>NC_080836.1:64187370-64490401 GCF_030435755.1 Ochotona princeps | reverse complement strand
GTCATTTGGCTGGAGTAGTTGTCCAGTTTGTTCTGTCCTCCTTTCTCTACTATGGTAGCAGAGCTTCAACAGGCCCCAGTGAACTGCCATATCCTCGATGTGCCTCAGGGCCTGGCATCCACTATTCCGTTTTTCCAACTGAGGAGAATCAGTTCTCACAGGTATACCCAAGGACCTGGGCCAGGCGACACAGGCCCTACCAGATGCCCACTACTGGGGCTCTTGGACCCAGCACCTACCTTGAGGGCTGTCCTAAGGACCTGGACCAGGTAACCTGAAATCCACACCCCTGGGGATCAAGAGCCAGGTACTAACCATGCAGGCAGGCCCAGGACCCATGCCAGGAAACCCAGGGCTCACAGACCTGACATCCACCACACAGGTGGTCCCATGGACCTAGGACAGGTAACCTTGACCCTGATGAACATTGTGAATGTACAAGAATATAAAAGAATGATTAGTGTGTATTGATTTTGTATCCTGTGACTTTTCCAATTTCTTATGAGTTCTAACAGTCACAGAAGTCTTGTGGTTTCTCTATATTACCATGTAATCTACAAACAGGGAAAATTTGACTCCCCCCTTTACAATTTGTATCTCCTTAATTTCGTTTTCTTGATTACTGGCTTTGAGTAAAATTTCAAAATCATATTGAGTAATAGTGACAATGGGCATGGTTGTGTGGTTCTGGATCTCAGTGGAAAACACTTCAGCTTTTCCACTCTTCAATGTGGTGCTAGCTCCGGGTTTGACATATAACCTGGACCGTGTTGAATTTAGTAACTTCTCTTTTCATTTTTTCATGAAATGGTGTTTATCAAATGCTTTTTCTGTATCTATTCAAATAATTCAGTTCTTTTCTTACATTCTATTGATGTGATGTATCACATATATTGCTGTGCATAGCTGAAATATCCTTCCACCCCTGGGATAAATCTTACTTGGTCTGGGTAGATTATGGCTTTGATAGGTTATTTTTAAGGATTTTTGCATCAGTTTTCATCAGGGAAATGAGTACAGGTTTTTTTGTCATATCTTTTCTCTGGTTTTAAAATTAAGGTCATTCTGGTCTCATG
This sequence comes from Ochotona princeps, assembly GCF_030435755.1. Lineage (NCBI taxonomy): Eukaryota > Metazoa > Chordata > Mammalia > Lagomorpha > Ochotonidae > Ochotona > Ochotona princeps. The sequence continues at coordinate 64,489,325 of NC_080836.1, read as the reverse complement.
GAAGGAAGTCTTCCAAACTCATTCTCTTTCAATTATTTTGAATAATTTAAGAAGAATTGAGATTAGTTCTTACAAAGTTTGGCACAATTCAGCAGTGAAGCCATCTGGTCCTGAGACTCTTCGTTGAAAGGCTGTTTATTACTGATTTCAATCTGTTTAGCTCTTTTCTGTTCAGATTTTTCTATTTCTTTGTGCCTCAATTTTAGTAAATAATGTGTCCAGAAATCTATTCATTCCTTCTGTATTTTCTGATTTGTTAGTTGTAACATAACCTTATTCATCACAAACTTTGTTATTGGCTATTTTCCCCCTTTTTATTTAATTGAGCCATCAATTTTGTGTTTTCAAAAGCTAGCTTATCAGGGCTATCAGTATGGTACAACAGGGCAGCTGCCTGCAATGCAAATATATCATTAGGACACAAGTTCAGGTCCCAACTGCTACACTTCCAATCCAGCTCCCTGATAATGACCTTCACTAAAAGATGGCATACATGTTAGGGCCCGTGCCACTCACTGGGAGATTCAAATGAAGCCCCTAGCTTTAACCTAGCCCAATCCTGGATGTTACAGCCATCTTGGGAATGAAGCAAATAAAGGAGTATCCCTCCCTTGACTGACTTTCAAGTTAATGCCTTAAAAATGTATCTCTTCACTTCATTGATCCTATGTAGATTTTTTTCTAATTATTTTATTTTTGATAATCTTTACATAGTTGATTAGGGCACAAAGGGTCAAGGACTGCAGGAAAGTGGGTAAGACCATTATTTCCACATTAGTATTTTTTCTTCTGTACCTGCAGTAAGGGCGGAGATTAAGGGAGAAGACCCACCCAACCTTCCACCCATCCCAAGTCCCCGATGTGGGGCATGCTCCGAGGGTCCTGCTCAAGTGGTTTTGATAATCCAACAGTTCTGAGTTGCTGCTGGTCTTGCCATTCCAAGCACAATGAAATTGCTCCAGAATCTACTGGCTGACATAGTCCACCCTAGAGTCCCTGCCCAGATTTTCACTGCCAACACATGGCTGGGGTAGCTGATTTGTTCTGTTCTCTGTCCTCTGTTGTGTTACCAGATGTCCTCTGCAGGTTCCTCCATGTGCACCTGGATATGCTGTCCACTGCTCCATCTGAGCCTCTGCGGAGGCCCAGCTTTGACACTTGCTCTCCATGGTTAGATCATGGAACCTGCACTTCTCTTCATGGTTGGGGTTCTGAGATCAGTTCAGTTGGAGGGATCCCCAAATAAACTCCATCTGAGGTGATCCCAGACCTGATTCTTGTGTGTGCTTGCCAGTACAGGTCTGGCACAATCCGTTGCCTCAATTAGCTTATGCACATGCTGGTGGTTGCAATTTCTAGGTCAGTTCTGTCTCCAGCCCTGACTTCTATGTGAACCAATGGGTATTGCAGTCCAGCCTGATTTCACTGCCCAGCACACACTTGACCCTTACACAAACAGTGGGAGTTGCAGCTTAGTCAGGGCGATTCCCTATAACTCCCACCAGGCCTGCCCCTACCTTGGTTCCCATGCATGCCACTATGTACTGCAAACTGGTCCAGTCTGTCCCACAACCCATTCAGCTCTCCTACATGTCACTGGGCATTGAAGCTAGTTCAGTCCAACCAGTCCTCACCCCATCCAGGCACACACATGCTGGTGGGTGCTGTTCTGTCTAGCCACCCTTGCCCAAGTCCTGGATTTCATGCTCTTTAGTGGGAGTGGTAACCCACAAGGGAGGTTTCCCTAATGGACCGCTCCCACTCACAGATCATGCTCTCCGCAGGGGGTTCTTGAGTTTACCCTGACAGATGAAGCCCCCAATGCCAGCGTCTGCCAGCTGATGCTGCAGCAAAGCCCAACCCACCCTCACCCACTCTAATTTTTGCTTGCACCAGTCGGAACAATCAGCCCAATCTGGCCCTTCCCTAATCTAGGTCACATGAGGCCCAGGTGTTGTAGCCCTGCCTGGTCTGGTCTGCCCCCATCCCAACTAATGCTCTCCAGTGGGAGTGGCAGTTCAGTAGGGGAGCCCTCCACATTCCCCCTACTGGCTTTGCCCCCTACCTCTCTGTTCTCACCTGTTCTGGTTGGGCGCTGCATCCCAGTCTGGCATAGCACCCCCTCGCATTGACATTTACCAGTGAGTCCTGTGGCCTGGCTTGGCCTACCCCCAATTCCAGCTAACGCTGGTGAGGGTTACAGCCTAGCCCAGCCCAGCAGTCACCCAATCCCAGCTGTAATCTGTACTGATACGTGTTGCAACTGGACCTGGCCTGACCCACACTCTGTTCTGGTGCTCGAATTCACCAGTAGGTGATGTGACTGGGTTCAGCCTGGTCTGCCCCCGACCTATGCCAAATGTATGCCAGTGCGTACCTTTCCCTAGCCTGGTCTGGGCTGTTCCCTATCATGGTTCTTGCATTCATCTGCAGGGACTGTGTCCTGACAGAGGAGTTTCCCAAGCTTTTCCATCAGAATCTCTGCTTATGGCAGATCTCATGCGTACCAGTGGGTCCATGGGCCAGCCCTACTTAGTCCACCTCCTGTCCTGGCAGTAAAAGTGGCCTTTCCTGACTGGCCTTCAACCCATTGCGGTTCTTACTATTGATGTTTCAGCCCAGCCAAGGCTCGTCCATTCCCAGACACAGCTCACACATGGTCCAGTAGGTGCAGAGACCTAGGCTAGACTGTCCTACATCCACCCTGGTCCTTCCATTTTGGCCTCATAAGAGCTGGTGAACATTGCAGCCTGGCTCACCCCGCATCCTGTTTTAGGAGGCACATTCGGATGCTGCTGCCTTGTTCTGCCCAGACTGTTGTCTGTACCTTTACCAGTGAGTGATGGCAGGTTCCATGGCCACATCTAGCTCAGCCCTTCACCACCGCAACTCTTAAGCTAACCAGCGGGACTAGTATTGCCACAGGGTTTGGCCCACACATCCCCCACAGAATCCACCCCCAGAAATATTTCTCTCGTGGGCTGGTTAATATCGTGGCCCTGCCTAATGTGACCCATCCTCTGATCCATCTTTTTATCAGTTACTAGGATCTGGCCCTGCTAGACAAGCCCCTAGCCAAAGCTTTTGCATGGACTGGCTGTGGTGGTCAACATTGTTTGGTGTTGTTCTACACAGGACTCACAAGTGGGCTGGTGTATCAATCTGACCCATACAGATCATCCTGTCTCTCTCCTTCAAACCACCAGATCTCAGTATCTTTGCTTACCTTCAAGGAAAAGTTACCCTGTCATTGGGAGTCCCACAGGATTGATTCCTCACCCACATGCACAGTGGCCTCAACATGGACGTACCTAGTCAGCAGTTCCACACCACCAAGACTCCAGAGCTTGCTGCTGGGCAGCCAGCATGCAGAGGCCAGGGCCAATTGCCCAGGACTCAACTCACTACACAGTCGAGGTGGCTGGAGCCAGGGCCCCAAGCGTGGAGTCCGACCCAGCCTGGGTCTCCTAGGCAGCCAACAGGCTGCTGGAACTTCTGTCCACCCAGACCCCAAGGTCACACTCCCATATAGTTTTTAATTTCCATTTTGTCTTGTCTATAATTTTATGATCTCTTTTCTCTCACTAAATTATGGTTTGGTCTGTTCTTATTTTTATAGGTCTTTAAAATGCATTTTACAGAACTAATTTGCTAACTTTTCCAATGTTGTGATGTAGGCACTTCTTATACATCCTCATCTTAATCCTGGCAAAAGCCATATTTCATAGGTTTGTATTTTCACGTTCATTCGGTTCAAGAAACTTTTATTTCCCTTTATAATTCTTGGACTCATTGTTCACTCAGGTGAATATTATTCAGTCTCTACATAATTACGTATTTTCTAGAGTTTTTTCATTCTTAATTTGTAACTTCATTGTGATCAGAAAATGATATTTTATTATTTTAATATGTCAACAACCTGGGCTATCCTACAGAAAGTTCCATGTACCGATGAAAAGAATTTATATTCTACATCTGTGAGATGAAACATTTTTATAGGTATATATTAAGTTGATTTGGCCTGTAGTATAGATTATCCCTGTTGTTTGTTTATGGATTATTTGGTTATTCAGTCCACTGATGAGAATGGAGTATTGAAGTCTCCATGTTTGTAGTATAGCACTCCCTTTAGAGTAATATATTACAAAAATACTATTTGTTTCATAAAATTTGGATACCTGGAATTGAGTACATATACTTTTATTACAGTCACATTATTTTCATCAATTGTTACATTAATTAATATGTCTTCTTGATTTTTTGACAGCTTTTGGGAGGGGTTTCTGTGGGAGTTTTTTGTTTTATTTTTTTAACGATTTATTTTTTATTTTTGATGTTTATATAGTTAATCAGGGTTGGAAGGATCCCGGGTGTGAAAAAAAGTGGATATGATCATTGTTTCTAGTTTTCTATTACTACTTCCAGTTTCTTGGAGAAGGGAGGAGATAAGGAGAAAAGCTATGCCCAGCTTCCCAACTGCTCCAGTACCCATGAAGGAGGAAAGGCCACCCAATGTCAACTCAGTATCCTGATGTGGTGCACACCCTGAGGGTTCTGCCCAGTTCTGAAGTGCTGTCGATCTTGCAGATGCAAGGATGAGACAACCCTTCCAATGTCCATTGGCTTACATAGTTGAACATAGAATCTCCGTTTGCTGTCATTTGGCTGGAGTAGTTGTCCAGTTTGTTCTGTCCTCCTTTCTCTACTATGGTAGCAGAGCTTCAACAGGCCCCAGTGAACTGCCATATCCTCGATGTGCCTCAGGGCCTGGCATCCACTATTCCGTTTTTCCAACTGAGGAGGATCAGTTCTCACAGGTATACCCAAGGACCTGGGCCAGGCGACACAGGCCCTACCAGATGCCCACTACTGGGGCTCTTGGACCCAGCACCTACCTTGAGGGCTGTCCTAAGGACCTGGACCAGTAGAATCAGGTCCTGCAAGACTGCCTGCCCCCAAGGCTCATAGATCCAGAACCCAATACAGGTAGGCGCAAGGACTTGACCCTGCCAGATACCCACCCCCGGGGCTCACAGACTCAGCACCCACTGCACGTGCTGGTCCAAGGATCCAGACCTGGTGACCCAGGTCCCAGAGACCCCTCACCCTCGGGGTTCACGGACCTGGTACCCAAACTGGCAGGGCTCACCTCACCTCAGTTTCCACCAGCAGGTGCTGCAACTTGGCTGAGTCCTGCCTTCTCCAGTTCCAGCTCTTGCTGGTGGGTGCTGCACCCAAGCCCATCTTACCATTCCAAGTCCAGGCCTAATGTGGACAGGCTTGCATCCCAACCAGGCCCATTCTGCTCCTCCTCTTGGTTCTCAGATCTGCCAGTGGATGTTATGTACTGGCCCAGCCTTGACTGGCTCCTGACCTGAACCACATATGTGCCAGTGGGTACTATAACCTGACCCTGTCCAGGCTACTCCTTGCCTTGATTCTTGCACCCATATGCAGGGACTGAGTTCTGCAAAGGAGTTCCTCAAGCTCCTCTATCAGATTTCCTCCCAGCGGCAGATCTCAGTGAGTTCTTGGCCCAAGTTGACTTAGTCCACCTCCTGTCCTGGCAGGAGAAGTATTCTTGCGCAACTTGCCCATACCCAGTTCCTGCTGTTGGTGTTACAGCCCACCCACACTTGGTCCACACCCAGATGCAGCTCTCACATAGTTCAATGGGAGCCAAGACCTAGCCTAGACCATTCTACTCCCATCGTGGCTCTCACAAATTCCAGTAGGTGCTGGAGTATAGCCCCGTCTGGTCATTCCCAGATGCAGTCCACCCCCATGCCAAGGGAGACTGCCACCACATCCAACCCAGACTGCTGGCTCCGTTCCGGCTCTCATGCTCACCAGTGGGAAACCCAACCCAGCCAGGAGGGCCCCCTACTCCCCAACCAGGCCTGTTCTCAGCCACAGCCCTTGCATGTACCAAGTGAGATTGCAGTTGTACAGGGGTTAGTCCACACCACCCTCTCAACAGATCATGTCCTCAGACCCATTTCTCTCATGTTCTGATTAGTGTCATGGCTCAGCCTAACATTACCCATCCCCCGTTCTCTCTTCTGTGATCTAGCCCTAGCTTTAGTGTGTGGCAGTGAGTGTTCAGTGATGGTCTATGCTAACCATACCAGCTCAGGTCTTCCATGTGTGCTAGTACTTTGGTCTGACCCTTAAGGGTCCTCCCATTCCCTCTCCAAACCGCTCGGTCTCAGCCCCTTGCTTACCTGCACGTACAGTGGCCTTGTGTGTAGAAGTCCTTCAGTATTCATTCCTCACCTGGGCATGAAGCCTCAGGACCACACTCAGCTCCCCTTGTGCCAAACCCCAGATCCTCTGTAAGCCCACACCGCCAAGTCCCAAGAGCCCATTGCTGGGTAGCCCAAGGGCTTCAGAGTTTCCTGGGCAAGCCCAACACAGGGGCCACCTGAGACAACTGCCAATGGGCAGGGAAATGTCCCTGGCCAGGCCTGATGCAGGGGCTGCCCTATGGTATTTTGTTTTAAAAGCATTTTGACTTAAATAACTACTGTGCCATTTTGATTACCATTTGCACAGAATTTTTTATCTTTTCACTTTCAGCCTGTCTTTATTGATGGAAGGTACTTGTTACAGGCATATCAATGAATCTTATTTTCACATTCATTCAGTCTGTATCTTCTATCTGGAGAATTGAATCCATTTACACTCAGTTATTATTTCTAAGTAATGACTTGGTCATGCAATTTTTCCTTGAGTATTCCTATTTTCTTTAATCTCTTTTGTTCTTTTGCCGAGGGGGTTGTCTTTGTATTTCATGTTGGTGATTGCCTTGTCTATTTCTGTGTATACATCATTCTAATTCTAATCTAGTTAAGGCTAGATGGGTGGTGCCAAATTCTTTGAATTTGTTTGTTTTGGAGGATTTTTATTCCACCATCTGTGAATGAGAGCTTCACTGGATAAAAAATTCTCTAAATTGAAAGTTTGTATTTTCATTTCTCAAAAATTTGTTTTTCTTAGTTCTTTACTGACACTTAGGTCTTACAGTAGCATTATTTGCTTCATTATTTGCTTTGTCATATTTTCAGTGACATATTGGTCAGTCAGTAACATTTAACTTCATATTGTAAATTTTCTATGTTTCTATTTTTGTTTTGTGATTTCATTTAAGGGAATGTATAGTAACTGTGTAATGGAGACTGTCATATCCAGATGTGAAGCTACAATGTAGTGTGTATCTCTACTTCAAATGAAAGATGAACTCCCAAAGAAACTGTTAAATGTATCTTGATAATAGGATGCTGCACTATCTGCCATTTGTCCATACCTACAAGATCAGGATACACTTAACTAGCAGAATAATGGAGTTATGACTATTTATGAAAGACTATACTATTATAATAATACAGAGAAAATCGGAGGGAGATTAGGGAGAAGGTAAGGGGAAATCCCAGAGCCTATGGAACTGTATCATAAAATAAAATTTTAAAACTGATTTATCTAGGGTTGACTTTTATATATGGTGACAGGTATGGATCCCTTTAATATAATCTCTTTGATTACGTTCTCTTGCCTGGTAGCTCTGGCTAAAACTTTTAGAACCATACTGAATAGCAGTAGGGAAGGTGCACATTCTTGACTGGTTCTGGATTTTAGAAGATAAATTTCTGACTTTTGTCCATTCAATGATCCAGGCTGTGGGTTTGTCATGTATTGCCTTGACTTTGTTAAGGAATGCTAACATATTTTCCAGAGACTCATGAATTTCCATGTTCATTCCACTGTTTTCAGAAAAAATGCCTATTATGGTTTTAATTTTTTAAAATTTGATGTATTTTTCATTTTCTTCTCTAGGAATATCTATAATATAATATGAGTGTTTAATTGCTTAATGGTCTCTCACAGTTTATGTATACTTTCTTCATTATAATCCTTTTTCTCTTTATATTTACCTGGATTATTTCAAAGCTTGTACTCAACTTCTTCTTGCACTTGGTCTAGTCTGCTGTTAAAGCTCTCAGTCCTTTTTTTTTTTTTTATTATTATTTCACAGTTTGAAGATTTTCAACTCCAAAACTTCTATGTGGTTTTTCGGACCAGAAATGGTCTAACCAAAAAACTGTTCAACCCATCTGGACAATAAGTAGCTGGACTCCATGCTTAGTATATGTTTGCAAGGAAAGAATCTTGATTGAATTTGAACTGTAATGCTGCATCAAGGTGGAGGAATCCACCAGGGGGGAGGGGTAGGGGTGGGAGGATTCCCAGAGCCTATGAAACTGTCACATAATGCTAAATATTAATAAAAATAAAAATTAAAAAAAAATATTTATTTTATCCTTATTTGAAAGGCAGAACTACAGAGAGGACAGGGAGCGTCCGTTCACTGGTCCATGCTCCCAATGACTGCAGTGGCCAGATCTGAGCTCCGATCTGAAGTCAGGAGCCTCTTTAAGGTATCTCACATGGGTGCAGGGGTTCAAGCACTTGAGCTGTTCTCTACTGCCTTCCCAGGCCACCAGCAGAGAGCTGGGTCAGAAGTGGAGCAGGTGGGACATAAACTGGCAAGCCTATGGGATATCAGCACCACCAGTGGAAGTTTAGCCTACTATCCCATGCTATCACTCCTATTTGGTGGTTCTTATTGTTTTCTATCTTGTTAGTAATGTTTTCATATCACCATTGATTTCCTCATTCCTTGATGTGTATTCCTTAGTCGTTACTCATTTCATTGATTTCCTTCAGCTCAGGATCTAGTTGCAGAGGATTGTTGTGTTCTTTTGGAAGTGTCATGCCATCTTGCATCTTTATGTCTCCTGTGTTCTTACACTGACATCTACCCATCCGATACATTCACCCCCTTTTTTAAAATTTATTTATTATTTTTAATTCATTTAATTACATTGTATTATGTAACACAGTTTCATAGGTACTTGGATTCTCCCCACCCCTCCCCAAACCCTCCCACCATGGTGGATTCCTCCACCTTGTTGCATAACCACAGTTCAAGTTCAGTTGAGATCCCCCCATTGCAAGCATATATCAAACATAGAGTCCATCATCTTATTGTCCAGTCAAGTTCAACGGCTTTTTAGGTAGACTCTCTCTGGTCTGAAGACAGAGCCAGCAGAGTATCATCCCGATCAATTAAAGCTCCAACATACCATCAGCAAAAATTTACATCATTATGGAATTAATTGACATAGTAATGAGTAACCAATATGGTAAAAGTAAATGCGAGTTCTTAACCACCTTCTGTGACCATCTCATTGACATATCAATTTTAGTTTATACACAACATATAACAAACCTAACATAACATGTTATACATAACATCATATCATCTTAAATTAAGGCAAACATGTGGTATTTAACCTTTTGGGATGGAGTAGGTTTAATTGAAAGAGTATATGGTTTAGCTGGAATGCAGGTTATCACTTGGCTAATTGCTTCCATTCCAAGTGAGTAACTTTTCTTGTAAGCTAGGTTAGCTGTGTCTAGAAGTGACCTGTGGTCTATTCTGCTGTAGTTTGTAGGGAGAAAAGTATTGCTTTGAGAGGAATAAGGGTTTGCTTGGGCATGTATCTTTGTTCCATGGAGAATTCAGCATCAGCCTTTCTATTGAATGTCAAGGCCAGAGCTTTGTTCTTGGTGCAGAGGGAGGCAAGGGTATCGGTTCTCTTGTCCTACTGGCAAGCCTGAGTGATACCAGGGTTTGTGGCACCAATTGGCTGTGGCTCCAGGTCTCTGTGGCACAGATAGACCCTTCCTCAGGTTCTGGCAGGATAGACTAACTCGTGTTACAGCTTGTAACACCAACAACCCTAGTTCTAGGACTAGAGGTTATGAATTAGACAGGTTTCAGTCTTACAAAATATACAGGAAATTTCTCTCTAGGGTATGAGTTCAGAGAACTGAAATGCCAGCCGGATTGCAGTGGTGCTGAAAAATTGAGGATGAATTGTTATACTTCTGGTTTTGCTGAGTAAAGTAAGGTCATTACTGAGATCTCCCAGGGTGGAAGCAAATTTAGGGCACAGGTGGGGACTTCTTCTGGTGTCAGCCTCTAAAAGCGGAGGTTTATCCCCTGGCTCACAGTGTGTGAATACAGCTCTGAAGCTAATGTTCAGAAACTTTGCACAGTTGCAGGGTGCACGGCATCAGTTCTTTGTCCCACATACTGCCCTTATTTGCCTACAGTGCTGGAAGGGACAGAATAGAGGCAAGCTGCATGGTTTTTCACATCTGAGCATGGTGCTATGTGTGGCCTGGGGAAAGGGTGAAAGGAAAGCCCCATGCCCATGGTGCTCAAACTGCAGTCAGCTCTCCAGGCTGCAGTAAAAGTCAGCAGGTGGCTGTTGAATTCCCTCTCAGCCAAAACTGTGAGTGCTGGCGTGTGGTGATTTCTTCCTACCTTAGGATGATAAGATGGAGACACACAGCTGGCATCTGGCTGTGTTAGGCAGTGGTCTGCAGTGATTTCTGTCTTCTGTTATCCGACAGTGTTCATTATCTCATCCTTTTTTTCCACCTCTTCAGCCAAAATTGTCATCAGCTGAATATTTGGAAAGACAGTCCTTCCTTTGTTCTTTTCATATATAGGAGCAACTGCAGCAGCCACCTTGGATTCTTGCTCTGTATTCCTAAATAAACTTCTCATTCTTTTTGGTTTTTTTTAACATTGATTTTATTGAAAATCCAGATTTACAGAGAGGAGACACAAAAGATCTTCCATTTGTTGGGCCTCTCCCCAAATGACCTCAAAGACCAGAGCTGAGCCAATCCAAAGCCAAGAGCCAGGGGCTTCTTCCAGGTCTCTAGTGCAGGTGAAGGGTCCCAAGGCTTTGGGACATCTTCCACTGCTTTACCAGGCCACAAGCAGGGAGTTGGAAGGGAAATAAAGGAGCCTGGACATGAACCAGTGCATATGGGATCCTGGCACATGCAATGTGAGGACTTTAACCACTAGGCTACTGTGCCTGGGCCATGACTGGAAGCTTTTTTTTTTTTTTTTTTTTTTTTTTTTTTTTTTTTTTAAGGAGAATTTCATTCTAGTGTCTTTTTTGGATTTTATTTCTTTTTATTATCATTTTATGATATAGTTCCATAGGACTTGGTGTTTCCCTTATCCCTTCCCCAATTCCCTCCACCCTCACTGAGTTCCCCTATACCATTACTATAGTATATAGTTCTTCATACACAATTGTATGTCCATCTTTGTGGGCATGGATAATGGCAGAGTCCAACATCCTATTGCCAAGATATAGTAAACAGTTTCATTGGCAGTGCATCTTTGAAAGTTGAGATGCATACTGCATTGTATCCTCACATCTGGATATGACAGTCTCCATTAGTTTCTATATATCCCCTTAAATGAAAAGCCACAAAACAAAATAAGCAGCAGAAGAAAAAAATCGATAACACCATAAAGTTAGATAACATGCTACTAAATCACTAATGTGTTGCTGAAGAAATGAAAAAGAATATCAGGAACTTTCTTGAAGAAAATAATGCTACTGTATCATTTGCGTCATTGAATAATTTAATCAAAAAGGTTTTGAAGAGATGAAATAAAAAAAAATCAAAATCCGTGATATATAGTTTCCACTGATCTTTGTTGGTGAAATGTGTCTCCTGTAGGCAAAAGATACATAGGGTTTTTAAAAATTATTATTTATTTTTTGACAATCTTAACATAATTAGGGTAAAAAGGTTCAAGCACTATAGGAAGATGGGCAAGACAATTAGTTCCATATTGTTTCCTGATGTAAAAGGGGATTTTAAGGGAGAAGGCCCACCCAGTCTTCCACCCGCCCAGGTCCCAGATGTGGGGCATGCTCTGAGGGTCTTGCTCAAGTGGTTTTGATAGTTCAACAGTTATGAATTGCTGCCAGTCTCACAACTCCAACCATGATGATGTCGTTAAAGAATCCACTGATTGACATAGTCCATCATAGAGTCTCCATTTGCCCAGTTTTTCACTGCCAACATACAGCTGAGGTGGTTGATTGACTCATTCTCTCCTCTGTCATTTCATGGTTAGGGATCTGAGTCTGCCATTTTGATTGGGGAGATCCCCAAAGAAACTTTGTCTGAGGTGTTCCCAGACCAGATTCTTGTATGTACTAGCAAGCACAAGGCCCGGCACAGTTCATTGCCCCGATCAGCTGGTGGTTGTAATTGCTGGGTTGGTTCTGTTTTCAGCCCTGACTTCCACTGGAACTAATGGGTGTCGCAGTCCAGCGTGGTTCTGCCCAGCACATACTCAGCCCTCACATAAACCAGTGGGAGCTGCAGCCTAGTTGGAGTGACCCACAATAACCCCCAGCAGGTCCGCCCCCTACCCTGGTTTGCCAGTATGTGTAGCAGACTAGTCCAGTCTGTCCCACATCCCATTTGGCTCTCATACATGTCAGTGGGTATTAAAGCTTAGTTCCATCTAACCAGCTCAATATCCAGCCTTCTCTGATGTTGGGTGTTTCTCAAGCCACCCCAGCCCCAGTCCTAGTTTTCATGCCCTCAAGTGGGAGTAGTAACCCAAGAGGGAGGAGCCCACTATTTCCCTCCTAGACCACACTCCCAATCCCAGATTATGCACTCTCCAGAATTAGCTGGCCCCCAGTGCCAGCTTCTGCCAGCTGATGCTGTGGCTAAGCCAAAACAACCCTCACGCACTCTAATTTATGCTTGCACCAGTAGGAATAATGAGCCCAGCCTGGCTTTTCCCTGATCTGGTCCACATGATGGGCACAGGTGTTGTAGCCCTGCCTAGTCTGGTCTGTCCCCAACCCAGCTCACACTTTCCAGTGGGAGTAGCTGTCTGGCAAGGGAACCAACCCCCATTCCCCTGCCGGCTCTGCCCCCTCCCTTCCTGGTTCTCAAGTGTGCAGTTGGGAGCTGTGGTCACATCTGGCACAGGCAACCTCACCTTGGCACTCCATATTGTGCACTGCTTTTGTCGCAACCGAACCTGGCTTGACCCACACTCTGTTCCAGTGTTCAGATTTGCCAGTAGATGACGTGAACTGATTCAGCCTGGTCTGCCCCCGACCAATGCCAAATGTATGCCAGTGGGAAACTTTCCATGACCTCTTCTGGGCTGTTTCCTTCCATGCTTCTTGCCCTTACCTGCAGGGTCTGTGTCCTGCCAGAGCAGTTGCCCAGGCTCTTCCATCAGAGCCCCTCCCAATGCCAGATTTCATGCATACCAGTGGGTCCATGAGCCAGCACTACTCAGTTCACCACCTGTCCTAGCAGGAACAGTGGCTTTTCATGGCTGACCTTCAACCCATTCTGGTTCTTGCTGTTGGATGTTTCAGCTTAGGAACAGATCGTCCATACCCACATACATTTCATACATGGCTCAGTTGGGATTGAGACCTAGCCTAGTCCTTCCCACAGCTACCCTGGTTCTCCAGAACACCAGCAGGTGTTGCAGTCTGGCCTGGCCTGGTGTTTCCAGTCCCAGTCCACACTTGTGCCAAGGGAGACTACAACTGTATCCTGATCAGAACGCAGCCTCATTCCAGCTCGTGCGCCCCTTAGTGGAAACCTCCACTCTAGCTAGGATTTCCCCTTAGCTCCCCAACCGGGCATGTTCTCACCCAGTGTTCAGCATGCCAGTGGTTGCCCTGACTCAGCTTGGCACAGTCTGCCACCTGTAGCGATCCCTGCCTTAGACACTGTGGCTTAGCATCCGTGACTCATGCAGAACAGTTAGTGCAAGAACCTAGCTCGGCATGTCTGGTGTTCCATCCTGGTTTCTAATTTTACTTATTGGCTAAGGTTTGCTCAGTACTGCCTGGTGTGCCCGTTCCATCACCATTTCATACATTGATGAGCCATTGGAGCTACTTTGCCCAGCCTGTCCGACCCCCAGGTCTGGACCACATGTTCACCAGTGGGAGCTATGACTCTCCAGGGGAGTCTCCCAAGTTCCTCCCCTTAATCCCATCCCAGACCTAGTTCTCATACATGTCATTGGGTTTTAGGCCAGTGCCCGGCATAGTCTGGCCTTCCATTTTGCCTTGTATGAGCTGGTGAATGTTTCAGCTCGGCCCACCCCACACCCCATTCAGGATGCACATTTGGGTGCAGCTGCCTTGACCAGTCCAGAGTGCTGTCGGCTCTTCAATCTGTGATTGATTGCAGGCTGCTTGGTCATACCCAGTTTAGTCCATTACCACTCCATCTCTTGAAGTAACCTGTGGGGCTAGAATTTCCATAGGGTTTGGCCCACACATCCCCCATAGAATCTTTCCCCGGATATGGTTCTCTAGTGTGCTTGTTAATGTCATGTCCCTGCCTAATGTGACCGGTCTCCGCTGGGTCAGTTCTGTCTCCAGCCCTGTCATCCACTTCAACCAATGGGTATTGTGGTCCAACTCGATCCTGCCCACTTCATACTCAGTCCTCATGCAAACCAGTGGGAGCTGCAGCCTAGTTGGGGTGACTCCCAACATAACCCCCACCAGACCTGCACCCTACCTTGGTTTCCATGCATGCCAGTATGTACTGCAGGCTTGTTCAGTCTGTCCCACATCCCATCTAGCTCTTGTACTTGTCAATGGGCATTGAAGCCTAGTTCTACCCAACCAACCTACTATCCAGCCCACACACATACTGGCAGGTGCCTTTCTGTTTAGCAACACCTGCCCCCATCCTGCTTTTCGTGCTCTCCAGTGGGAGTGGTTACCCACGAGGGAGGTGCCCACTACCTCCCTACTAGGCCATTCCAAATTCTGGATTGCGCACTCTCCAGGTAGTTCTGGCATTTAACTTAACAGAATTAGCCCCCGGTGCCAGTCTTTGCCATCTGATGATGTGGCAAAGCCCTACCAACCCTCACCCACTCTAATTTTGCTTGCACCATTCAGAAAAGTCAGCCCAATCAGGCCTCTACCCAATCTAGCTCACATGAGGCCCACAGGTGTTCCTCTCTCCTGTCCCAGCCCCTGCCCTCAATGCTGTGGCATAGTATCCATGCCTCCTGCAGACCAGTTGGTGTAAGAGTCCAGGTTGAAATGACATGTGCTCCATCCTGATCTCCATTCTTTTTTTGTGAGTTAAAATTTGTTTGGCCCTGCCCAGTCCACCCCTTTCCAGTTGCAGCTCGGCTCACTCCACATTCCGCTTTAGAATGCTCCTCTGGGTGATGCTGCCTTGACCTGCCCAGAATGCCATTGATTCCTTTACCTGCAAGTGATGGCAGGTGCCATGGTCACTCCCGGCCCAGCCCCTCGCCACCCCAGCTTGCAAGCCAACCTGTGGGACTTGTACTTTCACAGGGTTAGGCCCATACTTCCCCCATAGAATTTACCCCCAGACCAAATTCTCTCGTGTGCTGGATAAGTGTCTTGACCCTGCTGAATGTGACCAGTCCACTGTTCCACCACCCAGTCAAGTAATAGTGCCCAGCTAGACAGGCCTCCATCCAGAGTTTTGGTGTGGACCAGTGTGTGGCAGTCAGTGATGCTCTATGCTAATAGCTCTTCTCAGGATTCCTAATTTGGCTGGTGATTCAGTCTGGCTCTAATAGATCTTATGGACACTCCTCTCCAAACCATCAGGTCTCAGTCACCACACTTACCCGAAAGTTCCAGTTCCCTGTAACCGGGAATCACCCAGAATTCATCTGTCACGTATGCAAAAGCTAGCCTTATTCATAGGAGTCCCTAAGCAGCAATTTCATATCCTAAAAACCCCAGAGTTCGCTGCCGGGTGGCCAGCAGGCAGAGCCTGGCACCATTTGGTGCATTGGTTGTCCAAAGCCAAGAACTCAGTCACTACCTTTTGGCAGTGGATTTGGCCTGCTGAGTCACCAGCCTCAGATCTGGCCTGGCAGGGGCACCCCCCCACAGTCGCCACACTGTGGGGGGCTGCCATCCATCCCCAACCCCAAGGCCTCAAATCCTCCCAGACTCTTCCTGCCACCACCTTTTGGCGGCAGGGCAGAGCTAGGACTTTAATCCCATTCCCAAGATTGGGCTTTGTTTTTTAATCCAGTCTATTAATCTGTTTCATTGATGAGTTTAATTTACATGCAGGATTAATATGAATGTGTTTTAATTTGGTCCTGTCGTTTTAGGAATGGGTTGTTCATTGATTTAGTCTTCTGTTATTTTACTTGGATGTTCTTTACATTTGTCTTTGGTTTTAGTGGGCACTATTCCTTTTCTCTGTCAAGATAACAACGTTAAGTATCATTTGTAGGGCAAGTTGGGAAGAGGCATATTCTTTTAAATTTTGTTTACTATGGAGGGATTTTATTTCATTTTCAAAGACAAAGGAAAGTTTTGCTGGGTATGTTATCCTAGGCCGACAATTTTTTTTCTTTTAGACTCTGGAATATGCCACTCCATTCTCTTATGGCCTGTAGAGTTTCCTATGAGAGATCTCCTGTGAGTTTAATTGGCATTCCTTTATACGTGGTTTTTTTTTTTTTTTTCATGTGCACATTTAAGGATCTTTTCCTTATGTTCAATTGAAGAGAGCTTGATGATCATGTGTCGTGGTGAAGATCGCTTTTGGTCAAGCCTGTTGGAAGTTCTGTGTCCCTCCTGGATGTTGTTTCCTAATTCTTTCTCTAGATTAGGGAAAATTCCCTTATTATTTTGTTGAATACATTTTTAAACACAGCTTCTCTTCACCTTCAGGGACTCTCATAACTCTTATATTTGGCCTTTTAATAGTGTGTTTCAATTCTTGAATCCTTTTTTTGTCCTGATCCAGCTCTGCTTCCAGCTTTTTGTTAGTTTCCTCCTGGTGACAGGAAGTATCTTCCAATTCTGAGATTCTTTTTCTGCCTTCTTATTCTATTTTGGAGACTCTCCACTGTACTTTTAATTTGCTGCACTGTATTCTTAAATCAGAAATGTGAGCTTTCATTTGATTCATTTCCTACCTGACAAATTCTTTAAATTCTTTGAACTCTTGTATTATGTGCTTCTCAATGTTGGTCAGAAGCTTTATAATGAGTTTTCTGAATTCTGTGTCCCCATTTTTTCAATGTCTTCCTCAGTGAACTCTAGGTGGTAGAGGCTTTTGTTCCTTTACTGGGGAGTCTTCAGTAATATTCATTGTGCCTCTTTCTCTTCTTTTATCTTTCGACATTGCAATCCTCTGATAGATTTTTCTCCTTAGTGTAGATTTCTAACATGTATTATCTATAGTTCTACAAGTCAAGTTTTATGTTCAAACAATGTCCTGTGATAGGGAGATGCCGACTGTACCAGATTACTGGTTTATCAGCAATGGCGATCTTATCTAAACACACAAGATGGTGCCCAGCGGGGCACTGCTGGAGAGCCAGGGCTGTTGGCCTTCTGATCCAGGGACCATACAGATCCTGCAGGACATGAAGCTGAGACTGTTCTCCCTGCGGGATCAGCTGGGGGTGACTAGCCAGAAATACACCCACTTGTACGTTTGATCCCTGTGATGTTAGCTTCAACCC
Organism: Ochotona princeps; assembly: GCF_030435755.1. Taxonomy (NCBI): domain Eukaryota; kingdom Metazoa; phylum Chordata; class Mammalia; order Lagomorpha; family Ochotonidae; genus Ochotona; species Ochotona princeps. Next base: position 64,471,891 of record NC_080836.1, on the reverse strand, counting down.
ACAGCCATTCTGCCCCATGGAGTCTGTAGCTCCCTTTCTGTTGGTTGCTGTGCCAAAGTATTTGGCAGGATTGGCCAGTCCCAGCCTGCCTTCATGTCCCAAGCTCCCTTTGGGAACCCAGGCTCCCCCTGGCTGCACAAAGGGCTAATCTGTGGCTGCCTCTGAATCCCTGGTTGTCACTGGAGTCCGGATCACAGATTACTGGCAGCTGGTGGGTTTTCCTTTCCCTGTAACGCTGTTCTACCATTGTCACCTCTTCCCTGTGTACAGGACTTCTCCATGTACCTAACTGTTGACTGCCTGACCCCTATCTTTTTCTGTATCTGCTCTCTGTTCTTTACCCTGTCAAATAATTTTCCATCATCTCTGACATGTCTGTACCCTTTGCCGCCATCTTGGTTCTCCTGTCATCTTTCTTCTGGGGAATCGTGTTGCAGTCCTGTTTATTTTCCTGATGTTTGTACATTGATTTCTTTGTATCTTGGAAGTTGTTATCTCTCCTGGGATATGGTGTTTCTTTTTAATTATTATTTATCATTTTTATTGGAACGGTAGATCAGATTTATGCAGACTAGAGACAGAAAGAAAGATTTTGTATACACTGGTTCACTGCCCAAATGTCCACAACGGCCAGAGCTGAGCCAACCTGAACCCAGGAGTCAGGGATTTATTCCAGGCCAATTGCAAGTAAGGGTGTCAAGGCTTTTGGCCATCCTCTATTGCTTTCCCAGACCGCAAGCAGGGAGCTGGATAGGAAGTGGACCCATCGGGACACGAACCAGTGTCCATATGCAATCTCATTGCTTGCAAGTTGAGAATTCAGCCACTGAGCCATCCTACCAGACCCAGTGATAAGATTATGAAGTCTTTAATGCCAGCTGGACAGTGTCCAAAATCCCCGAAATTCATAGTACCCTGGTTTACAAAGGCAAAAACCACAAATTAGGAGGTATTCAGTAGGGCTGAGCTATTGTAGAACTTAGGAATGAAAGCTTACTAACTTTACAAGCTTTGTTGCTGAACCATGTAAAGCTTATTTTCATCCTATTCATGCTTGGAGAGCTTAGCAGGTGGCTAAAGCATTTTTGCCAGGCAAGATGCAGTTTTCTCCCCTGAGCTATAGGCTCAAGGGTGAGAGTACCCCAACTAAGATGGAGCCCAGTTGAACTTGGAGGGCCTTGTTGTCAGGTTTGTTATTTCAGTCATACAAGGGTATTTTTCTAAAATTTTATAGTGTTTTTAAATTATCTTTAGAAGTATCATGATTGTTTTTGGATATTGTTTTTATAAAATGTTTTCTTTCAGTCCTATTTTCTGAGTGTATCTTTTCTCAGGTTAAAGTAAACCTTATAGTTAGAATATTGTTGGGTCTTTGTTTCTTCAGCCGTTCAGTGCCCACCTGTCTTCATTTGACTGCATGCTTTACATGAAAGTAATGTTAGATACATAAGAACATATGATACTGTTGATCATCATTGATATTTTTGTCATTTCCTCGTTCAATATTTTGTTTCCATTTTCTCTAATTTACTAAAATCTTATGCTGTACGTTTATTCCTCTATCTTTACCTTTTATGTAGCTGCTAGATTTTTTTTTCAGTTATCTTGGAATTACATGAAGCATTTTGTAGTTGTTACTGACTTACAATATGAAATAACATAAATTCAACAGGATCTCTCCCTTCTGCTGTTTGTGTGGTTCTTACCTTACATTTTGCGTGTTTTTATTTATTCATTAACAAGTTATTAGGTCAGTTATATTTAATTTCTTCTGTAAATTTTGTGCTAGAATTAAAAATGACTTGTAAGCCACCATTATAGTATTTATGTACTTACATTTCTTAGTAATTTTGTATTTTAATGCTTTCAAGTTTTTAGTGGCATTTTGTTTCAACTGGGACATCTCTGTTTTCCATTTACTTAGTTATATCTCATGGCCTACTAATGACAGAGCATTGTCTGCTTGTGTGGAAATCTCTGTTTACTACCTGAAAGTACAGCTTTGCCTAGTATACATTCATTCTTGCAGTGTGTTTTGTTTTGATTAGCAACCTCCTTCCCATGCTTATAATATGTGTGTTGGAAAGTTCAGTAATAGATTTATTAAGTTTTCCTAGATGTGACAAGTCAAGTCATTGGGAGTATCTAGATTGTCTACATTTTGACAATTCTGTTGTGAGTATAAGGTTTTAAAAGCATATAAAGTTCCTTAAGTTCTTAAGTTGTTACATGCAGCTAATTCCCACAGCCAAGTCCTGTATTTACGATGTCTACCACAAGCCAAAATCCTAGATGCAGCAAGGTGCTTAGTAGGTCCTTTATTCCAGCAGGGTAGGAACGGGAGCAGGGGTGGACAGAGAGAAAACTGGAAGGGACACATCTCCTGCTATGGTGGCAGGATGGGGGCTGCCAGGCAGGGGAAGGAGGCAAGATGGGGAGAACAAGGGAAAAAGGGAAAATAGAGGGGAAGGAGAAGGGAGGGGCTGTGTGGGCTGTGTTCTCTGGCCCCAGGGACTGCTGGCTGAGATTATCCAAGCCACAGGTAGTTGGGTGGAGACTAGAGGGAGGGGCCAGAGATTGGGGAGTGGAATTCTCAGTTAAGATGCCTGGATGTTACATCTGGTTGGTGGATAACAGGAACAACGTGAATTTCCCAAGCTGTGGAAAAGAGGAAGCAGCAAATGGTGCAGGGTCCAAGATGGGATGTTGGGATCACTCCTTACATTCCTCCCTTTTGTTATATATAAAGGAAAGGGGGTGTTGTTCTCCATGGCTTCTTCAAGCTGAGTTTGAGAGCAATGTTTTCTCAGTGGTTGCAACCTGGTGGGAAGAATGGGAAATGGAGAGATGCTCCTAGCCCTGCAAAAGAAACTGGTTAACAGTTTGATTAGATTTTTTTTTTTTTTTTTTACATTTGAGTAAATGACACAGGAATGGAAGGAGGGGTTAGTTATCAAAAGTCCTTTTGAAAAGATGGCTTGAGTACTTCCTGAAGCTCGCTGGAATATGTAGACTCTGAGGGTTGGTTTTGAGGAGCTTCTCAGGGGTGCCTCTGTTGTGGCAGATGGAAAATCATGGCAGGTGTTGACTTGCTATGCAGAATCCACATTCCAGCCATTTGTGGATGAAGTGTTGTTTTGGCCTTGGCAGGGAACTGGGGTCACTTCTGCTCAGCCCCAATATCCCAGTCTTTTGTTGTGTGGTATTAGTGGGGAGGTTTACGCTGGAACATGCATGAAAAATTGGTTAAGACTATCTGGTTAGGCCTGGAAAAAGAGACAGGATATATAAAAAGTAGCAACAAGGCAACATGTATGGTTGTGGGAAAGAGAAACTCTAGATCTATAGTGTCTATTTTCCGGTGGAGCTAGTCTGGCCTGCTTCTAGTCCTGTACTCTTTCCCTCCTTCTATTCGTGGGGACTCTGGTTGTTAGCAGGAGCAGGGGTGATTGTTGTGGCCTTTCTGATCTGAGCAGCAACAAAGTAAGGGCCTATGGTAAAGCCAGTGCTCCAGCTGACAGTGACCCTCATGGCTATGGTGCCAACTAGCAAAACCTGTTTCGGGGGGCTTGCATATATGGGCAATGGAGTTCTGGGAGCACCTAGGAAAGTTCTGCTATTATCCAAATCCAAAAGTTGACAGGAAAGGTTAGATAATCAGGTGGCTGTTAAGGTCTGCCCAGGTGTTATGTGAGGCTCAGGATCATCTACCTCTTCAATGAGTTACTGGAAGAGACATCATAAAGGAGGTGTAAAAAGTTTATAGAGAGACACCCCGTTGATTCCCATTACCTGACTGGACAGAGAGGAGAGCTGGTCTGAAAAGGAGGCTAGTATAGAACAGATGGTGTCTCTAGATGAAAAATACAGCTTTACCTGTGATGTTGTTGACTCTAGGCCATCCCTCCATAGTGATTGATGCTTTGAGAGCTGGGCACAAGTAAGGGCTTTCTAGCTTTTGGCCCACCATGGTTCTGACCCAGGAATTCTTTGAGCCCCAGGACAGTTCCATTTCTAGTGGCCTGCACTTGGCAGAGCTGATAATGATTCTTTGAAAGCTACTTCTATCATTGGCAGCTGTTTGCCCAATTTCTGGCTTCCCACATTGCAAACAGGTGCAACTCCAGGGTGGACTGGCCTTGCTGGGTCTCCTGGAGAACAGATTATTGCATAAAGCCACATTAATGGGCCTCCTGTTGCCTAGCTCACTACTCTTCCTCTGGGCCCTGGTTAAAGTAGGCCACAGAGGCATCCTTGGGATGTCAGCCAAGGGGATGCTCAATTCTATCTCTGAATTCCTTAATGGACTGAGCTAGAAATTTGTAGTTACAAGCGTATGCGGTTTTAAGGTATTGCCCATGAGAAGATAATTAGGCTTCTTGGTCTAACAAGTTAGCCATCCCTTTAAGGTCTGCAGTTCAAACTGTGCAGCCTGAGTCCTCAGTCAGAGAGAGAGAAGAGGAATGAAAAAAAAGTTGGAAACACCAGATAAATCACATATATAATATTGTCAAGTAAAAACTATCAAATAACAGCTCTAGAAAACATTTGCCTAAAAGTTTGATGTCTGCTATAAATTTGAAACAGGAGTACAGGTTTACGATTAACCCAAACTGTACATTAGCAAAAGCAATAATATCAATGATAAACATTTAGAAAATGCTATAGGCAATTTTAAGGAAAATGATCAATTACTTTACACATAAATCAAACAAGATGTAGCCCTCTCAAATCTTTCATGACTTCCCACCTCTTCTTCAACAAGCTTGAACCTGGAAATATTCTGTAAAACAAGTATTTTCCTTACCTCCATGTGATTTGATATTTTTTGAGTGCCAAGGCTACCCGCACCTTCTATTTGGAAATTTTAGCTAGTATTTCTCAAAGTCAGATTTCTAGAGTTTCATCTTTTTTTTTTCTGAAATTTATGTTACTCATTTTCAATCACTTCATAGTGTTCTGTCTATATCTTGTTTCTTTTTACCCCTTCAGTGGATTATTTTAAATGATCCATTTTCAAGTTCACTAATTTTTTATTCTTCATAATGGAATCTGCTATTGATTCTATCTGAATTTTCCAGTTTTATCATGGCTTTGCTTGTCTTTAAAATTTGATTCTCTTTTATGATATGCAGTTTTTTTCTTATTTATATAAAAAAGTATATCTCAACTTTCCATGCGACAGAAGTATAAGAGCTCCTACTTCCACTCCCCTACCTCCTTCCCCATCCTCCACCATTTGCTTTTTCTCTAAAATTGTTACAACAGAACATTTATTAACTTCACAATCATAAGATTAACTTTCCAATATATAAAGTTATTATAGCAAAACAAGTAAGGAAGAAAATAATTAGAAAAAAATGGAAAGTCTATTACTCAGGAGTGCAGACAGACTATAAACAGCAATTAACACCCCCTCTCAGCCAGGTTTAATTAATCTCACAGAGATATTTTTTGTGCTGTATGTATTACTTGTCACAAATCATAGAGAACACATATTTGTCTTTTTGGCATTGGCTTAAATCAGTAAGCATAGTGGTTTCCAATTGCATCCATTTTGTTGCAAGACAAATTCATTCTTTTTATGACTAAATAGTATTCCATAAAGTATATAGAATAATTTCTTTATTCAGTTATCAGTTCATGGAGATTTTGGTTGTTTCCATATCCTAGCTATTGTTACTGTGCTGCCATAAATAAAGGATTTCAGATAGCTATCCCATAAATGTAATTCATTTTATTTGGATATATAACCAGGAATGGGATAGCTTGGTCATATGTAGATCTATTTTTTAGCTGTCTGAGAATTCTCCATACTGTCTTCAATTATGGCCACACTGATCTATATTTCCAACCACAGAAGATGAGTATTTTGTTTCTTTATTCTCACTGAGATGAGGTGGAATCTCATTGTGGTATTATTTATATTTCCCTGATAGCCAGAGATTCTGAGCATTTTTTGGAAGGTCTGTTAGCCATTTGAGTTTAATCCCTTGAAAAATGTCTATCATGTTCTTTGCCCATTTCCTAACTGGATTGTTGGTTTTACTGTTTCAAGAGTTCTTGCAAACCTTGGTTATTTATCCTCTATCAGTTGTATCATTTGCAAATATGTTTTCTTCCATTTTGTTTGCAGCCTCTTTGACAGTTTTGTTCATAGTACAAAAGCTTCTTAGCTTGATATAATCCCATTTGCTTATTGTTGCTTTAATTGCCTGTACTTCTGTAGTCTTTTCCAAGAAGTTGGCCTATGCCATTGTCTTGCAGTGTGTTCCCAATATTTTCCTCTAGTAGTTTTAACTATCAGATTGTAGACTGTAATCCTAGATCTATTTATAGTTGATTGTTTCATAAGGTGTAAGGTAGGGGTTTTGTTTTTTCTCCACACATAGATCCAATTTTCCCAGCACCATTTGTCGAAAAGATCATTCTTTGGTTCTGGATTGGTCTTGGTGCATTTGTCTACGTTCGATGTAGATGTGTGGGTAAATTTCTGAGATTTCTATTTTGTTCAATTGATCTTTATGTCTGCTTTCATGCCAGTATCAGACTGTTTTGTTTAAAACTGCCCCATTAATGCATCTTGAAGTTTTGTGTTGCAATACCTACAGCTGGATTTGTATTTCTACTACCAGTAGTTTTATTCCATTGCTCAAAAAATATACGTGACATCCTCATTTGTTGTTGTTGATGTATTGTGACATAATATATACTCTGATAAAATGTTTCATGTGCTGACCAAAAAATACATATACATATGTGTATATATGTGTGTCGTCTGCTGCTATTGGGTGGAATGTTCTGGAAAAGCTATTTCATTTTAGTATAACTTAATTCTGAGGTTTGTTGGTTTTTCTGTGGTCTGGATGATCTGTCCAACAATGAAAGTGAAGAGTTGAAACCTCATGCAATTATTGTCTTGTAGCATCTTTCTCTTTTTAGATCTAATAGTGTTGGTTTTATAAAATAGAAATTCTGCATTAGATGTGTTATTAACTTATAGGGATTATGTCTTCTTGATTAATTGATCTCCTTATCATTATGCAGTGATACTCATTGTGTTTTTATCTGAAATAATTTTTACACAAAATTAGCTACTGTTAGTCATTTTTAGTTTCTTTTTGCGTCAAATACTTTCTCTAGTCTTTCAATCTACATGTAGTTTCACTGATGAAGCAAGTTCTTACAGGGAAAAACTGTGGTGTCTCTATTTTTTCTTAAATATGCATCTTTTAAGGGGGAGTTTAGGCTATTTATATTGAAGGTGATTATTGATAAGTAATGACTTTTCTTGTCATTTGAAGTTTCCCTTGTTCTGGATGTATGTTGTTCTTCCTCTTTTGTTCTTTGTGGTGTAGCAGGTTACCATACTGATAACATTTGCTGCTTTTCTATTTCCCTTTCATGTATCTGCTTCTGTAGTGAGTTTTGTGCCTTAACATGTTTTTGCGATTATAATTATCCTTTTGCTTCTGTGTGGCGCAACCCTTGAAGCATCTGTTGTAACTCCCCAGGTTCTTTTGAACATCTTTATTTCACCTTAATTTACAAAAGATAGTTTGCTGGCTAGATTTTTCTTGAAGATTTATTTTTATTTACTTGTAAGACAGAAAGGAAGAAGAAGAGAAAGAGGGAGAGAGAGATCAATCTTGCATCCACTGGTTCACTTTTTAAATGTCTGAAATGACTGGGGTGGGGTCAGGATGAAGCCAGAAACTAGGAGCTTCCTCAAGGCTTCTTCAAGGGGTCCAGGCACTTTGGCCATCTTTAGCTGCATTCCTAGGCACATTATCAGGGTGCTAAATTGAAAGCGGAGCAGCCAGGACTAAAACCAGTGCCCATATGAGATGCCTGTGTTGCAGACAGAGGCAGACTACCATACCAGAATGCCAATGTTTTTCGTGTTTTTTCAGAACCTAGAATGTTTATTCTGTTTCCTCCCAGTTTGTAAGATTTCTGGAGAAAATTCTTAGCCTAATAAGAGCCCTCTTCATTGTAAATTGGTGCTTTTCTCACAGATCTTAGAATTCTCTTTCTGTTATATGAGAGTATATAGTGTGCCATAGTGGGAATCTTATCTGGTTGTATGTATTTGAGGTCATATAGGCTTCCTATACATACGTATCTAAATCTTTGTCACGGGTGGGCCTCAGGATGGGGCATCTTGCTCAGACCTGACTCCAGCCACCATGTGCACGTGATGAGCTATCTCTGGGCCTGCCTGGGTTCGGGGGCTGCTTCTTTCAGGGTGAGTACACCGAGAGGGGAAGTCTCCATAACTAGGTAGGTCTTGGGCCCACCCACTGCCCTCATTGAGCAGTGGATGGGATTGGGGAGGGGTGTGACCTTGGCCTGGGGGTTTAAACTTCCAGCAGCCTGCCGGCTGCTGGTGGGCCTCAGGATGGGGCATCTCATGCCCAGATCCCTGAATCCAGCCACCATGTGCACGTGGTGAGCTGCCCCTGGGCGGCCAATGCACCATTTGGTGCCAAGCTCTGCCTGCTGGCCGCCCGGCCGCCAGGAGTTCTGGGGTTTTGGTTCTTTGAATCACTGCTTAGGTAGCTCCAGATTGATCCCACTGTGCTTCTGGGATCTAAGTCAATCCTAAAGATTCCCAATGAAAGTAACTCTTCCTTTGAAGAACTTGTAATCACTGAACAATGCTGAGCACCAAACACAGTCCATGCAAAAGCTAAGGCCCGGGGCTTATCTAGCAGGGTCATATCCTATTACCTGACATGATGATGGATCAGGAGACAGGTCACATTAGGCAGGGACATGACATTAACTAGCACTCGAGGACCATATCCAGGGGTAGATTCAGTGGGGGATGTGTGGGCCACACCCTGTGGAAATTCTAGACCCACTTGTTAGCTCAAGAGTTTGAGTGGTGATGGACTAAGCTAGGTGTGACCAAGGAGCCTCCCATCAATCACAGGTAAAGGAACCTGCAACAGTCTGCACTTGTCAAGGTAGCTGCACCCAAATGTGCATCCTGAATAGGGTGTGGGATGAGCCGGGCTGCAACATTCACCAGCTCATACAAGGCCAAATGGAAGGCCAGACTGCGCTGGGCACTGGCCTAAAACCCGATGACATGTATGAGAACTGGGTCTGGGAGGGGATCAAGTGGAGGAACTTGGGAAACTCCCCTGGAGAGTCATAGCTCCCACTGGTGAACATGTGGTCCAGACCTGGGGGTCGGACAAGCTGGGCAAAGTAGCTCCAACAGCTGGCTAATGTGTGAATTGGTAATGGAACGGGATGTACTGGGATGTACTGAGCAAATATTAGCCCACAAGCAAAACTAGAAACCAGGATGGAGCACAGGTCATGCCGAGCTAGGCTCTTGCACCATTGGTCTACATGAGTCACAGACGCTAAGCCACAGTATCTAAGGCAGAGGCCAGGACAAGTGAGGGACTGAGCCAGTTGAGTCAGAGCAACCACTGGCATGCGCGTGATCTATGGCTGGGAACAGGCCCAGTTGGGGAGCTAAGGGGATACCCTAACTGGGTTGAGGTTCCCACCAAGGGGCACGTGAACTGGAATGGGGGTTGCGTTCTAACCAGGAAACAGTTGTGTTCTCCCTTGGCACAAATGTGGACTGGGACTGGATGCAGCAGGCCAGACTGCAACACCTGCTGGTGTCCTGGAGGACCAGGGTAGATATGGGACAGATGAGGCTAGGTCTTAACCCCCAACTGAGCCATATGTGAGCTGTATGTGGGTATGGACGAGCCATGGCTAAGCTGAAACATTCAACAGTAAGAACCAGTTTGGGTTGAGGCCAGCCAAGAAAAGCCACTGTTCCTGCTAGGACAGGTGGTGAACTGAGTAGTGCTGGCTCTTGGACCTACTGGTATGCATGAAATCTGGCACTGGGAGGGGTTCTGATGGAGGAGCCTGGGCAGCAACTCTGGCAGGACAAAGACCCGGCAGGTAAGGGCAAGAAGCATGATAGGAAATAGCCCAGAACAGGCCATGGAAAGTTTCCCACTGGCATACATATGGCATGGGTCGGGGGCAGACCAGGCTGAATCAGTTCACGTCATCTACTGGCAAATCTGAGCACCAGAACAGAGTGTGAGTCAAGCTAGGTTTGGTTGCAACAAAAACCAGTGCACAATACGGAATGCCAGGGTGAGGTTGCCTGTGCCAGATGTGACCACAGCGCCCAACCAGCACACGTGAGAACCAGGAAGGGAGAGGGTGGAGCCAGCAGGGAGATTAAAAGGGTGGTTCCCTTGCTGGACAGCTCTCCCACTGGAGAGCGTGGGCTGCATTGGGAACAGACCAGACTAGGCAGGGCTACAACACCTGTGCCCATCATGTGGACCAGATCAGGGAAAAGCCAGGCTGGGTTCATTATTCCTGCTGGTGCAAACAAAATTAGAATGCATGAGGGTTGTTTGGGCTTCGCCACAGCATCAGCTGGCAGAAGCTGGCACTGGGGGCTAATTCTGTCAAGTTACACCACAGAACTACCTGGAGAGTGCATAAACCGGGATTGAGAGAGACCTGGGTGGGAAATAGTGGGCTCCTCCCTCTTGGGTTACCACTCCCACTTGAGGGCACTAAAACTAGGATGGGGTCTGGGGTGGCTAGACAGAGAGGCACTCAACAACATGCGTGTGGGCTGGATAGTTGAGCTGGTTAGATGGAACTAAGCTTTAATACCCATTGACATGTATGAGAGCCAAATGGGATGTGGGACAGACTGGACTAGTCTGTTACACATACTGGCAAACCAGGGTAGAAGGCAGACCTGCTGGGGGTTATTGTGGGTCACTCTAACTAGGCTGCAGCTCCCACTGGTTTATGTGAGGGCTGAGTATGTGCTGGGCAGAAGCAGGCTGGACTGCAACACCCATTAGTTCCAGTGGAAGTCGGGGCTGAAAACAGAACCAACCCAGCAATTGCAGCCACCAGCTGATCAGGGCAATGAACTGTGCTGGGTCTTGTGCTTGCTAGTACATACAAGAATCTGGTCTGGGAACACCTCAGACAAAGTTTCTTTGGGGATCTCCCCAATCAAAATGGCAGAATCAGATCCCTAACCATCAAAAGACAGAAAAAAGAACAAGTTAATCAACCACCTCAGCTATATGTTGGCAGCGAAGAACTGGGCAAACGGAGACTCTATGATGGACTATGTCAATCAGTAGATTCTTCAATGACCTCATCATGGTTGGAATGGTGAGACTGGCAGCGATTCATAACTGGTGAACTATCAAAACCACTTGAGCAATACCCTCAGAGCATGCCCCACATCTGGGACTTGGGGGCGGGTGGGAGACTGTGGGGCTTCTCCCTCAATATCCCCGTTTACCTCAGATACATGAAGGAAACAATGCGGAAATAATAGTCTTACCCTTTTTACCGTAATTAACTATGTAAAGATTGTCAAAAATATAATAAAAAACATAAAAATTTAAAAAAATTTATCTTTGTCAAGATTGAGGGATTTTTTTTAGCTATTTCTTGAAATTACTTTTATTGTATGTCCTGCAGAATGCGCCAGTATTTAAAATTTTTATTTAATGGTGTCCTAAAAAGTTTAAATACTGTCTGCATTCTTTTTTTTATCTCTCAGGGGTCATAGACATTCAAGCACTTGGCCATCACATGCTGCCTCACAGGTTGGACATTAGTAAGACGCTAACATCAAAAGCAGAGCTGGAATTCAGACCCTGGCGCTTTAATGTGGGATGTAAGAATCCCAGCACTATCTTAATTACTGCAACGATACTAATGCTTGCCTCTTAGATTTTCTTTCTTCTGCTTGATCTACTCTGTTGTTGAGCCTTTGAACTGTTATTTTCATTTAACTTGTCTTTTTTTTTCCATTTCTTTGTTCTTCTTCAAGGTCCTCATCTCTTTGCTGAATTTTTTTATTTATAGCATGTACTGTTTTCCTTGTTTTCCTATACAGTCTGTATTCTCTTGAATCTCTGAATATCTTCATCATTCTTTTGAGTTCTTTATCAGGCATATTACCACTGTTACTTTTGTTTGAGTCTGTTACTAATGTTCTGTTGTATTCACTATTGGAGCATCACTTTGCTTTGCTTTCTCATGCTTCCTTAGTTCCTATATTGATGTTAGTACATCTGGTTGATCAGTTTCTTTTTTTTTTAAAGATTTATTCATTTTTTATTGGAAAGCCGGATATACAGAGAGGAGGAGAGACAGAGAGGAAGATCTTCCATCCAATGATTCACTCCCCAAGTGAGCCGCAACGGGCCGATGAACCAGGAACCTCTTCCAGGTCTCCCGCAAGGGTGCAGGGTCCCAAAGCTTTGGGCTGTCCTCAACTGCTTTCCCAGGCCACAAGCAGGGAGCTGGATGGGAAGTGGAGCTGCCGGGATTAGAACCGGCGCCCATATGGGATCCTGGTGCGTTCAAGGTGAGGACTTTAGCCGCTAGGCCACGCTGCTGGGCCCAATCAGTTTCATTTTTAAAGGGCAGTTTTCATACTTCAAGTGTCAGTGTGATAGCCTACTTTGGTGTTAGTTCGAGTAGGACACATTATTGTGTTCTAAGTCCCAGTGGAGTTGTCAGTGTCCTGCTTACAGCAGCTGAGGCAGGGACATGGGTGCACAGACTTGTAATCCTGGCAATGTCATGTAGATCTAGGCAAATACCTGCATAGGTAGAGGCAGGTCATGGGATCCAGTGGAGTGTGCAGAGCTACCAACCACCCATCATATTATGAGTGTGGTCAGGGGTGTGCCAGCACACAATACTGACTATTGACTCAGTGACCAGATACAGTGGCTGCGGGGGGCAGGGGATCCTACTGGCAAGCAATCTAGGTGGATGCACCATTCCACCAGTAGCCATGAGGGATGGGGCAGGAGTTTAGCAACTATTGTTAGCAGTCCTGGAACATGTTGATCCCAGTGGTGGTATAGTGTCCCCAGCTTGAAGGACAAGGCAATAGAGTAGGAACTATGAAACCTTAGTCTGAGGAGGGGAAGGAACCTTTGCTTACATAGACCTAGAGGCGTTTTCTCTTACAGTACAGGGTTCTTCATAGGTAAGCAAGTGTGCTAGGACCAATTGGGTTGTTTTTTACGGTCTACTTGAATATGTAATTTTGGGCTTTTTGCTATTGCTCTGTGTTTTGGTTTTGCTACTGTGGTAGAATGCCCATGGGCGAGGGCGCATGATAAGAAGATGCAGGGACTCTGATCTCGAGGGTAGTAAGGTTCCTGACAGTGACATCTTTCTCAAAATGGCAGCCTCTGCTGCAGCTTGTGCTATGGTGGTGGGAGGAGACATCTGCTTCCCCCTCAGATGGAAAGCTGTGCATATTCCCGGTTTCTTCCCCTAGTGGGCTCCAAGCCAGTGACAACTCTGGATCCCTCCTGCAGCTATGATTATCAGCCTAAAGAGATGGGCTTTCCTGAGGCATGCCTGCTTATCCTTTTCCGGTGCAATGAGAATACCACCTGATGATAGGACCTGAGTTGCAATTTCCAAGTTCCTTTCATCACTATCTATACTGCCATCCCAGAGTTCATAGCTCAGTAATATTCCCATATCTGGTAGCTGAGTTCCAGTATTCTTCCTGGGCATTCAACAGGAAATGCTGTTACTTATTTGTTTTTATTCTTTATGGAGGAGAAAGTAAATGCTAGGCACTTCTCTTTGGGCATGGTGAAACCCTCCTGGCTTACATTTCTTAAGAAATTCCTCACTTTGCACAGTCTTTTTCCTAGTTTTATTTATTAGCTGTCTATACTTCCTTGATTATCACAGAGCTTTGAGATGTTTACTTTGGTACTTCTGTCAGAGATACAAACTATAATTGTAAAGCTATGGACTGGATTCACATGAGTCCCAGTTGGAGACTTGAGTGCTCAGCTTCCAACCCAGCTTCTTGTTAATACAACTGGGAAAGGAGCAGATGATGGTACAAGTACTTGGTTCCCTCCCCACACTGTGAGAAGCTGGATGGAGTTCCTTGCAGAGCCTTGGCAGTTGTAACCATTTCGGGTAAGACCCATCAGATGAAAGCTCTCTCTGGACCTCTTCCTCTCTCTCTCTGTTGTTTTGCCTTTCAAATGGATGTATTCTATTTTAAAATTTTGATTTTTCAAGCCGTTTATAGATCTCTCTTTGCAGTTACTGAAGCATTATTAGCTTTCTTTGGGGAGGTGGGTGTCATGTTTGTCTGATTTTTGTATTATCTACCTAGCCTCGGAGTGGTGTCTATGCATTTGAAGAAGCAAACATCTCTTCTAGTCCTTCCTGATTTTCACAAGAAAGGGTCTTTGGATGGGAGATGGGATGATGGGATTACCTACAAAACTGCAGTCAATAGTATTGAAGTTAGGTCACATGTCTCTTGTGAATCCACAGTTGGCCTGTTTTTGGATGTGGATCCTCAACAGCCTCTCAGTGGTCTAGCTGCCCCCTAGTGCCTTAACTGGTGTAAGAATGAGGATCCAATTCATAACTGCTTGAAGACAGGCCTATAACTGGGTGTAGCTCATTTTTGGCTACCTCTGATTCTGAGAGAACTCCTGATTGGTTGTTGTTAGGCAGGACATACTGGTCCCCACTCACAGATGACAAGGTTTTGAACTGAGTCATAAGGCTCAGTCACCTAGCTGGAATCAAGTTATTTAAGCATGCCACTGGGAAATCAAAGAAGCACGATTCCTCCCATCCCCCATATCAGGTATCTCTCAGGGAGTAGAAGGTCTTTCAGTCTTCAGCTAAATGGGGCTAAGGCTGAGTCTCAGGGTCCTTTTGGAGTCTACAACCAGGACCAAGATCGGAAGGTTCTCACATCAGGTATAAATGGGTATGAGTCCTCTTGTGTCCATTGGTGGATAGCTCTGGTTGCAGAATCCAGGCCCATTAGGGTTATCATTGAATTCCTTGAACAGAACCGTTTCTATTATTATAGACAACAGGCTGCCATCATGCTACCTGGGCCTGGTAACAGTTTCTCAGAAGAGCCCTGCTAGGTCTTGTCACTGTCACTTACAGCCTCCTAGCTGGATCCCAAATACAAAGGTACTTTGATCTATGGATGATTACAAAATTATTATGTAGGAATGCTGCTATTATGGTGACTTCTCTCTCCCTCCTTTTCCACCGAACAAAATCTATTATCATTCATTCACTACATAACTTAATATTTACCAAGTGTGTATGATTGCAAAATATTGTTAGGACTCATGAATTATACAGCATAGTCCTTTCCATTATAATCTTGTGATCTAAGGAAACAAGTATAAATAAGATATAACTATTCAATATAATAACTTAGTTCATTACTATAAGACAGTCCTTACAAAATTAAATTTAATACATATTTTTGAAAATGAATTGAAGAGTCCATCCTGTTAAAGACATAGTTTTAGAAATTCTCTGATTCAGATTCCAATTGCTATGTTAAAGATACATTTAATAATATAAAATTTCATCTTGATTTATAGAAGCAGGAATAGGCAAGCCCCAAATGAAGGAGGAAAAAGTAGAATTCTCTTGCAACTAATTAATTACAGCTTATTAACAAGGATACTTTTTCAGAAACGAGTTTCAGAAAACAGGTGCTAAAAATCTTTAGCATAAATTCTTTAACATCAAAAAAGATAGCCAAAGTAGTAGTCCTTATGGCTTCTTCTCCTTTTTGCTTCAGAAATACAAACATTCCCTAAGACAGCTGATAAACTCTTGAGTTGTAAACCTCATCTGCTGGTCATTAACATCTTTTTTTATGACCAGTATCAGATCAACGTGGTTTTTGTTAAATAATTCATAGAATAATGAAAGGTGATTCATTTTTTAAAAATTGGAAATAACTAAATGGAAAAATGAGAAAAATATCAATAAAATGGGCAGTAAGCATATATGTTTTTTTACTGGAAAAATCTTGCTTATCTAAATTAGAAATCAGTATTCAAAATGGTACTTATAAAACCCTGAATGTGAACTGAAAACTTTTAAGAACAACTTCGTGAAATAAGATTATTTCCTCTAGGGTAGTAAAATATTTTTAATAAGACCATTCTAAGATAATTATTCATGATAATTAGGTAACAATTGTGCTTTTCAGAATAGTCTTTAGTAAAGATTTTAACTAAGCTTTGGTCAAGTATAATAAAACCAAAGACTCCTGGGAAGATAATTATCTGGTGTGTTTTGAATTAAATTGTCTGCAGGTAAGTCCTAGTGTTTTAATAAGGTCTACAAGGATTAGAGTTAGTCAACATATGAATTATAAAACTCGTATTCAACCTAAAGACTAGAAGACAAAGACCAATTCATACAGGGAACGGGAGTATTCCCAGAGTTCTTTGGGATACTATTCACAGCTACATGACATGTATGATTGAAAACTAGGAGTTAAACTTAGAAAGGTTTTGTCACCTAAAGAAAATTATAGTGTATGTTTTTTAACATTCAAACTTTGGCAGCAGAAACAGAAGCTGTTTCTCTCCTATTACTAACCAAGTGGAGCAAAGTGTAATGACAGTGCTCTCATAAATATCACATACAGTTAAAATGTTTTGCTGTTTTTGAAAGACTTAACTTTTTTCCCTAAAAATTTGCCATGTATACATATATACACACACATATTTAATGAAGATATTTTACCATTTTTTGTCCATAACGTTTTGAACATTTTAACACTGTGAATTGTGACTGTTCTTTTTTTAACCTATTTATTTGAAAGAGAGGGTGAGATAGATCATCCATCCATCCGCTAGTTCACTACTCAGATGGCTGCAGTAGGCAAGGCTAGGCTAGGCCGAGTCAGGAGCCGGGTCGGGGCTTCCTGACCTGAATAACTGGGGCCTAACCAACTTTAGCCATCTTCACCTGTTTTTCCCAGATCATTAGTAGGAATTGGGGGTGAGGGGTCGGGGGAACTGCAGTGGCTGATACCATCCAGCACACAAATGGGACAGTGGCATCACAGATGACAGATTAGCCCTGTACATGCAGTACTGGCCCTGTGGTTGCTTTTAAAAATAGTTTTCTCTAGTGGAACTCTAAAAGTGAATTTTAACTTTTCTAAAATTTGAGAATGACGGGAGACAGACTTTCCCTCGTGCTGGTAATTCCAAATGGCTGGAGAGCTGTAGCCAGGCAAGGCCAAAGCCAGGACCTAGGAACTTCATGCAGGTCTCCTAAGTAGGTGACAGTGCTGGAGCCATCACCTACTGCTTCCCAGGAAGTGTAGCAGGGAGCTGGATTGGAAGCATAAACACTAGAACTTGAAACCTATACTCATGTGGGATGTGACCGTCTCAAGCAACACAATGCCACTCTTGAAGGTATATTTTTATTTTTAAAGAAAACTGAATAGACTTTAGTCTGCTATCACAAAATAGAGGCTTTAAGGAGAGAATTTTCATTTTGATGGAAGAAATAAATCCAAGTCTAAGACAACAAGTGTATTATCCCAGAACTAACCCTCCTGCTGACTTAGAGAGCTTACTGATAGAATTGAGCTCTCTCGCCATATAACATGAAAAGAAACTTGTAGGAATATCAAAAGTGCATTTATGGATCCTAAGACTGTGGTATAGTTTTCCCCATCACATGATTAAAGTGTCCCCGATTTCAAAATTAAGCACTGAAAGGTGATAAACCTGAAAAACTGACTTAAAACTCTTCTGCTCAACACTCTTTCCTACAGTTTTTACATGTCAGTTTTACTAGTTTTCTTCTATAAGAATGATTGCTAGCTGATGCATGTATCTCTCTGGCAGCTTTGTTTTTAACTGTGATATAAGAAATACTTTTGCTTACAAACCAGTTCTGTGCATTCTGGACCTTCTGACTTCTCTGGGTTGGTATCATTTCTGATAAAGAATCCAAGAATGCATAAAGCCAGCCACAGCCTAGCTGGGGACATGGGGACTCCAACCAGAAGTCTGTGTCACAGATCTGGTGCTAGGAATCAGTCTGTTTGGTACCATACTTTCATGAATGGATTCATAGGCCAGTTCCTGAAATAAGTAATCAAAGGTGTCTAGCAACATAAAGGGAAATGTCCAAAACATGGCTGACAAAAATTCAGAAGTAGTCTACAGTTGCTAAATACAAATCTTGTAAATACTGTTGACTAAGCAGAAGGACTGTAGAGCTTCTAACATTAACAATTTTTGTGCAATTAACTCAGAACACTGAAGTCCAAGAAATATTATAGAAGATGATGGGGGAATATTGTATTTTCTCACTGGTATTTTGGGCAACTGTAATTTTGCATTCTGTCAGATTATCTTGTCTTCACTTCATGGAAAACAATCAGTCTACACTTTGTGAATTTTGGAGAAAGACAATAGGTAGGGAGTATAATGAACAAAATGTAAAAGTAATGAAACAATTATGAATTGATTGTGTATGCTTTATAGCTAATCTGAAATTAATACACCAAGTACAATTTTAGATTGATTTTATTTAAGGAACTATGTTTAACATTTTACAAATCTTCAGATTACAGTTTTCAGCAGTAGATACGACATTATGGCAGTAAATACACCGAACTGAGATCTCTAGGAAAAGAATACAAAAGATAGAAACACTTGAAAACAAGAAGGCCAAGTACCAATTCTAGATCTGAAATGGAAATTGATACAGTGAATCCCTTTACAATGCTGGTGCAGGGGGGAGTGAGACAATCATACTTTACAAATCAATGTTACTTCTGAGCTTCACCTTCTTGTGAGGTTTAAACCCACTGATCCCTAAAAACCTATAATGTGCATTGATACCAGAGAATTCAAACACAGTAACTGATCTGAAAATGACTGCCAAAGCAAAGTGTTTTTATTCTTCAACAGTTGTGATCTTTGTAGTATACGATTATAAAAGGGCATAATCCCTACATATCTGCATAAAGTCATAAAAATTGATTTTTATAAAGTCTCAAGATCATATGTATTCAAAAATTACATTTAGCTGTGCTTTTTTTTTAGATAATTAAGGGAAATTTTGCCTTCAGGATATATCCAAAGTATGTAAAAATAATCCTCAATTGTTTATAAATTGTGACCAAAATTACCTAGGATTACATTTCCAGAAAAACTGTGTTGGCTTTCAATTTAAAAATTTAAGAAAGTAGTGGGTATTGTTGGTTTACTATCACTTGGGTTAAGAAAAACTAGACAGCTTCAACTTTAACAGTAAATCTGGACTACTCATAAATAAGGAGTCACACTCTTTCGGTCATTAAAAAAAAAGATAAATTACCTGTGATTTCCAATTGAAAACGTCATGTGCAGTGTAAAAGAAGTATAAGGTTTTACTCTAAAACCAAATAAGTAGTTCTAGAAAAGCCCTTGGAATACACCGCCTAATTTCTCTTACATAAAAATGAACAGTGATACATCTGAATGGTGCACCTTATACCACTGTGTGTATCCTGTTACCACGCGGAGATGGAATATTTTTATTTGAAAGTGAGAAAATACATACTAGCCCTACTGAGGAAATGGAACATTGTCCTATATAGTTTCTAAAATCACGCCAACATAAATATTTATCAATATATATACTAGATTTAAAAAAAATTAAACCCAAGAAAAGAGATAAATGTTACTTACATGCAAAGCTCATTGTTCCAACATGAAACACTAGGTCTATGTTTTTTAAATTAATAAAAAACTGCACATCTGTTTAACTTGGCTAACAGAAAAATGTACATTTATGAAAGATGTGATTTATCCTTCTAATGCAACTCTATCAAAGGCACTTCAGCAGAGCACTGATTCCTTAACCTTTGCCAAATCATTTTCATTTATGCTGTTTTCAACATCGTTATCTAAAGCCAGTACAAAGCCGCCTGTAATTTTGAGCCTCATCACTAGTTCACAAAAATAAAACAAATCCACTGTATGGGTAGTAAGCCTTGGCTTCTATGTATCTTTTCCTTCGACTGGCATAATTACAGCAAACATTTGCCAGAGTCGCTACATTCTTTGGGTTAATACAGAAAGGTAGGAGAGTCTCCTGAAAGGACAAATGTTTTAGAAGTGGTCACAGGAAAAAAAAAAAAACTGGCTGAAGTCTAGTATTTTGGTGTAGGGGGAAAAATGTAGTTCAGTATACGTGTATCTACAAGTTTACTAAAGCCAACGTCACTATTTTGGTTCTTTCAACTTGTTTACATGGCTTGAGTGCCTGGATTGCTCCCATGTGGGATATTAGGATATGAAAACTAGATCAGTTTTAGTTATCCCTTGAAGGAAAACAGAGAGGTGCTTCACACATTTGCCTTCATGGAAATTTCTCGATAAAAATAATGGATGTGGTTGATTTTAACAAAGTCATTTTTAGGACACCTGAATGATTAGTAAGAGCTGAAAACGTAATGAAAAAACAGCTCTTGAATGTATTCATACTAAATGGTTTGCTAAAATAAGTTACTTCCAGAAACAAAGCTGTAAAGGCTATAGACGATTAAACACACGCTTTCTCCTGAAATTGAAACTATTTTCCTCAAACATGTTTCGTCAGTATCAACATTTGAATACACTAATATCTTGAAGTTGATTTGAAAGGCAGAGTGACAGACGGATAGAAGGAGATCATCCATCTGTTTGTACACTCCACGAACGGCCAGGCTAGGCCAAGCTGGCACCACGGACACTTGCAGGTCTCCCACGTGGGTGGCAGAGGCCCATGCACCTGGGTCATTTCCCACTGAGATGGGATACTGGCATTGTAAGTGGCAGCTTAACTTGCTGAGTCACAATAACAGCCCCTGATATTATTTGAGCCTCTGGAAAATAGCTTTCTTCTATTCACTGACACTTCGGGCATAATGCTGAAATATTTACATCCTTTGTCTTCACATATTTTAATGTTCTGATGTTCATAAACACTTTTTGAGGGAAAAAAATCAAGTTTGAAAGCCTTTTAAGTGACTAAGTGTATTGTTTGTGATTAGAAGAAAGACATTAAAATTGCTAACATGAATCATTGAGCCTTAAACTGCCAGATTCTTTTTTCAGACAGGTAAAAGTTTTCCTAGTCAACTAAGCTCACTTTATTTTAGAAAAGGAAAAAAAAGATGGAAATTGAGAATAAAAATAACTCAGTGCCAGAATTCTGTCTCAAATTTCTAAACAGCATCGTACTGTGTGAAATTCTACCCAAAAATAACAGAACTAGCATCTCTCTCTGTGACAACCCAGCTGCTGCTTGCCATCGCATATGGGTTTAGGGTTTACCTTTGGGATGATATAACATGCATGCTGTGTATAGCAATAAAAAATGCTACTTGGTCTTTAGAATAACACCAATCCAGAACATTTATCCATCCATTTTCAAGTATAGGCAGAGGTGAACACGATAACATTTCACAAGAACACAAAGCATGAATAAGACCATTTCATTTCTAAGTGTTCCACAGGGTTATGCATTAAAGCAGAGGCAATAGTTTTGGAAGCAACTGTAGAAGCACGCATTTCACTGTTACTCTGAAGAGAGTCAGGGCCCAACTGGCTACCAGGCAGGCGTTGTTTTCAGATAGCATCTCACACTATTTTACATTTTGAAAACTTAAGGTACTTCAAATTCATCACCTCAAAATAAATGAAAGCAATAGACCAGAAAAAACATTCCTTGGTATCTTTTTGTCTGATTACTGAGTTACCAGTTTACTATTTACCCTGCTTTAGACAGTCCAGGACCATGGGATTGCTTGGTCTCACTTCTTAAGTTCATACAGTGACTGTCAACAAGAAGCAAGAACAACAGCACAAGACAGCAGAAACACAGCTACTGTCAGAATTAATTCATGGGAATCAAGGGGCGTTCCTCTCGTTTCTTCCAAATATTCGTCTTGCTGTCTCTTTTGGCTAGCGGTGGTCTGCCCCTTTTCTTAGTGGGGGATGTATTAGCTTCAAAATCTTCAATAGCGCTTTTCCTTCCTAGCGACTCTTCTCCAGGGTGCTCCATGATGACTCCACTGCCTCCATCGAGGACGTGCCGTAGAGCCGGGTCTTCAGGGGAGCAGACAGTAGTTCCACTCTCGCTGCTGCTCAGGTCTAAGTCTTCTAAGTAAAGAATTTTGGGCTGATGCATGCTTTTGATAAATGTTTTCTCCCTCTCCAGCTTGCGGCTGGAGTGATGCTCATTCATATCCACTCCGGAGTCCAGGCTTGTGTCATTGCTCTGAGCTCTCTTGCCCTTTTTCAGGTCTATGAAGGAATGCCTCACCTGTGCGACTGGTTTCCCATCCAGAGAAACAAACCAGGCTCTGGGGTGAGGAGAGGGCTTCCCCTTGGACAGCTCTAGGAGGGTCTGTTCTGAAATTCCTTGAAGCTCCGATGAAAACGGAGTCATTACCACTGCTTCATTTAGTGTTCCAGGAACAGAGACAGACTCCAGGAGGCTGTTGGAATAGCGGCTCCAGTCTGAAGTCTGTGAGGGTAAGCTCTGTTGACCTTCAAGCACCATATCCTCTTCTCTGGCATCTGGGGGCTGGGCATGAGAATGCATTGGCATTTTGGGCAATGTCTGGGTAAAGTTCTCTCTGTTTACTGGTTCTAAGAGTTGGCCATAGACTAACTGTCCCTTTCTTGGCAAAGTAGCTGATTTAGCAGCATGCAGCTGCTCTGGAGTAGAGAAAAGGTCAGATGTCTGGAGGATGGCAATGGGCTGGCTGTAGATATGCATAAGCTGCTCAGGAATGTGGGAATGCCCGTACACCTCCTCACTGCCTGCAAGATACCTCTTTTCCTCTTGTGCGTCACCTAATGATGAAGGGACATTGTTGTTAACATGTTTAGACTGTTTGGACCCCACATTGGGCTCCAAAGACTGTGCTGTGTTTCTTGAATAATTGTTCTGATGGACTGATAGAAATGAAACATCTTCATTGTAGATTTTAAAATTGTCCCGAGTTTTCACCATTGAAATTCTTTCTTCTGCTTCTGCAGTGGAAGGCTCCTCCTTTGGAGGGCTGTGGGAGGAATTTTTGGCCTTGAATAACTGTGACTTTTCCTCAGCTTTTAATGCAACTTTGACTGAACTGATGTGATTTATATGCGTTGTTGAAGTTGTCTGATCTCTCTTGAGAACGTCAAGTTTAGTGATATTTCTTTCTCTCTTCTGTGGAGTACCACACTTACCCCTACAAGAGAAGGCAAAAAAAAAAAAAAAAAGTAAAAGTTATGATCAAGAAGGTTTGTTTGGCTTTAAAAGCCAGAGTTAGACAGTGAGGTCTTCCAGCTGCTGGTTCACTCCCCCAAATGGCATCAATAGCCAGCATTGGGCCAGGCCAAAGCCAGGAGATTCTTCCAAGTGTCCCCCATGGGTGCAAGGGACCAAGCACATATTCTGCTACTTTCCTCAGTGCATTAGCAAGGATGTGGGCTGGAAATGTGGCAGCCAGGACTGAAACTGATGCCTATATGGGACACCACTGCAGGTCATTGCTTAATGTGCTGTGGCACTTTGACTCCAAGAAGAGTTATTCTTAAACACCCCTCTCTGAGTATCGTATGGGCAATGCTACTGCTAGGTTGAAAAAAAAATGGTTGTGTTCTATTTAAAAATCAAATTATTTTTACAAATGAAATTCAGCATACTCCAAATACATTGAAATGATACTTTGACAGTATCTGTGCTTCTTTTCTTTCATCAATGATATTCTTACCTGCAGTAACAAAGCAGAACAATAAAAAATCCAATGACAATGACTATTGTTCCTCCTAATATGGCTGTGAGAAACACTGTGTGGTAGGCAGTTATGTCCTTGGAATCTTCATTTACACCTGAACCTACATGGTTCAACATACACAGGAAAAAAATGTTACTTTAGATAAAAATTTACACTGCAAGATCCTAGGTAAGGCATACTGGTCCCTCCTATGGTGGATTCCTCCTCAAATGATGTATCCCTTTCCTGCCCTTTGGCTTCATCAGATTCCCCGGACCCATCGAATGTGCACACAGTAAGTGGGGCTGCATGGTATGGTTCTAGCCAATCACTGTGGTCTTCTAATGCTCAGATATAATATCCCACAGCATCACTACCCCTTTCATCTAAGGACTAGAAAGCACACAGTACTGAACAAAATCTGCCCAATATACAGCAGCCAACCCCAAACATATGAAATGTATGTAGCAAATAAGTGTTTGCTGATGTGTGCCCTGAGACTAGTTTTGTTTGTTGCTGTAGCAGTGCTGATGCTTGCCAAAACTGCTATCTAAATGCTACTGATGAGATCCTGCTATAATAAAAACCAACAATATGTGACAGTAGGTTCTAAAAAGGCCAGGAAGCAAATTATGAGTAAACTCTGTGTAGCTGCTAACAGAAATTGTGGCCCAAGCCATAGAGTAGCAGTAAACCAGAAAATCTTTGATTAATTTTAGCTTTGGGCAAAGAAATTTTGAGATAGAATGTTGATAGTGTTGACTCTGAGCTGCATTTGATCTGAAAAAAAAAAGTTACATTCCAGAAAGAGAATCTGCAAAGCAAGCATGCAAACAGAGGCAATCTTCAACTGCTAGGATTTGAAGGATTAAAATCTGTGTCTCTGAAATCCATGTATATGAGAGCTCTTTAAAAACATGGTAAATGCATAAAGATGCATTTAAGGAAAATTATGCATGATATTTTTTTTAAATGTCTAACTGAAATCATGTCATTCAGAAGCATAAGTAACCTAGGAACCTGCTATGTGCAACTGGCCTCTGCAATGGGGAGGCAGGGTAATCTCATGGAATCAAGCCTTGAGTCTGCGGTCTTATGCTAAATCCAGGTCAATAGTGTTAGAATTTAATTGATTATGCCTCATAAAGTTCAAGTTCTCCACTGAGAGTCAGAATTGGCTGGTCTGGGAAGAAACCCCTATGTTTTATCAGAAGTGTTGTGCACAAAGGAAAAAGTTGGTATGAACTAAACTGTTCCCCTGAAATTCCCATGTTGAAGCCCAAGCCTCCATATGACTGTTTGGAGACAGGACCCATAAGGAGGTACCAAGTAAGTTCCATAAGGGATCTGTCTTAATCCAACAGGATTGCTGTACTAAAACAGCAGCATGAGACATTGAGAGATCTCTTTTTACATATAAGATAGTGGAAAGACTATTGAAGGTTACATAAGAAGGGCAAGAAAAGGCTCAGCGTCCCTGACAGCATATGGACCTGGATCTTTAAGTCTCTAAAATGTGAGAAAATAAACCTACGCTGTTCAAGTCAGTGTTGGTATTTTGTTACGGTTGCCTGAGCAAACTAATATTTACATTTGCATTCTACAAAGTTTTGCAGCAAAAGAAACCTCTTCAAAGATGACTGACACTCAGATAGGTAAGTACTATTTCAAATTCACCAAGTTAATGATAGGCATAACCAGGACACTATCAAGTTATCCACATATCTATCAATATATTGTTCCTTTTTCAATGTATCTTTAGACAGTGTCTAAATCAAATCTTAAAAGAATCCCATGTTTCTGTTTCAGTCTTGATCTATGCAAGAGCCAACAGGTAAGCTGGAATAAAATTTCTACTTATTTTGGAAAACCACTTTAGCTTTAGTAGTTCATAAAACTATCTTATGTTAATTGGTTGTTTTAGGTATTTTTAATGTAAGTATGCTTTCCAGCAAAACTCATATGTGTTTGTTCCATATTTTTTTGCTAAATATTCTGGATTTAGTTGAGTTTGAAGTCATAATTATCAATTGCTCTTTATCAGTATTTCATTATAGCCACAAATCGAGAATGGGATTAAGGCCAGACAGCTGGCAAGACAGCATGATATTTCTACATCATAAAGAATAAAAGCAACCACCCTCTGTTTTGAATAAACGATCTCAAACACAGTAAGCACAGTAAGTTCAAATAAAAACAAAAGAATATTCCTCTTGATTACACATGGCTATAAAAGTTCATGTGCTTTTCTATTAGCATACTAACCCTTGGCTTCATTGAAGAAAGTCTTATTTTTACATTCTTTAATTTCAAATGTTATTAACACAAAATAACCAAACTGAACTAAAATAATTTTTGGCGAAAACATAGTCAAAATGAGTTTATTTGTTGTAAAAATATCTGGAACCCATGCAGATTTTTCATAACATTTCCATGAACTTTTGGAAGACCTTATATACAACTACATGATGGCATGCACAGGACAATGTATGTAAATGTCATTCCTATCCTTGATCATACTGGAGCAATTCTTGAACAGCATGAAACCGTCAGGTAGCAGCTGCCTCTCAGCCAGGCGCCAAACATTTGGTAAACCCAGAGTCCTCTCTGACACATGACTACTAAGGAAGGATGAGAAAGCAATACGCATAACTTAGCTCCTACCACCAAACCTTCACTGAAGTGACACCATAAATGTTGCCTTGTTTCAATTCTGTAAATTCACAAGCCCACAAGGCTAAAGGAAACCACGGTAACAGCATAACGTTACAAGGGGCATGCTTATGACCCCACGTTGGGCAATCAGATTGTTTATCTGTAGAATGATCAACAACACTGTGAGGAAAGGACTGGAAAATGGGGCAGCCAGTCATCATGCAGCAACTGCTTAGCTCTCTGGCCAAATGGTTGCTCCCTGGGGCCCTTGGCACTGCAGGATTCCTGCCTTTTGGCATCTGGTTGGGTAGTGTTGCAATCCTGTGAACTCCCCACATCCTTCCAATAGGTGTCCTTAAATTATCTGTTGTTTCCAACCCTAACTGATCAGTGTAGAATTTTCACAGATGCATCTGTTGTACTCAAGAAACCTCAGAGTTCGAGAAGCTTAAATGTTTCCTACAGTTGTGACAAAACAGATCTGGAGACTAAACGCTTTTCCAAAGTAAGCCACAGTACCTAAAATAACATTGAAGTCCAGTATCAATTCCAGTTCTCTATAACTTATAAATATAAAAAAAAATTTTTTTTTTTACAATACCTCTAGATCCAGGAAGTGGAGCTGCTATCCAGTACCCCAGACGTGGTGCATCATATGTCCAAATGAAATGATTATTATATTCTTTGACTATTCCCCAGCCATGATTTACCCAAGCACCTAATGAAGGTAAATAGGACAATAACTAGTATTCTTTTATCTGTACAGCTGATACTACACATGACATTTTATACATAAATAACGTAACAAAGCTACTCAGAGGCTTGTTATATATGTTTATATTGTGGCTTATTGATGGTTTATGTTAAAGTGGAGAGTTTGATGTGAATCATTTCCATCATGTTATTTTGTTGAAAAACAGACCACAATAAACAACTGCACTCCCATTAGATTATATTGCCTGGTCATTCTTGTAGCCACCTTACTTTATATTAAACATGATCTTTGACATGCATACAATGCCCAAGTCACCTAATGATGTGTCTCACAGACTATACCTCCATCATTTAATGAGGCATGATTTCTACTCACATTAAAATTAAAATTAAAATGTTTAAAACATAATTCCAAATGACTGAAAGGTGCATTCAATGGCGCTTGCAAGAATGTACAAACAAAAAAACAGAAAATATTCTCCTTTGAGGTAACTGTCATTCAATAAATTAGGAAACTAAGATCCATATCTTAAATGATTTGTTCAAATTATACTTTGGCTAAGATCAGACTCTTAATCTAAAATTAAACTATTTGCAATAGCATATTACTACTATTTTATTGGCAAAGGAATGATAAAATGTTATTTCTAAAAAATGTTTCAAAGAGTTACCAAGGAGGAAGAGAGAGATCTTTATTTGCTGGTTCATTGCTCAGATGGCCTTAACTACTGGGCCTGGCACAATCAAAGCCAAAGGCTTCTTCCATGTCTCCCACATGGGTAACAGCAGCCCAAACATTTGGGCCATCTTTTCCCATACCATTAGCAGGGAGCTGTATCAAAAGTGGAGCAACCAGGACTGGAACTGGTGCCACCATTGCAGTGGGAGATATGTCTGCTTGCTAAGCCATAATGCTGGCCCCTAATGAAATGCTATTTTTATGATGAATTGGTTTCTTTTTTCCCTGATAAGTGTAGTATATTCATTGATGTGAAAACAATTTTATCACTAACAAAATGCATAAAGTTATAACATTATAGCTAGAAACTAATAGACATTCAAATATTCAAAAATACTTTCACTTATTTAACATACCTGAGTTCATGTCAAATGTCCAGGCTGGTATGCGATCGCTCACACTTATATCATTTGTATGTAGAAGTGGAAGAGAAATTTGAATAGAGCCATCCACCTTTAATTCTTTCCCTCCAGAATATATTTTCACACATATTGCAGCAAGAGGAGTCAGCTCAATGTTTTCAAAACCTAGTCAACAGGATAGTTTATTTGCAGAACTAGATTTAATATTTAACCCAGGGTTATCAATTTTAATATTAAGTAGTTACTGGATCCATTTCTTTCTAAATATTCCATAAATATATTACAAATGGAACCTAATTTTATCTAATTCAGTCATTTGACTTAAGATCACTGAAATTTAACTATTTTTAAAACTCTAAAATCCAACAATCAAAGAAACATATCTTAATAGTATGCCCTAAAAGAGCTCTACCATGTCATATCATTAATGCAGATATAGATTCGATCCATGTGACACTTTCACCCAAAATGCACCTGCTTCACAGAGAGCTGGAAGAAACATTGTTTTTCTGTAAAAAGCATTCTGATTCAAAGCACAACAGTTTGCCATCTCGACCTGCCACTCAGTCATTCTCCAAGTGCCTACAATGGGTAAGACTGGGACGAACCAAATTGGACAACAGGAACTCTAGATCTCTCAGGTGGGTGGTAAGGATCCATTACTGTTGCCTCTAAGTTTTGGCATTAGAAGGAAGCTGGTACCCAGGACTGAAACCAGCTATTGAGCCCAGGTAATCTGATGTGGAATACATATTTCACTCCTAGCATGATTTTTAATACAAAGGCTTGGAAATCAAATAATCACTATGCTTTATTTGATACACATTATCAACACTACAAAGAATGAGCAGACTTCACAAAGCTTAAGTGGTAGGAGAAAAAAATTATACTGTTTTGCCTGAGGTTTTAGAGATTTTGTTTATAATTTATAGTATGTCTTTTTAAAAAAGATTGTTTGAAAAGGCAGGTAGAGATCTTCCATCTCTTGGTCCACTCCCTAAATGGCTGCAATAGCTAGGGCTCAGCCAGGTGGAAGCCAGGAGCCTGGAGCTTCATCTGGGTCTCCCACATGGGTGCAGGAACCCAAGAAGTTGGACCTTTTTCTGCTTTCCCAGGGCCATTAGTAGGCAGCATAATCAGAAGTGTAGCAGCTGAGACATGACCAGCATTTACACAGGATATCAGCGTATCAAAGCTGGGGTTTTAACCCGTTAGGCCACTTAGCCAGGCCTATAGCATGCCTTCTTACATATCAGGTACTACCTATAAATTAGTCATTTTCTAAAAAAAGATGCCTTTTTGTTCTTTAAATATTAGCTATTCCAAACAAAGTTACAGTATGTACCAGAGTGATACTGGGAAGCTCGGCATCATGGTACAGCAGATAAAGCCACTGCCTGCAACACGGGTACGGCTTCCCAGCAATGGCCTGAAAAGGCAGTGGAAATTGACTCAACTGCTTGAGCTACTACCCCTTAAGTGGAAGACCAGGAAGAAGCTCCTGTCTTCAGAGTGGCCCAGTTCTGGCTTTGCAGTCAGTCACTGGGAAATGAGCCAGCAGATGGAAGATAAGTTCTATTTTCTACCTTTCCCTTTCAAAATACAGAATTCTTAAGGAAGTAATTCTGGCAGATGCAGGAGAGGCAGATGAGAGTGTAGGAAAGAAATTCAGTTACCACTAACAGTAGTAAGTTGGCACATATTTTCAGTTGTCATGGCAACTGTTGGTTTACTGAAATTTTTCAGCCAGGGAACTAATCAGAAAATCCCTTAGATGGCAAGATCAGATGAGTGAAGTAATGTCATATATTTTATTAGATGAATACACTGGTAAGTAATCCAGTATTACAAATGTCTATGTGGTTTGCTAATAGTATAGCAAGTTACTAGATAACACCCATCAGCCAGCCAACTCCTTCGATCATCTCCCTGCAGCTCTATACAGTCTACAGCTCCACCAACTGCAGACTGGTCACCCAACATCTGAGATAAAGCAAAGGAGATGAGAAGACAAGATAAAAATATTTCTAGAACAGTTGTATAGTCCTAGAAATAGAGAACCACGTAATCCAGTAGAGTAGCTACAAGCTGCAGATGCTAATAAGATTTAATCAAATTGTTCAATGTATTTCAAAAGCTCAAGCACCTCATTGGGTCAGTGGCTACCATGTGGGAACAAAGCATTCCCATTGGACAGCAATGCTCCAGAACTCTCTAAAGAACAGTAGCTTTCTTTGGGTAATCAATGAACAATATCAAGTTGTGGGGCTTATAAAAGAAATGTTTGGGAAAAGGGTAGAGCTCCTTGTGCTCCGTTCCCACCTACGAATATAATCAGTTTTAAAGGGGTTTATTCACACATGTACTCTTAACTTTTCATTATATAAATGTATTACAACTGTTGATTCTGAAATATATACTGTCAACACTTGTTCTGAGTAAAATGCATATTCATATATTCTGAGTAAATCTATAAAGAATGTCAAATTATAAAAGCTTATGGAAATTTAAATTTTATGTGTAAAGTATTAATTATAGAACTTTGTAAAATCAACTATTTTCTATATTGTTTTGCATTAAATGAAATTTCCATTACTTAATTATACCAAAGCCTTCAGCATGTATTATACCAATCACTAGACAAAGTGGAATTATAAACATCTTCATAGCCAGATTTATTATAAACGGACATGTATTCTCCAAAACTTATATAAATCTCCAAATTGATAGTTATTTATTAATGGTTCTTATAAATTTATCAAATAAAGTTAGATACCTGGTTTATTGAGTGTAATTCCAGTTGTGTACAGAAAATTGTCCACTTTTAGAAACTGTTGTAGAACTGTCAGATAGCCAGTAACATTGCTAATATGATGGTTATCAGGGAGTTTAATTAAGGCCTTTGAAAACTGAACACTTGGTTGTGATTTGGCATCTGAAAAAACAAGGAAATATTAGCAAACAGAACAAATACATACTTAACAAAAGCACCACTGATCAGGATATTTTACTTGAAAACATGCAGTTATAAATATTTCTAAATGTTCTTAAAAATTAAAAACAAGTACATGCAGAAATGTTAATTCAGAACTAGTAAGTCTGAAAGCTCCCTTTATTACAAAGGTGCCTTGTGTGAGCTCAATAAAGACTGTTTAATGCTATCCAGAGTTCCTTCACCCTTTCCTGGGGTTGAAACTAAGGAACCACACACCAACCATGCTAGGCTCATCTGGTTCACATGGAGAAGCATTTTGATATCAGGAATAGAGCTGATGGTGTGTAACAGTAAACTGATCCAATCAAAAAGTGGTCTTTTACCCAAAGTGATCTGTTCTGCAACAGGGCTGTCCCAAGCACAGTCAATGAGATGCAATGCAATAAAGTTTACTTGAAGCTCTGGAGGAAGGCATGTTCTACATCCACCTACCCTCTGGATTATAGGTGAGTGGGAATACATCTGGCATTTGTAACAATCATCTTACAAGGAAAACTGTGAGCTGATTAGAAAACAACATTCAGAGAGTTGAAATTGAAAGAATAAAGGTTACTAATGGGGCCCGGCATGATAGCGTGGTGGTTAAGGTCCTCGCCTTGCACGCACCAGGATCCCATATGGGCGCTGGTTCTAATCCTGGCGGTCCCGCTTCCCATCCAGCTCCCCTGTTTGTGTCCTGGGAAAGCAGTTGAGGACAGCCCAAAGCCTTGGGACCCTGCATGCACATGGGAGACCCGGAAGAGCTCCTGGCTTCGGGTTGGCTCAGCTCCAACCATTGCGGCCACTTGGGGAGTGAACCATCGCAAGGAAGATCTTCCTCTCTCCTCCTCTGTGTATATCTGCCTTTCCAATAAAAAAATTAAATCTTTTTTTAAAAAAAGATTGAATTCATTAATAACCTTAAGTCCTGATCAACAGATGTGTAAAGTTTTGGTATTATTCCAACATTTTTTAAATATTTTAAGAAGGAGTTAGCACTGTGACACAATAGGTCAAACTGCTGCCTGAGATGCCATCTCAGAAGCTCCATTTCCAATTCAGCTCCCTGCTGATGTGTCCAGGAGAGCAGCAGATGCCCCAAGTGCTTGGAACCAGGTCCTAACGTGGAAGCTCTTGGATGAAGCTTCTGGCTTCAGCCTGGCCCAAGCTGGGCCTTTGCAGCCATTTTGGAAGCAAGCCAGCATATGGAAAATGTCCTTTCCTCTCTGTGTAATTCTATTTTTCAAACAAAACTTAAAAACATCTGAAATAAATGCTTCATGTGGGCATACACTGGTTTAAGAGGGGTTTTTCAGCATCTTGCAATAGAAAGTGTCTTTGACAATATATTCATTCACTTACTTAGTTACCTGAGGAGGAATCCATCCTTATCATAAATCTCTCAAATTCTGATTGCTCAATTTATAAATATTTCAATAACTCAATTGGCTGCCTTACCTTATTGAGAACTTAGTGGCAATATTAATAGTTCCAGCACCACATTTAAAAATTTAGTATGGACTCAAATCCTCAAACCTAAAAATTATCAGACATAGCAGCCTCTGTCTTGGATGTTAATAAAACCACTCGTTTAGAAAAATCAGTTAAATTATCAGATGAAAAATATCCATTTTTATAGAAGTATATGATAAATGAGTAAAATTCTCTTCCTATGAGAAGTTAGAAAACTAGTATCTGGAAAATAACCACCAATGTTTATTTTTCTGCTTGTTCTGGCACCTTCTGACCACTCATAGGAACAATTTGCTATTTTAAAATACATAAAATTGAACTGCCAAGCTTCTCATAATAGAGTGACACAGCTAGCTGAACTTCTCTAGGGGTTTATACATTTTCATTTCTCTTACTTTGGCCATAAACATATGCACAACGGGCCTAACATGTTTTCAGTATACAAACTAACATACTTTTACTAAGACATTTTACTGAGTGATGATATACCTTTCTGCAGAAAGGTTTCTCATCAGATACATCCATCCTTGCTTGCACAGTCTTACCACAGAATCACTACATAGGAAAAGAAGAGTAAAAGTGAACTGAGAATCTGAGAGGACTTGCAAACCTCTCATGGAGATCTCCCAAGGCATGGCCAGCCTTTTCCAGACCAGGGAGAGCTCAGCATTGCTTAGTACAGTGGCAAAGGAGTGATCCAAGACATGTGCACACTGATTCAGGCGTGCATTTTGGCAAAAATTATGATTTTTCCATAGGGTTTAAAGAGGCCAATCAGAGGAAGGGATGTGCCAAAACAAAAGAGGAACAGTGGAAAACCTGATTTTGTTAAAGCCCCAGGAACCTCAGAAGTGCCTCTTTGCAGACATGTGGTTCCTATTTGTTTTTCATCCTTCCACAACTCTTGTGCAGACAGCAGTCTGCTGTAGAGCAGCAGAAGTCCCTCAGAGTTCTACCATGGCATTTCAGGAGGAAGCCCTTCTACAACTTAGTAAATCACTGCAAGATTAATCAGGCCATAGGTACTTCTTTTTAACTTATGTAATCACTACTCAGAAAGACACAACCAATCTTCCATCCACCACTTCCCAAATGGCCACAACAGCTAGGGCTGGCCCAGGCTAACGCAGGAGCCAGGAGCTCAAGAACTCACGCCAGCATCAGATGCTTTCCCAGACGCATTAGCAGGGAACTGGGTCAGGATCGTAAGCAGAGTAACCAGGACTCAAAGCCAAGTGGGGGATTGCCATGATGCACCACAAAAGCTTCCCAGCAGTAAGTCTGTTGTTTCAGTGCTTTAGGAACAAATAAAATGGCTCATGAAAGTGAACAAAATTTTCACAAACCGTTTTTACTCTTGCTATCTTCTTAGACCCAGTGTGGGTCTTGAACAAAATTTCAATGATGCTTGAACAGAATTTACCAATGTAAAACAAAAATTGCAAATTTTGTCATTTCTCAAGATTTTGTGTAATGTGCAAAATGAGCCACAGAATTCTGGAACCTATCCTGAGCACAAATTATGGTTTGGGGAAGGTAAGGTAAAAATACTAGTACCATCTTCATGGTTAGTAAGGCAAAGCTGGAAGGCTCAGCTAGAGCCAGCACCAAAAACATTGTTTTCTGCATTTACTTTCCTTGGGAGGTATATGCAATTAAGGGACCCATGTCCTGCAAGTAGTATTTACTCAACCTCAGGCCTCTCCAACCAGGCTCTGAGATTAATGTAGGTGGCAAAAACAGAAGGACCCATGATTAGAGAGCCCAAGAGAGTCTCCGTGCTAATGCTGTCCTTTTCCCATTTCTGCCAATCACTGAGATCCCAGCTAGAGACAGAATGTAGAGAGCAGGACAAACAGAAGCTCTGGGTTGTGGAGGTCCAGCTCTGCTGCGAAGTGCAGCTTGTGATGCCCACATCCCACATCAGAGTGCCTGAGTCAGTTCAATTCTGATTCCAGCTTCCACTGCTTGCTCATGTGCACCCTGGGAGACAACCAGAGGGGTCAAGGGCTTCTCTTGTCACCCACGTGGGAGGCCCAAGTCTCAGTTCTGAGTTCCTGGTTTGATCTGACCCAGCTCTGCTTGTAGTAGCAATTTGGGAATGTGAACAACCAGAAGGAAAATCTGTTTTTCTCTACACTTCAAATAAAAATACTTCCAAATTCATATCTAGTGGGCAAAGAGACCAAAGGAAAACTAATTCCTACTACTACAAGTAAATTATTTGCATGACAGTAAGATAAAAACTGGTTTCAATCAACTTGTACTCCATAATTAATGTTCAATTTAGATTTTTCTCTGCTTATAATGCATATTAGCTCAGTAATGAAAAAATACAAAAATAAAATGTACAGATAATATAGCTAGGATTTACCAGCCCAAGTGTTATGCTTTGCCAACTATCAACAATTACTTTTTACACATTCACCTGTATTTATAAAGCTCTCTCCAAGATCTTTAGGATAAGTATTTAGTATTATTTAAGGCATTTAATTCGCAAGTTAAAAAATACTGTACTTACCCGCTAATTTTCCAGTGATTAAAACAGTGTCTTCAAATAGCCATATATTTGCTTGGCTTTGCGGGAACAGTGCAAGTGTGACCGATGAATATACTGTGAAATGCAGCACAGTCAGTCAATGCAATGTAGGGAGTAACTAGACAGCTCTTTTACAGCAAGCCCTAGGAGCTGGTGAAAAGCAAACTGCTTTTTAGGAAAAACAACCCAAATCAAGGGAAGGATGAATATGAGGGGACTTCAAAAATACTGAGTTACAAGATAACTATTTTGGTGAAAAAGTTGAAATTTATGCAAAAAAATTTATGCAGAGTTTTCTCACAAAGAACTATTTCCATTAATTTTTAGAAGTACCTCACATAGGGCCCTGTGC
Source organism: Ochotona princeps (assembly GCF_030435755.1). Classification (NCBI taxonomy): domain Eukaryota; kingdom Metazoa; phylum Chordata; class Mammalia; order Lagomorpha; family Ochotonidae; genus Ochotona; species Ochotona princeps. The sequence continues at coordinate 64,436,442 of NC_080836.1, read as the reverse complement.
AGTAGCCTAGCTGCTAAAGTCCTTGCTTTGCACTCGCCAGGATCCCATATGGGTGCTGGTTCTAATCCCGCCAGCCCTGCTTCCCTTCCAGCTCCCTGATTGTGGCCTGGGAATGCAGTCTAGGACAGCCCAAAGCCTTGGGACGCTGCACCTGCGTGGGAGACCTAGAGGAGGTTCCTGGATTCGGATAGGTGCAGTTCCAGCCATTGTGGCTGCTTGGGGAGTGAAGCATCCCTCAGAAGATCTTCTCTGTCTCTCCTCTCTGTATATCTAACTTTCCAATAAAAATATTTTTTAAAAGGAGCTCATAAGAAATAATGGAGAGAAAAAAATATTTATTTTACTAGTTTTTCTATTTCAAGTAATAGTCTGTACCAATATAATGATGTTCAATAACCAGTTATAAATAAGTTTAATGCTGGACAACACATGTGATCTGTCCTTTACATAATTGTTACTTGTTATTTATTTCTGAGTGTTAAGCTTATGGGTGCCATAATTCAAGGTTTTCTAGACAGACTATATCCACTCTAGCTTTTTTACTTTCCATATAAGAGCACGAAGTTCTTTTGCACATGATGTGGTTTCCCCAACTGACTCAGTTGGCGAAGGAAGAGCAAGCCTAACACAACACACGATGGCCAGGACGAGGCTGAACCTGTCCATCAGAACAGGCACAGAAAGTAACTGGTGGGATAGAAACAGCACTTCAAGGATTTCTGAATTTTTGGATTATTTGTAGATCGGAAGCAAGAAGGTGGGGCACAAAAGGATTTTATAATTGGGAATAAACTGAAACAACTTACCAGTGCTGTAAAATTTTGAGCTGTTACCCAAACCATGAGTTGAAATGTAAGTACTTAAAATGAATACAGATGGCATGGAATCTTTAAAACTTGAATGAGAAAAACATCTCTGCATGGAAAGACCTTTAATATCTTGAAATATTTCAAAAAGCTTTAAATAAAATACAAAAATATACAATGTTGAGTGGAAGAACCTATTTGTTCTTTCCAAAGGAAAAGTTGATTGCTAAATGAGAAGATAAATTCAATTTCAGAATATAGTAACATTTAGGTGAACTGATACATTAAGTTGGAAAGAAAGTGGTAGGATCTTAACATGGTCCTCAAGATGATTACTAAGAGGGCATTATGTCCTGCTGGGATTTTCACTGTCATAGGTAACTTATCATGACAGCCAGATAGCTTTTTAAGACAATAAAACCAAGGGAAATCTTTTTGTTTCTCACTAAAATATTCAAGTTACTTTTTACTTACAATTTTTCTAAGTACAAAAGAGATAGTGTCAGCTGGAAAAAGTTGCGATTTAGAAAAGAATAAAAACAATGGTTTTCACAATACCAGACACTCATTAAACATTTCGATTTAAATCTCCATTGATATTACCCGTCATTATTTAAAATACATAATATGATGATACTAATTATTTTTATCTTTCTACAAATGAGAGTTTCTATTGAGAAACAGTTACAACACTTTAAGGCCACATGTTACTTAAACGCTTCTGTAATATTACAGATTTAAGACTTACCAGGTGCACAAATGTCTGTTCACATTATATTTGTCTCTATGAAAGATTACCATTAGTGGATGCCTAGCATATGAGCTGAAGACTTTGATACATGTACTTCAGCTGCTACCTAGATAATGTAGCCAACTTGAACTATCAGTAATATCTGAGAACTCCAATGCTTCCTCACTTAAATGCTTCCTCACTTAAGACATGATAATTTCAAAGGCAATTATAAACATAAGACGTGGAGAAATCTTCATCCATAGGTTCATTCCCCAAATGCTACAACACCTGGTACTGGGCCAGACCAAAGCCAAGATCCTGGAAATCCATCAAGATCTCTATGGACCTAACCATTTAGGCCATGCTTCATCAGTTGTTCAGGTGCATTTGCAGAGAGCTGAGTTAGAAGTGGAATAGCCTGCACTCCCACTGGCACTCATCGGGGATGCCAGCATCACATATTGCAGCTTAACTTGGTACACCAAAATTCTGGCCTTAACATACCAATATTGTGGACAATTACTTACTTAAACCTTTTTTTAAGGGGTCCGGCTCTATGGCTAGGTAGGTTAATCTCCCTTGCAAGCTCTGGGATCATATATGGGAACCAGTTTGTGTCCCAGCTGTTCCAAGTCCTTTCCAGCTTCCTGCTTATGGCCTGGAAGAGAAGCAGAGGCTGCCAAAGGCCTTGGGAGCCTGCGTCCACATGGGAGACCCAGAAGAAGCTCCTGGCATTGGATTGATTCAGCTCTGGCCGTTGCCATTTGGGGACTGAACCAGCAGATGGAAGATCTGTCTGTCTCTTCTCTCTTCAATATGCCTTTCCAATAAAAATAAATCTTTAAAAAGTAAAAAAAAAAAAACATTTAAGGTGAAAAATCAAAGTGTATATTTCCTCAGTATATAGTTCTCAGATTACTAATGAGACAAAGCATGCCATATTTCCTAATTTGAAATTCCTTTAACAAAAATTACTAGGCCACAATTATGTCCATTTACCTTTTTTAGGTAGGACAACCAGCATTTTCTTACATATATATATAATATTTTTATTTTAGAGATGGCACCTGTATCTTTTTCATCCTCAGCAGCTGTTCTGACCTACAGGTAGTTTTTTTTAATGGTTACAATTAGGTATTGTTAACATATCTTGTTTATTTAATGGTTAAATATACTAATTCAAAAATCAGGTACATCATCTTGCCAACTTACAAAAAAGAATTACAGGGCAGTGTTGTGTTTTTAGCAAGTTAAGACACCACCTGAAATACCTAGTATACCACAGCATAGCGCAGATTCAATTCCATGCTTCTCCAATCTGATCCAGTTCCCTGATTATTGTTCCTTGAAAAGTGGGAGGATGATGGCCCAAATGTGAGAGAACTGAATAGAATCTTAAACTTCCAGCTTGAACCTCGCCCAGCCTTAACTGTCGGTGAATTTGGGAGTAAAGAACTGGATGGAAGTTCTCATTCTCTTTCTCTGCCTTTAAAAAAAAAAATCTTTTTTTTTTAAAGATTTATTCATTTTATTACAGCCAGATATACACAGAGGAGGAGAGACAGAGAGGAAGATCTTCCATCCGATGATTCACTCCCCAAGTGAGCCGCAACGGGCCGATATGCGCCAATCCCAAGCCGGGAACCTGGAACCTCTTCCAGGTCTCCCACGCGGGTGTAGGGTCCCAATGCATTGGGTCGTCCTCAACTGCTTTCCCAGGCCACAAGCAGGGAGCTGGAAGGGAAGTGGAGCTGTTGGGATTAGAACCGGTGCCCATATGGGATCCTGGGGCTTTCAAGGCGAGGACTTTAGCCGCTAGGCCACGCCGCCGGGCCCTAAAAAAATCTTTAAAAAAATAATTCTATAGGACCTGGTATGATGAGTCAATGGCTAAATTCTCACCTTGCAAGAGCTGGGATAACATCTGGGTGCCACTTCACGTCCTGGCTGCTCCAGTTACATTTCAGCTCACTGTTTATGGCCTGGGAAAGCAATGGAGGCTGGCCTAAAGCCTTGGGACCCTGCTGCCATTGGGAGATCTGCAAGAAGCTCCTGGCTCCTGGCTCCTGTCTCCTGACCAGCTCAGCTCTGGCCACTGTGGCAATTTTGGGACTGAACCAGCAGATAGAAGATCTATCTCTCCTCACCATAAATCTGATCTGCCTTTGCAATAAAAATAAATCTTAAAAAAAAATTGGGGGCCTGGCACAATAGCCTAGTGGCTAAAGTCCTTGATTTGCATCTGCCAGGATCCCTTCTGGGCATCGATTCTAATCCCAGCTGCTCCGCTTCCCATCCAGCTCCCTGCTTGTGGCCTAGGAAAAGCAACAGAGGACAGCCCAAAACCTTGTATCCCTGCACCCATGCGGGAAACCTGGAAGAAGCTCCTGGCTTCAGATCAGCTCAGTTCTGGCCATGGAGGCCACTTGGGGAGTGAACTAACGGACAGAAGATCTCTCTCAGTGTGTTTCTTTTTCTCTGTAAATCTGACTTTTCAATGAATAAATCTTTAAAAAAAATAATCTTGAAAGAATTAAATTCCTCAGAAAATTCAGACTTCCCAAAATATGAGTTTTGCAGGTTTCCATAGTTTCAGGTTCTTTTTTTTTTTTTTTTGAATCTCCATTAGTAATATTTGTAATTTTTCCACAGAAAATTGATTTTGGGGTAGATTTTTCCTAAATGTTTTTTTATTCATTCTTAATGTTCTAAGGGAAATTTCTTTTCATTGGTTTTCCTAACTGCTCACCACTGCTGGCATGTAACAGCGTGTACTGATGTGCCAGTGCTAACTGTAAGCAGTGACTGTTGGAAATCTGTTAACTCAAAGAGATTTTAAGACTGATGCTCTGTAGTTCTCCAGGGTCTGATCATATCAGGAATTAATACTTTTAAGCTTCCTGTTTAATAGAAATTTCTCTTTTTCCCTATTGCTATCTTTTGTCCTGATGAAAGCATTTACCATGTAAAATAACAGGGACATTTGTATCTACCTTATTTTAGAATCATATCTAACATAAGTATTATAGTCATAAGACACCATGTCTGGGATGTCTTCGTTATTCAGGTTGTTAAATAAGTTTTTCCTAAATTAGGTATCAATGACGAATTTATAAAATGAGCTTCAGAAAATTATTATCACAAAGTAACTCTAATTTGTTCTTTGAATATCATATACAAAGGGTGCTGGTGTGACGGCGCTTATCCTCTACCCTGGGTGCTGGCATTGCATATGGGTGCCAGTTCTAGTACCAGCTGCTGCTTCCTATACAGCTCCCTGCTTATGGCCTGGGAAAGCAGCAGAGAATGGCTCAAGGCCCTGGGACCCTGCACCCACACAGGAGATCTGAAAGAAGCCCTCAGTTATCAGCTTCAGATAAACTCAACTCTAGCACTGAAACCATTTGGGGAGTGAATCAAAGGATGTAAGAGCTCATCTATTTCTTCTTCTAGCTGTAGAATTTGCCTTTCAAATAAAAATAAATCCTTAAATATATATATATATGTGTGTATATATATATATATATATATATATATATATATATATATATATATATGTTTTATATATATATATGACATACAATCAAAGCTACCCTAGATTTAGGGTACATTTTTACAATTAATCATGTTTTAAAAATGTTTGAGGTAGATTTACAGAAAGACAAGATCTTGTACCCCTTGGTTCACTCCCAATGGCCAGAGCTGAGCCAGTCCAGAGCCAGGAACTTCTTCCCAAAGACTCAAGCGACTCTTTGCTGCTTTCCCAGGTGATGGGACGTGAACAGCCAGGACACAAGTCAGCACCCATATGGGATGCCAGCACCCAGGGTGGAGGATTGGCCTGATACCACCACACTGGCCCCAATCATCAAGTTTTATACCTACAACAATAACTGTTGACTAAGTTTTGTCATATGAAGACAACAGTCATTCATGTATGAAAAATAATCATTTTATTGAATATTTTAAGATTACTGCCAAATTTGGAGCCATTAAAAAAAAAAGATTTTTGTTTTTTGAAAGACAGATGAACAGGAAGAGTGAGAGATACCTCATTCATTAGTTCATTCCCCAAATGGAATGAACAGCTTGGTCTGGGCCAGATTAACATTAGAAGCCTGGAATTCCATCTTGGTCCTCACATGGACAGCAGGAGCCCAAGTGCATGGGCTATCTTTTGCTGCTTTCCCAAAGTACATTAACAGGAAGCTGGACTGGAAACGGAAGAGCCCGCCAGGCTCAAATCAGAGATCTGATGTGACGCCAGCGTCACAGGCAGCAGCTTCCTATGCCATGCCGCATCAGCCCTTGGCATGGAGCATCTCTACTTCTTTAAAGTTTGGATGTATTTCTATTTATTTCCCTCATCTTAATTTAGATTAGCCAATAGATATTTTTAATTTCACAGACCTAGAAACTTACCTCTTCCTCATATTTTTTAATATGTCAATCTAGTTTAATCTTCAATATTTTCAATATTTCCTTTTGACCACTTTACATGGCTTCTTTCATTATTTTCTGACTTTATTCTATGTACAGTTGTACTTAATTTCTCTTTTGGGAACTCAAATACATAATGATTTCACCTCAAGCAATAATACTCAGATTTTCTAGTTATGACTATTAAAGGTTTGTGTGAATACCTTTAATTCATTTTTCATCTTCTGAACTATCAATATAAAAATTTAAACGTTTCTAGTGTGAAAGCAAACAAAATATCTAAATCCTCACAAGAACCAACATATTTTTTAAAAGAATGATATCCTAATGTATCAGTTATTCCAATAAGTCAGACTTGTATTCTGGTATCCTTCCCAATATCCAATCAGCAACACTAATTTCTACCAATCCTCTCTTCAACAGGTCTCACACCCGCCCTCTGTGCTTGCCATTCCCTTCCTGGCTGTAAGAGAACTGTCACAGCTTGCACATGAGGCTCCCTGAATCTATCTTAACCTTGCCGCTGGCTTATTCATTACACAGTAGTGAATAACTCCAGTTTCCATATCACCTACATTCACTGGACTCAACAATGTATCCTAAGTGTCTCCTTTAGCACACAAATCTCAGCTATGGGTCTACTCTCCTAAGAACATCCTTTCATCATCTGATCCTACTATACCTGGCCATCCCGTTTCCTACCATTCCTTTTTTGTCAGTCTACACACCACCTGCAGCCAAGAGTTCTATACAGAACGGAACTCCTAGGTGTTTCTACTCCCGAATAAAGAGAGGACTCCCAGCAGAACACACAAATGTGTCTCAATAGTAAAATGCTAGATTTTCTGCCTTTGTGCATACATAGAGTATCCCAGTGTCTTGGGTAGCAAAATGTTGAACTTCTAACTTGCTGGAGGAATGTATTGCTGTAATAATAGAAGGGGAGCATGTGGGGAGGGAGAAGGGAGAATCTTATACCTATAAAACTGTATCATGAAAAATAAAAATATTTTTTAAAGGCACTGAAAAAAGTCTCTTTCAAAGAAAAAAGTCCAGAGCAGCTATTTGGTGCATCTGATGATAAATGGACACAAACCCTGGCTCCACTCTCAACTGCTGCACGCCTGCTAATGCACACCCCAGGAAACAACTCAAATACATGGATCCCTACCACCCATGTGGGGACTCAAACTGAGTTCTAGGGACCTAGGGTTGGCTTTGCCCAGACAAAAGCTGTTACAGACATTTGGGAAATGAACCAGGAGATTGAAGATCTATTTCTGTCTTAAATGCCATGATAAATAAAATAAATAAATAAATAAATAAATAAATAAATAAATAAATAAATAAATAAATCTGCAAAGGAAAAATGTCTTTATTATTGCTATGTCAGAATGTGTGTCTTCCTAAAATCTCTATGTGGAAATGCTTACACCCAAGGTAACAGTATCAGGCAGAGAGGCCTTTTGGGAGGTGATCATGTCAAGAGGGCAGAGCACTCATGAATAGGATTTCTGTCCTTATAAACAGACCCAGAAGAACTCATTGGCCTCTTCCACCATGTGAAAACCCAGGAGGAAGAAGGTGGAATCTATAAACCATAAGGCAAGCTCTTGCCAGACATTAATCTGCTGCCACTAAGAGTCTGCATTTTTCATACTTCAGAACTTTGAAAAATAAATTTCTGTTGTTTATAAGCCCAGACAAACATAATGTTCTTTTAAAATGCACTCTGGTCTGACATCCTTCTGAACATAACAAAGGGAAAAAATAATCACTTCTATGTAATGTGTACAAAACCCATCTAAGTGCTTACTTGGCATTCTTCCAGTCTTCCAAGGTAGCGCAGTCAACACGTAACCATCTTTGTAAGCAATAATGGTTAAGCTGAGTCCTAACCTATAAGGTACTTTTATCAACACTGCTCCATTGTTTTTAGTTACTGTAGAATTTGTCTTCGTGTAGTTTACAAACACTTCTACAACTGCTTGACTCAGATACTGCCGACTGATGATGTCATTCACTTGGACTTTCAGCATGAATACAGACACTGAAATGTAAAAAGGCCAGAAAAAAACATGTTAGATCCTAGAACACATGTCACTGTTTTAATAACTCGTTCAGCACATCTAAGTAACAATACAAAACTTATTACACTTTGAAAATGTACATTTATGGATAAAGAGGTAATTAAAGGATGGTCTTAAACTCAAAAGGAAAATCTAACACTTAGATTTAAAAAAAAGACTAATGTGATGAGTTTCTAAACCATCTAATGCAAAAAGCAATGTGCAGCTGTACAGGACAATAGCTGCTGTTCAGCTCAGAACAACTCCCCACACACCCAGGCCCTAATCTCCAGGCCAAGGTGCTGTGAGCCGCTGGCACTGAGTGCGCCACACAGACTTCAGCAGGACTTCAAAAAGGGATATGATACACAGAAGCTAGTGGTTGCTATGGTTGTGTTATTTTAAAAAATCTAGGAGATGCTATCCACTATGCTTTCCAGAACTTCCCAGATATCTCTCCCTTTAGAAGCTGGGTGGTATATGCAAAGTGCATCATAATCCTTTCTATAAGGTCCCTTTATTTAACTGAAAATAGAGTCAGTTTCTGTTCCTTGCTCCTAAACCAAGTAGCTTAAATGACAATAGTAAGCATGGGCTATTTTACTTAATAGAGCATTGCATCATTTATAAGAGAAGGTGGAGAAAGGAAAGGTAATTTTACAGTATGATAAAGCTATGTTACTTAATACAGCATTGCATCATTTATAAGACAAAGTGATGAAGGGAAAGAATGTTAAAATATGAGAAGCCGTATTAGAGAGAAACTGGGCAAAATTGAAAGATGGGGAAATGGGATTCCCTGATAAAATCTGACCACTGGCTTCACAAACTAATGATACCTGCAACAGCTCCTTCAGTGGTCTATTCATCGAGATGCAATTAGCAATTTTTTCAATTCATCTGCTCCAAACATCAGTTTCAGAAATTCTGAGAACCCTTGGGTTTACAGACAAATCTCAGTGTGATAAGATCTGAAGCTAAATTCACACACACACCTACACATCCCATCTGTTTCATCCTTGTAAAAGTACACTTGCCAAAATAAGACAAAGTCTCTTCACATTCTGAAGCTGTACTTGATTCACAAAATATCTTATGAGACATTTTCTAATCCAGAATGGACAATTTTATTTTTTCACATGTAATAATTTTAATTTAGATATAATGCAAATGAGCACCATATTGAGAAAAAAATTTTTAAAGGGACAAATCCGAGTTATCAGAAATCACGTTTTTCCTGTCTCCTTATCCAATGAGATCAGGTATATTTATATCTTAAAGTAATTAACAGATTGCACACAATGTGAACTTTATCAACAGGGTCCAAGGCAGCACAATGTGAGGAATACTAACAAACTGTTGTCTTACAATCACTTCCTTTCCAATCCCAATTTTTTATACCGACATTTTAAAATATAACTATATATGCTTGCTTGTGTAATATTCCAATGCTGCAAACTTTACACTGGAATAGGTTAAAACCGTTCAATTTTCTCTTAAATTTGCAAGACATAATTTTGAAGCTAGGAATTCAAGGTTGAAATTTCACAGCTAATAAGCTCCTTAAGCCTCATACCCCTTTGCATGCGCTCTTTGAAATGCTGTATGGATTCATTTCCACCAACTTCCCAGCTCGCTTTTCTTTTCTTTTTTTTTTTGTAAGATTTTATTATTATTATCGGAAAGCCGGATATACACAGAGGAGGAGAGACAGAGAGGAATATCTTCCATCCGATGTTTCACTCCCCAAGTGAGCCGCAACGGGCCGGTGCGCGCCAATCCGGTGCCGGGACCAGGAACCTCTTCCGGGTCTCCCACGTGGGTGTAGGGTCCCAAAGCTTTGGGCCATCCTCGACTGCTTTCCCAGGCCACAAGCAGAGAGCTGGATGGGAAGTGGAGCTGTTGGGATTAGAACCGGCGCCCATATGGGATCCCGGGGCTTTCAAGGCGAGGACTTTAGCCGCTAGGCCACGCTGACGGGCCCCCAGCTTGCTTATTTTCTCCCAACTATTGCTGAGAAGAAACTGTTCATCTGCTGACTCCCTGAGCCTCTCGCACCACTGGGAACCTACTCTCTCTCTCTCACCCCTGCAGAAGGCAGGGGGAAAGGAGAATTAAGAGCAAAGACACATCTGGCTGAAAAGTCTGGCAAAGCAACGGAAGAGGCAAGAACTAGTCTTTTCCCTCCAAAAAAGGAAAAGTTAGAATGTTATCTACCTGTGACTTGCACAGGCGGCCCTTTCTTCTATAATGTCTTCTTCTAACCAGGCAAACTACACTGGCAGCCAAAATCAATGCACGTCCACATCAACCCACCCACTCGTCCCTGCCTACCACAAAACACGCTGGCATTTAGACTGGGCAGATGCCTCGATTAAATATGTGGTTTTCAACCAGAAGTGCATGCAGCTCCATACTCTACCTACGTTTTGCATTGTATTTTTCAGTTTTCTATGAACGTACTATTTTCCCTGCCACTTAATTACAACCATTATGTCTTGTCCACATAATCTTCTTTTCAGTATGTCACCATGAGTTTAAAAATGGCTCTATACCATATGATTTCAACTACATCCTCAGAAAACATATAATTTAAGTGTCGAGAAAAACAAGTAAAAATAAAATACATATCAACGAGCAAGGTCCTGGGGCTGCTGGTTATTATGTATCACATGATTCGAAGAAGCAATGTTAAGTAGGCAAAACATTAAAGCTCAAAAAAATAGAAACAGCTATATTTCAAACAGTAGAACAAATGCTATATTATGGCTTCATTATAGTATATAAGTAAATCAAAGTCCAGAAAGGATTGAAATACTGCTAGTTAGATATGTGAGATGGACCAATAAAAGTACAATCTCACGTCTCCTCAAGAAACGCTGTACCATCATTTTATGTTGTTAGCATTGTGCTTCTAATTGTGCATTCCAGAAAACTAGTTCATTTTCACATTTCTCCACAGCAAACTAAGCTTATTTCCTTTCCCTTATACTGCTAGCTCCCACAATTTAATGCACTATAACTTTGTTTCTTCTATAGTATCATAATGCCAAAAAACAACCTCATATAAATATATCACAGGTCAAATTTTTTCAACCTAAATAATTTTAACAAGATTTAAAACAACTGATTAATATATCCTGATGAAAACCGCAAAGAAATGAAGACCACAAAACAACAGTCAAGCAATGATTGGAAGCAATTAGAAATGTTCACTTTTGTTCCTTGAATGATTTAACTCTCGTTGTAGGCAGGCCCTGGAAACATTAGCATTAATAGAACATAATCTTGCCTTGAGGACGTTTACTCTGAGGAGGAACATGAAAAAAAGTCCTGAAGAATGTAATACTACCAGAACAAAACAATACTGATACAGATGAAAGAACTTTCTATAGTATCTAACATAAGCTGTGACATCATGCGAAAATTAATTCAGAACATGTGTAACTGAAACTGAACCCCCAAACAATTCCTATAACACAGGTACTAAATATTGTCAGCCGCCCCCCTCTTAACCCACTGAATTGACAGGTCATACAGGTGGCCCTAAAAGCTTCTAATCATCAGACCATGAGGTCATTTGCTTCTCCATTAGATAAACACCTCAGCAGCCAGTATGGACTCAAGGGGTTTTGTCCATGCTAGTAACTATCACCTGCATCAGCAGTCCAAGGCTGACTGAAACCCACTTGACCATCACAGCCACCAAGTGATATGCAGGTAGCTCACAAAGAGCAATTTGCTGATGCTCCAGGACCAGACTATTGGCTTCCTGCTCACCCAGGCCTTACAGTGCACACTGTCTTGTTCCCTACCTCAGGTTCTTTTGCATGCAGAGCAAGACAACCTTTTCCATTTTGCCAGATCAGCTCCACCTTTCTTGTAGTCTCCTTTAAAACTTCAAAGCATTCAGCTGGCAAAAGGCCCTCGAGTCTAAGAAATCTTCTAAACCCTCATCTAGCAACATATTAAACTTTCTCTTCTCTTTTTTCCTTTACCCTCAAACCCTCAATGCCAAGAACAGGGACCAAGTTTTAAATATCATAACTTTACCCATTCATACCTTAAATATGTATATAATACCTAATTTGGGTCAGTTCACACTATCGTTTTTCAGCAGTAGAAACATTGACATTTTTGGTTCAGAAATCCGAAGGATCAGTTCACGCATTAGCTCCTGTTTTCCAAAATCTGATTTCTGATAAATTCTCATGAAGATTTCATGGTAAGAACCCAAAGATGCCAATATTCTAACTTTTACTTATGATCTAAAGCACATTTTACTAGGTGCTTCTAGTGTACTATTAACATACTGTTTTATATAAAATTTTCAGTCACACAGATATAACAATCATAGTTTCACTAAGCAGAGTTTCAATTCATTCCCTTTGTTTAGCTAGGTATTAAAACTCTGAAATTTAACTAGCAGCTTCTTTTCCAGGCCTATTTTCCCCTAATCATACCATAAGGACCGGCAAATTATAGCTTACAGGCCAACTCCGACCCACTGCCTGATTTTTGTCAAGTTTCACTGAAACACAGCCAGGCTCTATGCCCATTTTTGCTACAATAGCAAGGTGGATTGTTGGGTTAGAGCCCCTAGGGCCTACAGAGAGTAAGATACTTGCTATGCATCACATCACAGAAAAGGCCTGCTGAACTCTAAACTGTCATATAAATGAGTCACTAATAATTACTGAGGACTAAACCAATTTCCAATCACAACATTTTTCTCATTTTTTCCTCATCTCTACCTGTCAAACTCCTAATCCACCCTTCAAGGTTTAAGCCAAATGCCCCTTTTCAAACAAATCTGCTCTTAGCCCAAGTAGATGGGACCTGCTCTTCTAACGGCACATGACATTCAGGGTGTGTGTTTTACTTTCCAGTACATTTTTCTTTGACAGCCAATTCTGTTTCAAGCTCCTTGGTTCTTATAACAGCACAGGCAAAGGTTAGCATGTGAATATTTGCTGAATGGATGAGGGTAAGAAGAAGGAGTGGGAAGAAGAGACAGAGGGTTAAATGGAGAGGATACAACTCATCCAGAAGTGACCGAGCTCTGGTGAAAGAATGATCATGGGATTTCACCAAAGGCCAGTTAACATTAAAACCAGCTTTCCCACCCCAGTACTGAATATAAGTTTAAAGCGAATCACCCACATGCCAGCGAAAAACATTTTGCATTGCTACAGTACACAACACATGAATATTAAGATTCCTTTTCGTTTTGGGAATTAACATAACACCTTCCTTCTTTCTTATAAAAACACCTAAGTTGGAAATTCTGACCAAAAAAATGCATAAACGCTTGCTAAATAAACATAAGGCAAATATACCACAAAGATGAAAACTTTTACTTTTACTATTACAAAATACCAATGAAGTGGTTTTGCAAGTCTTCTTCTGAAGCTGTTAGCACAATTTGTTCTTCAATTTAATAAAATTCTTGATTTAATAGGACTCAAATGTGAACCTTTTAAAAAAAGAGCCCAGGACAACAGGCACTTTGAAAGAGAAAGGACGGCTTTGTTATCCATTTCTGTAAAGCAGAGTGGGAGACACTTCAACAGCCTCATATTTAGAGCATTTCCAATACAGATACACAGGCTCCTTTTGAAGGAATACTGGATACCAATTAGGAGGGGGAAAAGCCTCAGCAGAATAGAAAAGCTTTCTTGTCACTATGAAAGTCCCAGATTGGATCCAAAATGTCCGCTGGCTTTAGGATTTAAAAGAAGGAAAAAAAGCATGCCATGCCAGAAGCATGAATTTATCCGCAGTAAATACTCATCGCAAAGGAAATGTTAAACCTAAGACAACATTAGAGAGACAGAATAAGGTGTTGATTTCCAAAGGTGGGAAATGTAATGAAGCCAAGAAAATGTACATTTTCACCAAAACTAACGGAATAGGTAACAATAGGTAACATAAGAAACGTCTTTATAACTTGAGAGCTAGGACATGACAGATGACTAAGTGACAGGACAAATGGCAGGGTTGAGATGTTAGGATTTGGGCTCAGCTCCTTCTTGCCAACTTCTGTGGAAGTACATAAGTCTGACAAGCTCCTGAGACATACAAGCACTACATAGATATTTACCACCCTGGCTTTTTTATTTTCAGTTTTTCATCTTGCCTTGGAAACACTCATTTACTCACCACTCACAAATGCTTTCAGCAAATATTAGTGAAGACCTGGACTTGCAGTGACAGAAACGCCTAGAACTCAGTGAGCACTAGTGAAAGATCGCTTTTTTTTAAATTTAATTTTCTGCTTGTGCCAGTTTGGACCACTTGTTTTCAAAAATTGCCAGAGACGTACATTGCTTTACTAATGGTGAATTGTAATTGGTAAATTCTATCCCAGTTCTAATTATTCCCTCATTCGATTCAATTTTAAGTTAGGTTTGTCTTTGAGTCACCAGATATTATAAAACACTATTTTTCTTTTTTGGGGGGGGGTATTTATTTTTTAATAATCTTACTTAGTTGATTAGAGTACAAGTATCAAGGGCCACAGGAAAGTGGGTAACACCATTGTTTCCACACTAATATCATCAGTTTTTTTCCCCCTGTATCTGGGGTCAGGGGAGAAACAAAGGGAAAAGCCCCACCCAGCCTCCCACCCATCCCAGGTCCCCAATGTGAGGCACACACCGAGGGTCCTGCTCAAATAGTTTTGATAGTTCAACAAGGTCTGAATTGCTGCCAATCTCGCCGTTCCAATCACAATGAAACCTATTCAGAATCCACTGGCTGACATGGCCTCTTCATGGTTGGGGTTCTGAGCTCAGCAGTTCAGTTGGAGGGATCTCCAAAGAAGCGTCATCCGAGATGATGCCAGACTTGATTCTTGTGTGAATTTGCCAATACAGGGTCCGACAGGGTCCGGCAGCATCCGTCGTCCCAATCAGCTTTTGCACATGCTGGTTGTTTCAATTGCTGGGTCAGTTCTGTTTCCAATCCTGTCTTCCACTTGAAGCATTGGGTGTTGTAGTCCAACTCGATCCTACACACTTCATACTCAGTCCTCACACAAACCAATGGGAGCTGCAGCCTAGTTGGGGTGACTCCCAATATAACCCCCACCAGGCCTGCCCCTTACCCTGGTTCCTATGCATGCCAGTATGTACCGCAGACTTGTTCAGTCTGTCCCACATCCCATTTAGCTCTTGTACTTGTCAATGGGCACTGAAGCCTAGTTCGACCCAACCAACCTACTATCCAGCCCACACACATACTGGCATGTGCCTTTCTGTCTAGCCACCCCTGCCCCTGTCCTGGTTTTTGTGCTCTCCACTGGGAGTGGCAACCCACGAGGGAAGTGCCCACTATCTCCCTACTAGGCCACTACAACTTCCGGATTATGCACTCTCCAGGTAGTTCTGGCATTTAACTTGACAGAATTAGCCCCCAATGCCAGCCTCTACCATCTAATGCTCTGGCAGAGCCCACCCAACCCTAACCAACTCTAATTTGCTTGCACCAGTCAGAACAGTCAGCCCAATCTGGCCCTTTCCTAATGTAGCTCACATGAGGCCCACAGGTGTTGTAGCCCTGCCTAGTCTGGTCTGTACCCATCCCAACTCATGCGCTCCAGTGGGAGAGTGGTTGTCCAGCAGGGGAGCCCACATTCCCCTGCTGGCTTTGCCTCTACCCCCTCCAGTTTTCATGTGAGCTGTTTGGGCGCTGCAACCACATCTGGTACGGCTCACCTCACCTCACCCTGGCATTCCTTAATTTGCACTGGTATGTGTTACGACTGAAGCTGGCCTGACCCACACTCTATGCTGGCACTTGGATTTGCCCACGGTTGATGTGAACGGGTTCAGCCTGGTCTGCCCCCCACCTATGCCATATGTATGATGGTGGGTATCTTCCTCTGGCCTGGTCTGGGTTGCTACATATCGTGCTCACCTGTAGGGGCTGTGTTCCGACAGAGAAGTCTCCCAAGCTCCTCCTTCAGAACCTCTCCCTATGCCAGGTCTTGCGCATACTGGTGGTTCCATGGGCCAGCCCTCATTGCTGGCCTTCAGTCCATTCCAGTTCTTACTGTTGAGTGTTTCAGTCCAGCCAAGGCTTGCCCATACCCAGACATGGCTCATACATGGCTCAATAGGGGCAAAGACCCAGCCTAGTCCATCCTACATCTACCCAGGTTCTCCAGAGCACCAGATGGTGCTGGCGTCTAGCCCAGCTTGATGCACCCAGCCCCAGTCCACATTTGTGCCTAGGGAGATTGCAGCCATATCCAGACCAGAAAGCAGCCCCCAATCCAGCCCCTACACCCTCCCATGGGAATCCCAACCCAGCAAGGGGATACTCTTACCACTCCCCAACTGAGTCTATTCCCAGTCCTAGATTGTGCGCATACCAGTGGTTGCTCTGACCCAGGTGGCTCAGCCCCTCACCTGTCTCAGCCTTTGCCTTCGATGCTGTGGCGTAGCATCCCTGCCTCATGCAGACCGGTTGGCAGTAGGGCAGAGCTAGGACTTTAATCCAGTTCCCAAGGTTCCCTCATGGTCGACTTACCCTGAGGGAAGATCACTCTTGGGCCTAGAGAAAGCCAAGGACTTTCGGCAGTGGCTTTGGCCTAAGTCCCCAGCATTGGGTCTGGCCCAGCAGAGGCACCCCCCTCAGCCACCACACTGCTGGGAGCTGCAAGCCGCCCCCAACCCCAAGGCCCGAACCCCTAGAGATCGCTTTTTTTCTATCTCTCTTTGAAAAACCATTAGTCACGATTGCAATGGAAGCCTTGCACTTCAGTCAGAATAATATGCAGGAGAGGACTCCTTCCTGGAAACAAAACTGAACAAAAGGTGTGAGAGAAGCGAAAACATCATTGTACATATTCAATAGGAGCCTTACTCATCCAAAGACCAGATCGGTGAGACATCACTTCCTCAGGGAGGCAGAGGGGGTCCTAGAGACTGGAAACAGAGCAACAATCACCTGACAGGGTTGTGTCTGACACCCCAGAAGAAAACAAAGTGAGATTTTTCTCTTCCCCCTGAGGTGAACCAGCAAAAAACTTATTTTTTTAAAAGATTTATTTATTATTATAATTTTTTTTTACAAAGTCAGATATACACAGAGGAGGATAGACAGAGAGAAAGATCTTCTATCCGATGATTCACTCCCCAAGTGACCTCAATAGCCGGTGCTGCGCCAATCTGAAGCCAGGAACCTGAAACCTCCTCCAGGTCTCCCACTCGGGTGCAGGGTCCCAAAGCATTGGGCCGTCCTCGACTACTTTCCCAGGCCACAAGCAGGGAGCTGGATGGGAAGTGGAGCTGTTGGGATTAGAACCGGCACCCATATGGGGTCCTGGCGCATTCAAGGTGAGGTCTTTAGCCACTAGGCCATACTGCCGGGCCCAACCAGCAAAAATTTTAACAGAGTAAATAAACAGTGAAGCTGGGAAGAACATGCAAAGATGCTGTCAGGAATCAAAGTGACCGAGCTGGGCCAAGGGGAGAAGCAGGTATTTTTCCTTAGAAGAAAGTCTGGTGGGGCTCAGGTTGTCTGGCCCAGGTACTTGGGCCTACCTGCAAGAGGAGTATGTCCTCCTCAGTGAAAAGGGTGGAGCCGTGGATGCAGAGCCTGATGCTCATGGAGAATATGGCAGACCATTTGGTACCAGAGCAGAAGGAGGAGAGCAGAACAAATTCAACAACTAACCCAGCCAAATGAAGACAGAAGGATTTGGTGAATGCAGAGTTGAGGTTGACCATGGCAGCCAATGAACATTGGGAGGCTGTATCATCCCTGGATCAGCAAAATAAACAGCATTTCCAATCTATCCAAACCACTTGGGAAGAACCCTAGGAACATGCACACATGGGGACCCTGGGTTGATATCATGTGGCAGTTCCCCATTCCTGGGTACTGGGACATCTGTGAGGCCAGGTGTGGCTTCCCTCTTTATCTTTCCCTTACCCCCTGAAACAAGAAGAAATAGCAAATTCGAAAACAATGTTTTCACCCACTCTTCCCTAACCCTTGATCCTTCCCATCCTGATCAACCCTGTAATCATCATGGGTAAAAAAAATTCCTCTCCCTCACTCTCCTTCTGAACCCTAGGGGGTCTCACTACACTATCTTCAAATGCCAGGCTTGCTGCCACCTCTACTTTCACACAGGCTCTTCCTTCTTAAAAATCTCTTCCCAACAATCAAGGCCTTATCCAAATAGCATTTCTCATGAGTCCTGTCCTTCAAATCCCCCACCCAAGATCATCTTCATGTTAAAGGATTTTCTAAAAATCCAAAGGTACTCACAGAACTTATAGTAAGCCTAACTTATAGCAAAGGTTTGTAACAATAGGAAAAGCATACAAATGACCACTCCATGGAAGTCAGCACAGGATCCTGAGTTCTTCTACTTCTACGGTTGCAGGCTAAGTTTTCTCTCTGTGATCTGAAGGACACATGCCAAGAGCAGACGACTCAGGTCTTAGAGTCTTAGACAGTCACAGAGGCATTTTGTGTGGATAAATTCCTGTGATACAATCAGTCATGGGAGCAGATACACAGGACCATAGCATAAATATCAGGTGCACATCATGAACTTGTGAAATGTCCTGTGGAATGATGAGCTGCAAGCTGGAATAACATGCCCCGTTGCTCTAGGCATATAAACCGTACTACCAATTAGCAGCAGAGAGCACACACTTAAAGCTGTATGCCTAGGGGCAGGACAAGGGCAATGACTGCTACAGGCTTCACAACAGATAAGGATTAAACAACTAAACCCGCCATGTTCAGTTTTCTTCTACTCTTATCTGTTTTTTCCACAATTTTTTTTACTATCTTACCTTGATACATTTGTGGTTTGCTGGTCACATTTATTTTCTGCATCTCCTTCCAGAACATTAACAATGTTATGGTCAAGGGGCTTTTTAAATGTTCTGGTATATCTTCAACCATCAATACTTGTTTCTGAATGAATACACAACAGAATGAATTTGTCACTCTGATTCTGGTATTACTAGATGGGACCATGGGCTCAAGAATGCTTTACAGGGGCCAGCAGCGTGCATGATGGGTAAAGCCTCTACATGCAACACTAGCATGTCCCTGCTGCTCCACTTCTGATCCAGATCTAATTGCCTGGGGAAGGCAATGGAAAATGGACCAAGTGTTTGACTCCTGACCTCAACCTGGCTCAGCCCTGAATGTAGTAGCCATTTAGGTAATAAACCAGACAAAAGATCTCACTCTCTCTCCTTCTCTGTCTCTCCTTCTAACTCTGCCTTTCAAATAAGCAAATCTTATAAAACAAAAGTTAAACTTATACTTACAAAGAAGGACGTACATGTGTAAAAAAAAATGAGATACATAAGCCTGGAATTAGAGGATGGGACAAGGAAAAGAAAATGAATGAATCATTACAGCACACAGAAAATTTTGGTTAATTGTTTCAAGCCAGATACAGATTCTTTGCGTCATTACCATTTATTTCTTCCTTCAGCAACTTCAATATACATGCAAAATCTGATGATGTTGAAAAAAGTTAGGCAACCATGTTGTTCTCCCTTAGAAAAAGAAATCTATATGTATGGGAGTTGGGTAGCATCTGGACATCACCTGTGAGACACTGGCCTTCCATATGAGCACTAGTTTGAGTTCTAGCTGCTCCACTCCTTGGTAACGCACCTGGGAAGGCAGCAGAAAATGGTCCAAACATATGCCATGCCACTCACATGGGAGACCTAGACAGACTCCTAGGCACCTCAGCCATGGAGGACACTTGGGGAGTAAGCCAGCAGATGAAAAATATATTTTCACTTTGCCTTTCAAATAAATAAAATGTTTCCTATTTTTGAAAAATAGAGTATTAAGTTTCATCAAGTATTTAATGCTAACTTTAAGTACTTAATTATAAAAACATGGGAGACTCAAGAAGGCAGAATAGGGTAAGGACACGTTTAAACAGACGAAGAAATACTAGCCAGTGTGAAGCAGAGAGGGCACATTCCAGCAAACAGAAGAGGACAGAACAACAGCAGAGGGGTACCTGGAGACTGACAGACACAGGAAAGCAGTGGACACAATGGTGTGGTGTTGCAGTGAGATACCCCAGTGGCATTCAGCTAGCAGTGATCTGAACTCCACTGGCAGCTGGAACTCCACCAGCAACCAGGCAGAAAGGGACTTTCTCTGGGAGCTCAGGAGGTTAACCCAAAGAACTGCCCATCCTCCTGGTCTATTTGATTTGATTAGGAGCAGACACAGAGCTCCAGATCCCAGACAAGCAGTGTGGAAACAGGGTGGATTTCACAACCCGGTCTGCCCCCTAAGAGCTGTATTGGGTGCCATTTTGTTTAAGGAGGCGAGGGCTATTGACAATACTGCTCATGCACTGAGCTGGGAGTGAACTCATTTCTGGCTCAGCGAACTGCAACAATGTGGCATCCTATAGATTCCACAGAATGGCTCTCTAGTAGGATGAACTGTGTGCACCACTGGAGACAGTCAGGCCTCCACCTCCTGCCACAGGGACTGTCCAGAACCACTCAAAGCTATCCTCACTATGCAACCACACAACCCAACATTTCCTATTCAGCAACAAGATTTTGGTTTTTTGTTCTGTTTTACTATTGGTATGAGGTGCATTCAAGTTTCAAAAATATTAAAATGTTGATCTCAGAATCAAGTCATCATCTATATATTAACACAGTGCCTTGAATCTAGTTAAGTTCTCCTTTAAAAAAAAAAACTACCCATGTCCACTAGTTCCATATCTCAATACTGGAAAGAAATAGTGCCACCAATCTTCTCTCACAGGCTGCATGCACAGGCTTGGCAGCAGAATGACATGACCAGTAAAAACTGAATAACCAAATCCTATATTATACCTACAAAAATTTCAAAAGCCTTAGATTTGGGGGTCACAGCTTACAAATTACATTTGAAGCCACCAAGGGTGACACAACAAACTCAAAATATCATAAAATAGTTCAAAATATTCATACAAGAACAAGATGTCTGCTGGACATCACACAAGCAAGAGAGTTTTCTATTCCCTCGTTAGATCATGATATACTCGAGTCAATGATGCTACATCTTTGTGAGGCTACATTTTCAGTGACTGCTCTGGTGGAAAGCAATCACCACACTAGTGTTACTGTGAACAAGCAATGAGGGTGGCTCAGCACAGCAGTTAAGACACTCCTAGGGATGCTTACATTCCATATCAACTCTCAACTCCCATTTCCAGCTCCCTGCTAATGCACCCTCTGGGTGGTAGCAGATCACTCAAGTTCCTGGCTCCTGACTTTATCCTGGCCCAACCCCAGCTGCAGGTGAACCTGCAGGCGCCTGAACTCACCAACACTCCCTCTCTTCCTCCTCTCTGTCTCTGCCTGAATTTCAAATAAAATGGGGGGGAAATATTTTTTAAAAGAAAAAGATATAAGAGAAGTATTCATTTTTTTCCAAGGTTAGCCAAGTTGTAGTAGTACATACAGGCATAGTATTCATTAAGTAACAAGCAAATTTGTTTTAGCCAAGTTGTAGCAGTACATACAGGCATAGTATTCATTAAGTAACAAGCAAATTTGTTTTCATTTTTCAAATGCCTACTGACTTGTTAGAGATCGTTCACCAAAAACTTACTGAGATACTAAGTAAGATCTGTGTGTCTGGGAACACAGGAAGAAACTGTGTACTCTTTCTTAAGATTCATTTTTATTGGAAATGCAGATATACAGAGAGGAGGAGAGAGAGGGGAAGATCTTCATCTGCTGATTCACTCCCCAAGTGGCCACAAAGGCCAGAACTGAGCTGATCTGAAGCCAGGAGCCTCTTCCAGGTCTCCCACATGGGTACAGGGTCCCAAGGCTTTAGGCCTCCTCCACTGCTTTCCTATGCCACAAGCAGGGAGCTGGAGCGAAGTGGAATAGCCAGGACACGAACCAGCACCCATGTGGGATCCTGGTGCATGCAAGACAGGACTTTAGCCACTAGGCTATTGCACCAGGCCCAAAACTGTATTCTTACACTACAAACTATAGCTAAATAACTGCTTTTTGGGAAGATCACACTAGTCACTGAGAGAGAATCAAACAAATTAGTTGTTTTTAAAATACACACATGAAAAAGCTAGAGTGATAATACTAAGAAAAATAAAAGCACAGAGTGTTCAGACAACTATACAATTAAGTTTTTATAGTTAATGTTTAAAAAAGAATCAATCGTATATGTAATTATCAAAAGAAAACATTAAACGGGCAACAGGTATATTTTTTAAAAACCAACGTCACTAATGATTAAGAAAATGCAAATTAAAACCACATAGAAGGCATCTCAACCCTTACTATTAACAAACAACGGTAAGTGTTGGTGAGAATATGGAAAATATGGAACGCTGCACATGGTTAGTGGGAGAGTAAATTAGTATTGTCATTATAGAAAACAGTTTAGAGGTTTCAAAAAAAAAGTTGAAATCAGAACCACCACATAACCCAACAATCCTGCCACTGGGAATAATCCCTGCAAAAAGCAATCCATTTGCGGAAGAGACACTTCCATATCCATGGCAGCATTATTCACAACAGCCATGGTGCAATACCAACCTCAGTGCCCAGTACTGGATGAATAAAGAAAATGGTGGTGTATGAGCACCCAGCCATAGTGATGAAATGAATCAGGCACATAACATAAAATACTGCATGATCTTATTTCTGGAATCTAAAAAAGTTAGTTTCTTAGACAATGGAATAGTAGTTACCAGTGGATGGACAGAGTTGGATGTGGGTTGGCTACAGTTGACAATAAGATAGTATGTACTGCAAGATAGGTGGAAGGAAGGAGTTTATTTCACAAATAAAGGTTGGAGGTGGTAGACATACTAATTACACTAACTTGACCACTACACAAAGAACACACACACGCACTTCACATCACACCCCCACAAATTTGTATGATGTGTCAAGCTTAATTAATCCTCACTTTATTATCTTAATAACTTTTTGGAACTACACAATATTCTAGTCGCTAACATCTTTGCATTGCATGTGCTGGGATTCCATATGCATGCCAGTTCATGTCCTGGCTGCTCTACTTCCCATCCAGCTCCCTGTTTGTGGCCTGGGAAAGCAGTAGAAGACAGCCCAAAAGCATTGGGATCCTGCACCCACATAGGAAGTCTGGAAGAGATGCCTGGCTTCAGATCAGCTAACCACCAGCTGTTGCAGGCACTTGGGAAGTGAACCAGCAGGCAGAAGATCTTTGCTTATCCTCTCTCCTTATATTTGCCTTTCCAATAAAAATAAATATTTTTAAAAATAAAATGTTCTGGAAAATACACTTTCTATGTGAAAAAATTAGTATGTGGACACGGTCTACTTAATATTTTCTGTATGCATGACAGGCTGGATAAACGAAATGAACAAAACCCTGCAAAACTTCAAGATTATGGATTTGCATGTGTTATCACATTAAGCTTCTTACGGCATACTGACCTATTGAATTAGGACAGCAGTTCTCAAATATGGCTACACATAGACACACCTAAGCAACTTCACTGTATCCCCAGTGGTCCAATTAAGTCAAAATCATTGCACAAGATCCAGAGAATCACATTTTTTTAAAGATTTATTTTTTTTATTACAAAGTCAGATATACAGAGAGGAGGAGAGACAGAGAGGAAGATCTTCTGTCCGATAATTCACTCCCCAGGTGACTGCAACGGCCGGTGCTGCGCCTATCTGAAGCCGGGAACCAGGAACCTCTTCCAGGTCTCTCACACGGGTGCAGGGTCACAAAGCATTGGGCTGTCCTCAACTGCTTTCCCAGGCCACAAGCAGGGAGCTGGATGGGAAGTGGAGCTGCCAGGATTAGAACCGGCGCCCATATGGGATCCCAGTGTGTTCAAGGTGAGGACTTCAGCTGCTAGGCCATCGCACCAGACCTTCATTGATGTTCTTGATACTCCATGGCTATCCCTTGCTCCTTCCGGGCACGAACATCGCAAAGACGCAGATACTGACAAAAACAGAAGCTGTACTTGATGACTGCCACATCTACTGACAGTTATCACCTGGCTAAATTGGGGTTTGAGTTTACTCAATACTTCGTTGTTTCAACACATGGAAAGTTTGAAAAAATGTAAAATTTTCCTCAACCCATCTCCCAAGGTAATTTGCTTTCTATCTACGCATGTGGGGGAAAAATTAAAAACTCAGATGACTTATGTATGTGATAACTCATGTTTACATTTGAATAACCTTGGGGAAAGGTATGAAAAACCTGACCAAATTGTTAATATTGATTGTGTCAAAAGGCTCCTGTGGAAAACAGATATTAGGAAATTCAGCTGACTTTGAACAGTATCTAGTATGGGTAGGTAAGAAAAAAATATAATAGTTAATATTGTCTTTTTTAAATATTTATTTTCTTTTATTGGAAAGTCAGATATACAGAGAGGAGAGAGAGAGGGAAAGAGCTTCCATCCGAAGATTCACTCCCCAAGTTGTCTCAATGGACAGAGCTGAGCCAATTCAGAGCCAGGAGCCTGGAGCTTCCTCCAGGTCTCCCACACACAAGGCTTTGGATAGTCCTCAACTGCTTTCCCAGGTCACAAGCAGGGAGCTGGATGGGAGATAGGGCTGCCAGGATTAGAACTGGTACCAATTTGGGATCCCAGTGCATGCAAGGTGAGGACTTTAGCTGCCAGGCTACCGTGCTGGGACCAATAGTTAATACATAGTTATGTTCTTCAGTTAAGACTGTACTGTAAGCAAGCAGCACATAATGAAATATTTTCAAAGTTACTTAGAGGTTGTTATTCAGCTGCTCTACTGTTACTATATGTTTAGTCATTTCTAAATTTTCATTTACTAACAAGAATTTAATTAAAATCTGCACACAGAAAGAGTATTCAATAAAGCTTTGAAATCATTCCTTCAGCTTACCTTGCATTCTAAACATTGCTGTTGTTTTCTTCATAATATACTCTGACAGAGGCTTTTTTATGAAGAAAATTAAATATGCCAACAATAGTTTAGTCAAGCAAAACTAGAGCACAGCAGATATTCTGTTGTTTGGGGATTCCACTGGTGAATTCAAAGACTATATTCACAGTAAAACAAAGTAGGAAAGACTTATTGAAGCATCCATCTTCCCTTTTATAGAAAGATCTCTTGCCTTGTTCTGTCCACATGCAAAGTATGCAGAAATCAGTGAGGAGAAAATGGATCTTACTTAGAAATCGCCAGACACAAGCTTCAGCTTTTCAAAAGCGTTTTAAATCTGTCAGCATTTCTTCTAGGCAGATGAGACCCACTGAGCTGGGAGAGTAGCTAGATTCAAACAGAATGAGTCCTGGAAATTTCTACTGTTTTTGACATCTGAATAAATGAAGTATTTTCCCTGTAATTCAGTATGGGATAGGAAGAGTGACCAGTACACAGGATTTGGGTCCTATGAGACTCTCAGATGCCTAAAGCATTAGTACAGCATGAACACCACCACATGAATAGCATGCAGGCTACAGTATTAGCAAACTGAAAGGCCTGAAATTTTAAAATACTTGTTCCATGAAAAATATTAAACTGAAAAATTTTAGAGATGCAGTAGGGCACTTGGTGCCACTGTAGATGAACCTGCTGCCTGTTGTGCCAGCATTTCACACCAGCATGCCTGCCTAGCTGAGTACTCACTACTCCACATCTGATCCAGGTGCGTTAACCCAGGAATGCGGTGGAAAACTGCCTAAGTGCTCAGGACCCTTCAACCCGTGAGGAACCCCCAGGTGGGGTTCCTGGTCCTGGCTTCAGCTTGGCCAAGCCCTGGCCAGTACAACCATATGGGCAATGAACCCATCAATGGATGATGATGATGATGGTAATGATGATGATCTCCCTTTCTTTCTGTCACGCTACCTTTCAAATATATATTTTTTAAAAGACAAGTATACATTAACACAATGCATATGTAGTATGTAATTCTTAAAACAGAGAACTCCAAAGGTAGAAAGTCTCAATATATTCAAACATTAAGTATTAAATATGTTGTTTCATTAGACATTTACTGAATACTTGCCAGGCAAAAAAAATGCCAAGTAACATGTGCACTATGAAAAAAAAAGCTATAAATGGATGACAATGTTTTACGGATTCCATTGATTTGAGAAGGCAGAGAGCAGAGACAGATCTCTCTCATGTGCAGGTTCATTCCAAAAATACATACCATAGCCATGCTGGGCCAAGACAAAGCTGTGAGCCCAGAGTGTGATCTGGGGTGATAGCAGTCCAACTCCTTAAACCATCCATGTCTCCAAGCATGCACGTCAGGAGGAAGCTAGAGGCTAAAGCAGAGCTGGGACTTGAACCCAGGAACTCTGACATGGGATGCAGGTGTCACAAACAGCATCATAACCAATGTAACCACCCATCCCAAATACCTTGTAATTCCATTTGCCATAAACTGCATTTATGAAAGTATTGAGATTGTTCAATTTATCCAATGCTTTTTGTCCACAACTGCGTTAAAGCTTTATGTATGTGAGCATATATAGCATCTCTCAATTTCAAGTCTGGAATAGTTTAAAACTCAATGATAAAGCATATAAAAAGTTGTGGTGTAACTACAGGTACATAAGAAGAGGGAAACATTAACTCTAAATGTGAGAATGTGGGATATCTTCAGGCAGGAATTAAAGAGTCCAAACTTGAAGAAGTAGAGAGTTGAGGAAAGGAGCCTTCAGGAAGACGAAATAGCATGAGAAGGACAGCAAAGCCTAGCAGATGTTAAAAAGTACAGTATTAAGGAAAAGGCAGGTGCTGCAACAAAGAAAAAACAGTCTGAGACCAATGGGAGATACCTGAATTTATTCCCATTGTCAAAGTTATGACAAGATGTTTAAGGCACAAAAATACCTCTCTGGGAGATTTAAGATTGTGGGATAGGGTAAGGACATGTTTAAACAGATGGAGAAACATTAGCCAGGATGAAGACAGAGGACACATTCTAGAAAATACAAGAGGGCAGACCAATGGCATGGGGCACCTGGATATTGACATGGGAAAGCAGTGGAGAGAATGGTGTGGTGCTGCAGTGACCAGATACCACAGTGTCAGTCAGCAAGTGGCAATCCGAACTCCACTTGTGGCTGTAGCTCCACTAGCAGCCAGGTGTGAAGGAAAGTTCACCAGGAGTTCAGGAGGTAAATCCAGGCAAAAAACTGTTCATCCTGCTGACTTGTTTGATTTGACCAGGAGCAGAGCAGCAGATCCCAAACTGGCGATACAGGAACAATATGGATTTCACAGCCAAGTCTGCCACTGGAGCCAGACCGAGTGCCATTTTGTGTGGGAGCAAAGGCTGTGGGACAGGATTATGCATGCACAAAGCTGGGAGAGAACTCATTTCTAGTTCAGTAAATTGCAATGACATGGCTGCCTACAGGCTCCACCCAAAATAGGCCCAGGTAGCACCCAGACCTAACGACCAGCAGATCCAGAACTCTGCAAGTGGCACATCAGGTGCCATTTTGTACAGGGTGGCAAAGGCTTTGAGCCTGGAGGGACAACAGTGAGCTGTGCATATGCTGAGCTGGGAATGAACTCACAGAGTTCAGTGCATTGCACAGGTCCCACATCGAAAATAATACCAACTTCGGCACCTTACAACTCTAAATAGGTCCATGCGGCCCTCAGACCTAATGCCCAACAGGTTCTAGCAAGTCAGCACCACTAACAACATAGCTATTTAGGACACCTGATGTTTCCAAAATCCTAGGAAGTTGAACTGGAAGTGGGAGAATGATTGCACAGACAACTGTGCAGCCTCAGCATGGAATCACAGGAGGTAGAGAGTAGGGGGCCAGGTGTTAAGGATACAGAGACTATGGTGGAAGTCTCTAACGTAAGAACCCAGATCAGAAACTCACTGGAAGGAGTGGCACAAGTGACTGCATACAAAGAATAGTGTACCAACTGCAATAAGTAAAGTTGTACTGTAGACCTGTGGGTGACAGTTTAGAAACCTGCTCCAAGGAGAAGAATCTGATAACCAGAAGCACAATGACTAAGAGCAAAAGAAGAGACAAAGGCACAATGATTACTGAAGACTCCCCTACAAAGGAGCAAAAGCCTTTGCCAACCTCAGTTAACTGAGGAATACATCGAGAAAAGTGGGGATACAGAATTCAGAAAACTCATTATAAAACTCTAATCAACAATGAGAAGCACATGCAGGAATTTGAAGACTTTAACTAGTATGTCACACAGTAAATAGCAATACTCATACAAAATCAAGCCATATCATTGGAAATGAAGGATTTAATAGAGCAAATTAAAAGTACAGTGGAAAGTTTCTATGATAAAATGAAGGAGGCAAAAAAAAGAATCTCAGAATTGGAAGGTATTTCTTGCCACAATGGGGAAACAAAAAACTGGAAGCAGAGCTGGATCAGGCCAAAAAAAAGGATTCAATAATTGAAAGACACTATCAAAAGGTCAAATATAAGAGTTATGGGAGTCCCAGAAGGTGCAAAAAGAGAAGCTGGGTTTAAAAATGTATTCAATGAAATAATAAGGGAAAATTTCGCTAATCCAGAGAAAGAATTGGGAAACAACATCCAGGAGGGGCACAGAACTCCCAACAGGCTTGACCAAAAGTGATCTTCACCACGACACATGATCATCAAGCTGTCTTCAAACATAAGGAAAAGATCCTTAAATGTACATGTGAAAAAAATCAACCAACATATAAAGGAATGCCAATCAGACTCATAGGAGACCTCTCACAGGAAACTCTACAGGCAAGAAGAGATTGCAGTGACATATTCCAGATTCTAAAAGGAAAAAAATTGTCGGCCCGGGATAACATACCCAGTAAGCTATGCTTTGTCTGTGAAAATGAAATAAAATTCTTCCATAGTAAAGAAAAGTTAAAAGAACGTACCTCTTCTAACCTTGCCCTACAAAGGATACTTAAGGATGTTCTCTTGCCAGAAAAAAAGGAATAGTGCCCACCAAAACCAAAGGCAAATGTAAAGAACATCCCAGTAAAATAACAGAAGACTAAATCAACGAACAACCTATTACTAAAATGACAGTATCAAATTGCCACCTATCCATATTAACATTTTTTTCTTTTTATTAATTATTTTGCATTATATGACAGTTTCATAAGCTCTGGGAATCCCCCCCAACCCTCCCCATGCCCTTCCCCCATGGTGGATTCCTCCACCTTGTTGCATTAACACTGAATGTAAATGGCTTCAACTCATCAATCAAATATTCAGTAGCATCATTTTCTTCAAGAAATTTCTTCATTTTCTTTTCATTACTTCAGCAACACATTTGCCATTCAGGAGCATATTATTTAACTTCATCGCACTGTAAATTTCTTTTTTTTTTTTCCTTCCTGTTGTTGAACTTGTTTTGTGGCATTTAAGGGGATGTATAGTAACTGAATAATGGAAGCTATCATATACAAATTTGAGGATACAATGATTTATGCATTATGCATTCTAGATCAAAGATGGACTCCCAATTAAACTGCTTACTATATCTTTTTTTTAAAAGATTTATTCATTTTATTACAGCCAGATATACGCAGAGGAGGAGAAACAGAGAGGAAGATCTTCCATCCGATGATTCACTCCCCAAGTGAGCCGCAACGGGCCGGTACTGCGCCCATCCGAAGCTGGGAACCTGGAACCTCTTCCAGGTCTCCCACACGGGTGCAGTGTCCCAAAGCACTGGACCGTCCTCAACTGCTTTCCCAGGCCACAAGCAGGGAGCTGGATGGGAAGTGGAGCTGACGGGATTAGAACCGGTGCCCATATGGGATCCCGGGGCTTTCAAGGCGAGGACTTTAGCCGCTAGGCCATGCCGCCGGGTCCTGCTTACTATGTCTTAACAATAGGATGCTGGACTCTGCCATTGTCCATGCCCGCAATGATGGACTTATGACTGTTTATTTTTACTATATTATTTTAATAATATAGAGGAACTCAGTGGGGTGGGGGAGGAAGTTTAGGGATGAGGTGAGAGAAATCCCAGGGACTATTGAACTGTATCATGAAATTATAGTAATTTTTAAAAAGGGGAAAAAAGACCTTTCAATCAGCAACTTATAAAGCAGGCTTGGTTAGTGAGAAACTGGAGACAGCTATTGTAATAATTTAGAATCAAGTCAAGAAAGTCAAAATAAGGACAGACACAAAGGCATGACAAAGAACAGAATCAAAAATAATCAGGACGTGGTAACTGACATAACACTCAGATTGGGGCTCTGGGGGAGGAATTTAGAACAATGTTAATATGTTTGAGCTTGAACAACTATAAGATAAGTAACATCCACTTCACAATTGCTTACTGTCTACAAAGGTGATGGACGCTGACAGTCAAAATCAACAAACACTAAGAGTCCCTACTCTGTGACTACAAAGACTAGCGGCAGACTGCAAACAATCAATGGATTGTGTCCACTGAAAGGATGAATGCACCTGTGAGGCCAGTGCTGTGGAAATTCTTGCAGGCCACTAAGCCAGCCTGGAGAACTCATGATGGCTCCTGCAAGAAGTGGAAGCTGACTCCAGAAAGCCTCTCACCACCTCAACCATGTGCCCGGATGAGAGAATTCTAAACAGTGCACAAATATACTGAGACCTAAGGCAACAGAAGCCAGCCTCTCCAAGACAGAAAAACCTGCTTAGAGGCAGGAATGAAAGGGAGGACAAGATGGAGGAAGTGGGACATCTCACCAGCAACACTGTAACAGATTCACAGAGGGGCCTTCTGGAAAGAAACATGGGTAAACTTACAAAGCTGGTGCAGGCCAACTTTACAGAAGTATACATAGTGTGCTTCATAGTACCTGGTATACTGCTGTAAGACATCTCACCCCTTCCTTTCAGAGCCATAATTCTTTAATCTTTAATACCTCTGGGAATCAGATTAGCTTTTGAATCTCCTCTTATTGTCTCTCCAACCAGGAAAAAAACAGAGCAGATACTAATAAATACTCAAAAATTCTGTAGGCAATTTCCAGGGACTCAAGGATTCTACAGAAACTAAAGTTTGAAATGTTGATAAGGACTTCGTTATGTATTCTGCTTTCACTTTGTTTGTTTTAATCAAAATGGTTGTTCTGGGTAATACTAATTTCAAAACTGGGTTCTGCCTTAGTGGATTAAGTTGGGTCACTTCCCCAAACAGGGTAAACTACAAGAGACAACTCCAAAAAGGGTGTAGGGAGATGAAATTTCAGTGCAAAGAAATCTTATAAACCCTTGCAGAGTTCTTTTTCCGTAACATACATATCCAAGTACATTTTAAAGATCCCTTACTGCATGCATTTCCATCTTTCACACCAAAATAAATGTATCTTGTCAATTTTCCTTATTTTGTGCCATCTTTGCACATAGTACCAGTGTTCCACTGCAGCTCCATCTTTCACTGCCCATGTCATTGCATAGATTAGAGTCTACTTGGATTTGACCTATGAAACAAGCACAAGGACAGCACCTGCTGACACACACACACCTTGCCAGGTTATGAAAAGATTATGTGACAAAATATAATCAGATTACAAGCACAGAATAGCACGTGGCTTGCAAGTAAGTATTATCAGGTATAGAATTAATATTCCCTATTGGAAAATACTTAGCATTTGAACATAAATTCCCTGTGATATTTCTGGAGGCAAGCTATGACTCTAGACAGACGTCTTCAAGAAAAAGAGCCAAAGTTTCATATGCAAAATGTAACCCTTCTGGAAACATTCATTTTAACTTGGTTTAATGTAGCTTACTCATTTGCAGGAAGCTAAACTACCCTGATAAAATAGTTTGCAAAAAAAAAATTTAGTGTAACAAAATAGAAATAGTGGTATTTTCTGAAAACTCTTCAGAGCAAATTTTGCTAAGTGGTTCACATTTTGGCGTTACCAAAACACTTGTATTGTTTTTATTATTTTGTTAAGCCTAGTGCTACACTGAGATCTACTTCAAATAAGAAATTGTATGTATTTAGCAAAATTTACTAAGAAATGTTAACATTGGAATAGATGATCTGATTTTACCTGCCTCATTACAGTGATCCACCTTGTACACATTAGCTCATTTAAAGTCTCACAAAAACATTTTTGGTATTATTCATCCAATTTACCAATGACAAACAAGATCCAAAGTAACCTCTAAATGTATCACTGCAACAAAGAGATTAACACAGTGTATACGCAGACCCAGCAAGATAGTGTAGCGGTTAAAGTCCTCGCTTTGATTGCACCGGAATCCCATATGGTCACTGGTTCTAATCCTGATGGCCCTGCTTCCCATCCAGCTCCCTGCTTGTGGCCTGGGAAAGTAGATGAGGACAGCCCAAAGACGTGGGACCCTGCACCCGCGTGGGAGACCCTGAAGAAGCTCCTGGCTCCTGACTTCAGTTTGGCTCAGCTCCAGCTGTTGCACCACTTGGGCAGTGAACCATCAGATGGAAGATCTTCCTCTCTGCCTCTCCTCCTCTCTGTATATCTACTTTTCCAATAAAAATTAATAAATCTTCTTTTTAAGTGTATACACAAGGAAAAATATTAGTCTTGGGATCAGTATTATAGTACAGCAAGCCCTTGTAAAGCCAGCAGCAATATCAGAGGGCCATTTTGAGCCCTGGCAGCTCTGCTTCCTGCCTACATGCTGGAAAAGCAGATGGTGGCCCAAGGACTTTGGTGCATGGAGCTCCAGGTCCTCGGCTTCAACCTGACCCAGCCATCACAGCCATGTAGGGACTCAACCAGGAGACAGAAGTTCTCATGCACTCTGTCTCTTCACTACTAACCTCTTCTCTGTTATTCTGACTTTCAAGTAAATAAATGTTTGTTATATTTTTCTTTACCAAGTGGAAAAATCGGCATCAAATGATATCACACCATCCATTAGAAAGATGTCAGAGTATTAGATGGATTTCTATATATTTTCCTATCTCAAACAACGTCAAAATTCTGTTTGACCAACTTTGTCATAGAACTAAGCATTCTGCCTTTTTCCACCAAGTCTTCATAGAAGTTGCTCCAAAGAAGCTATATAAAAACCCAATTTATAAAGCAGTCAACTCTGGAAAACAAGTTAAATGTGTAAGAATTTAAAAAAAAATTCTCATATTCCTAAAACAGATTGTACTTGAAACCATGGTAACAGATAGCCAGAAGAATGAATTTTTAGACATGCTTATGCAGTGACAGTTCTGTAGCCTTATGACAACAGACTACATTTACTCAGTCACTGACAAGGTGCCTTATTAAATGCATGTCTAACTCAACCAAGCAAGGACAAATACTCTAGAACATCAGGCATCCAGAAATGGATACATTCCTCTGACTATTGATGCATCCCAGCACAAACAACAAAATCTCATCCATGAGGGCAGCTTCTGTGGCCAGTGTCAGATCAACACCATAAATGTCCTTTACTCACGAAACTCAACATTTTACAAGGGGAGCATCCTGCTCTGCTCAGAAGACTATCCCAATACCACAGCTCTCCCAATCATGGTATTTCAGAGAGTAAGCATAAAATTTTCCATATTAATAATTTTGCTAATGTTATTCGAAGTCCAGTACTGCATCCTTCATATCAAAACTATATAGGATATTGAGAAGACTGGATAATAAAGCTATGGTTCATCTACTCCATGGACTACTACTCAGCTATTAAAAAAAACAAAATGCAGTTCTTTGTGGCCAAATGGGTCAAACTGAAACCATAATGCTAAGGGAAATGAGCCAATCCCAAAAGGTCAGATACCACATGTTTGCGTTAATTTAAGAGGATATGATGTTATGTAAAACATGTTATTTTATGTATATTATGTTATATGTTGTGTATAAACTAAAACTGAATTGACAATGAGGTGATCACAGAAGATGGTTAAGAAATTGCAATTGTTTTTAACATATTGGTTACTCAATACTGTAACTATTAGTTACACAACGAAGTTAATTGTTGCTGAGGGTATGTTGGATCCTTTAATTGATCGGGTTGATAATCTGATGGTTCTGCCCTCGGACCGGACAGGGTCTCCCCAGGAAGCTGAGGAACTAGATTGGACTATAAGATGTTGGACTCTTTGTTTAGTTTATGCTCGCAAAGAAGGAATCTCAACTGTACTTGATCAGTGGATATGCAACAAGGTGGAATATTCCACATGGAGGGAGGGCGGGGGGAGGGTGAGGTGATTCCCAGTTCCAACGAAACTGTATCACATAATACAATGTAATCAATGAATAAAAATAATAATAATTTTAAAAATACACAAAAAAAACTATATAGGATAGTTTATGGGTGGATCTCAGGCTGGGGCATCTCTTGCTCGGATCCATAACTCTAGCCACCCCGTGCATATGGTGAGCTGTCCCCCGGCCTGCCTGGGCACCATGGGTTGCTCCCTTCAGGGTAAGTACACTGAGGGGTTAGGGTTAAGTCTTGGGGGCTGGGCAGGCCCAGGGCTCACCCACTGCCCTCACTGAGCAGTGAATGGGATTGGGGAGGGGCGCAAACTTGGGCTTGGGGGTTTAAACTTCCTGCAGCCTGCCAGCTGTTGGTGGGTCTCAGGTCGGGGCATCTCATGTCCAGATCCCTGACTCCAGCCACCATGTGCACATGTGTTGGGAGCACTGCATGAGTGCCCTGCCCTAAAATAATGACTGGTTCAAGGCCAGGAGGCAGCAGGAAGACAGGAGGTCACAGGTGAGGCAGATCTGCCTCCTTTCCAGGGCCTGGCCAGTCAGGTAGCACCCAGTGGACCCAAGGGAATACAAGTGATGGGAGTGAGAGCTGAAATTGCTATGGCACTAAGTATAGTTATCGTTATTTTATAGGCTAGCCTGTTTTTGCAATTTTTTGGAGCATAGAAAATATAGCTGTTTTAGCCGCTTTTATAATTTTTAGCTAGAGGAATTAAGGATGCTTTTATTAAAGAAAAATGTTTTTGATTATTGTTTTATTTATGGGGTTGCAGGGTCTATAGTTGTAGAGGGATTTAATATTTGTAATTTTTGCTTTTAGATTTATATTTTTTCCCTTGTAAACTATTTTCCCATTAAATAATGGGCAAGATGTAGAAATAGAAATGTGGTAGGAATGTACTACTGATTAGCAGGTAATCGCATGTGCCTTGGCCTTGGAGTCCTGGCTGCCACTCCATGGCTACTGTTAAAGAATGAATAATGGCTTGCTCTGAAGAATACGAATATAGTGTTTTAAAGAATTATCTCTGGGGACACCTGCTTAGCCTTGAAGTGCGGACAGAGTGACCGAATGTCTGTACATGCCCCCTTAGTCTTGAAG
This sequence comes from Ochotona princeps, assembly GCF_030435755.1. Lineage (NCBI taxonomy): Eukaryota > Metazoa > Chordata > Mammalia > Lagomorpha > Ochotonidae > Ochotona > Ochotona princeps. The sequence continues at coordinate 64,401,087 of NC_080836.1, read as the reverse complement.
TAAAAATAGAATAATTAGTTGCTTATGCAGAAGCTTGTGAGGTTTTGAGTAAATAAAAAGGACAGCTTTTTCTTGGGCTGTTGTGAGAACGCACCAAGTGTCAGTGTCTTTGTCTTTCTTTATCTCCGACTCCATGCACCCTTCCCGAGCTCCGAACTCTCGGCTGGAGCTGGACTCCAGCACACATGGTGAGCTGTCCCCAGGTGGCAAGTGCACCATTTGGCACCAGGCTCCTCCGGGAGCTCTGGGGTTTTGGTTCATTGAATCACTGCTAGGTAGCTCCAAGTTGAACCCACTGTGCTTCTGGGATCTAAGTCAATCCTAAAGATTCCCAATGAAAGTAACTCTTCCTTTGAAGAACTTGTAATCACTGAACAATGCTGAGCACCAAACACAGTCCATGCAAAAGCTAAGGCCCGGGGCTTATCTAGCAGGGTCATATCCTATTACCTGACATGATGATGGATCAGGAGACAGGTCACATTAGGCAGGGACATGACATTAACTAGCACTCGAGGACCATATCCAGGGGTAGATTCAGTGGGGGATGTGTGGGCCAAACCCTGTGATAATTCTAGACCCATTGGTTAGCTCAAGAGTTTGAGTGGTGATGGACTGAGCTAGGTGTGACCAAGGAGCCTCCCATCAATCACAGGTAAAGGAACCTGCAACAGTCTGCACTTGTCAAGGCAGCTGCACCTGAATGTGCATCCTGAATAGGGTGTGGGATAGACCGGGCTGCAACATTCACCAGCTCATACAAGGCCAAATGGAAGGCCAGACTGCGCTGGGCACTGGCCTAAAACCCGATGACATGTATGAGAACTAGGTCTGGGATGGGATTAAGTGGAGGAACTTGGGAAACTCCCCTGGAGAGTCATAGCTCCCACTGGTGAACATGTGGTCCAGACCTGGGGGTCGGACAAGTTGGACAAAGTAGCTCCAACAGCTGGCTAATGTGTGAATTGGTAATGGAACGAGATGTACTGGGAAGGACTGAGCAAATATTAGCCTACAAGCAAAACTAGAAACCAGGATGAAACACAAGTCATGCCGAGCTAGGCTCTTGCACCTACTGGTCTGCGTGAGCCACAGATGCTAAGCCATAATGTCTGAGGCAGGGGTCGAGACAGGTGAGGGGCTGAGCCAAGCTGAGTCAGAGCAACCACTGGCATGCGCGTGATCTACAGCTGGGAACAGGCCCAGTTGGGGAGCTAAGGAGACACCCTAGCTGGGTTGAGGTTCCCACCAAGCGGCGCGTGAACTGGAATGGGGGCTGCATTCTGATCATGACATGGTTGCCTTCTCCCTTGGCACAAGTGTGGACTGGGACTGGATGCACCACGCTGGGCCAGACTCCAACACCGTCTGGTGTTCTGGAGGACCAGGGTAGATGTGGGATGGACTAGGCTAGGTCTCAACCCCTACTGAGCCATATGTGAGCTGTATGTGGGTATGGACGATCTGTGGCTGGGCTGAAACATCCAACAGTAAGAACCAGAATCGGTGGAAGGCCAGTCAGGAAAAACCACTGTTCCTGCTAGGACAGGAGGTGAACTGAGTAGTGCTGGCTCATGGACCCCCTGGTGTGCATGAAATCTGGCATTGGGAGAGGTTTTGATGGAGGAGCCTGGGCAGCAACTCTGGCAGGACAAAGACCCGGCAGGTAAGCACAAGAAGCATGATAGGAAATAGCCCAGAACAGGCCATGGAAAGTTTCCCACTGGCATACATTTGGCATGGGTCAGGGACAGACTAGGCTGAATCAGTTCATGTCATCCACTGGCAAATCTGAGCACCAGAACAGAGTGTGGGTCGAGCCAGGTTCGGCTGCAACAAAAACCAGTGCACAATACAGAATGCCAAGGTGAGGTTGCCTGTACCAGATGTGACCACAGCGCCCAACCAGCACACATGAGAACCAGGAAGGGAGGGGGCTGAGTCGGCAGGGGAACATGGGGGGGGTGGTTCCCTTGCTGGACAGCTACTCCCACTGACGAGCATGAGCTGGGATGGGGGCAGACCAGACTAACCAGGGTTACAACACCTGTGCCCATCATGTGGCCCAGATCAGGGAAAAGCCAGGCTGGGCTGATTATTCCTACTGGTGCAAGCATAAATTAGAGTGGGTGAGGGTTGTTTGGGCTTAGCCGCAGCATCAGCTGGCAGAAGCTGGCACTGGGGGCTAATTCTGACAAGTCAAACCACAGAACCACCTGAAGAGTGCATAAACCGGGATTGGGAGAGGCCTGGGAGGGAAATAGTGGGCTCCTCCCTCTTGGGTTACCGCTCCCACTTAAGGGCACTAAAACTAGGATAGGGGCTGGGGTGGCTAGACAGAGAGGCCCCCAACAACATGCGTGTGGGCTGGATAGTTGAGCTGGTTAGATGGAACTAAGCTTTAATACCCATTGACATGTACGAGAGCCAAATGGGATGTGGGACAGACTGGACAAGTCTGTTACACATACTGGCAAACCAGGGTAGAAGGCGGACCTGGTGGGGGTTATTGTGGGTCACTCTGACTAGGCTGCAGCTTCCACTGGTTTATGTGAGGGCCAAGTATGTGCTTGGCAGAACCAGGCTGGACTGCAATACCCACTGGTTCCAGTGGAAGTCGGTGCTGAAAACAGAACCAACCCAGCAATTGCAACCACCAGCCAATTGGGGCTATGGACTGTGCCAGGGCCTGTACTTGCTAGTACATACAAGAATCTGGTCTGGGAACACCTCAGACAAAGTTTCTTTGGGGGTCTCCCCAATCAAAATGCTGGAATCAGAACCCTAACCATCAAAAGACAAAAAAAGAACAAGTTAATCAATCACCTCAACTATATGTTGGCAGCGAAAAACTGGGCAAACAGAGACTATGATGGACTATGTCAATCAGTGGATTCTTCAACGACCTCATCATGGTTGGAGTGGCGAGACTGGCAGCAATTCATAACTGTTGAACTATCAAAACTACTTGAGCAAGAATCTCAGAGCATGCCCCACATCTGGGACTTGGGGGCGGGTGGGAGACTGTGGGGCTTCTCCCTCAATATCCCCCTTTACCTCAGATACATGAAGGAAACAATATGGAAATAATGGTCTTACCCACTTTCCTGTAGCCCTTGAACCTTTTTACCCTAATTAACTATGCAAAGATTGTCAAAAATATAACTAAAAAATGTGGAGAATCAAGATGGCGGAATAGGGTAAGGACACGTTTAAACGGACGGAAAAACATTTAATCAGGATGAAGCAGAGGACACATTCCAGGAAATAGAAAAGGACAGCACAACAGCAGAGGGATGCTTGGAGACTGACAGGAAAGCAGCGGACACAATGGTGTGGTGTTGCAGTGGCTGATACTCCAGTAGCATTCAGCTAAGGGCGATCTGTACTCCACCAGCAACCAGGTGGGAAGGGACTTTCTCTGGGAGCTTGGGAGGTAAACCCCGACAAAGAACTGTCCGTCCTGCTGGTCCGTTTCATTTGACCAGGAGCAGAGACAGAGCAGGAGACCCCAGATGGACAGTGCAGGAACAGGGTGAATTTCATACCCCAGTCAGCCCCCTACAGCTGAACTGGGCACCATTTTGCGTAAGGAGGCAAAGGCAAGGGAAAGGACTGAGCATACGCTGAGCTGGGAGTGAACTCATTTCTGACTCAGTGAACTGCAGCAACGTGGTATTCTACAGGTTCCACCCAAGACAGGTCTGGGTAGCCCTAGGATCTGACGGTCAGCAGATCAAGAACTCTAGTAGTGGTACATCAGGCACCATTTTGTACACTGTGGCAATAGCTTTAGGACTGCAAGGGCAACAGTGAACTGCGCATGTGCTGAGCTCGCAAGAACTCACTGAGTTCCATGGACTGCATGGTCCCGCAGGAAAATAATACCGACTGTGGCATCGTACGGGTCAAAATAGGTCTGTGTGACACCCAGACCTAACGTCCAAAAGGTTCTGACATGATCAGCGCCACCAACAACCTATCTATATAAGACACTTGGTGTCTCTCTAATCCTGGGACCTGCTCCAACCAGAAGTGGGAGAAAGGTTGCAGAGACAACAGTGCAGACTCAGCACGGTATCACAAGAGGTGGAGAGGGGTGAGCCAGGAGTTCGGGCTACGGAGTTCTTTGTGGAAGTCTAACATAAGAACCCAGACCTGGAACTCTCTGGAGGTTGTGGCATAAGTGGCTGCAAGCAAAGAGTTGTGTACCAACTGCAATAAGTAAAATCGCATTGTGGGTGACACAGCTTAGAAATCTGCCCAAGGAGAAGACTCTGATAACCAGAAGTACAATGATCAAGAGCAAAAGAAGAGACAAAGGCACAATGAATATTACTGAACTCCCCCTTTAAAGGAGCAAAACCCTATACCAACCTCAGGCTTAACTGAGGAAGACATTGAGAAAATGGGGTACACAGAATTCATAAAACTCATTTTAAAGCTTCTGATCAACAATGAGAAGCACATACAAGAGTTCAAAGAATTTAAGGAATATTTTACACAAGCAATAGCAATAAAGCAAATCAAGGCTGATATATCAGAAATTAAGAACACAGTAGAGCAAATTAAAAGTACAGTGGAGAGTCTCCAAAATAGAATGAAGCAAGCAGAAGAAAGACTCTCAGAATTGGAAGATATTTCCTGGCATCAGGGGAAGCAAACAAAAACCTGGAAGCAGAGCTGGATCAGGCCAAAAAAGTACTCAAGAATTGAAAGACACTATTAAGAGACCAAATATGCAAGTAATGGGAGTCCCAGAATGTGAAGAAGGAGCTGAGTTTGCAAATGTATTTAATAAAATAATAAAGGAAAATTTCCCTAATATGGAGAAAGAATTAGGAAACAAGTTCCAGGAGGGGCACAGAACTCCCAACAGGCTTGATCAAAAGCAATCTTCACCAAGACACATGATCATCAAGCTCTCTTCAATTGAACATAAGGAAAAGATCCTTAAATGTGCACGTGAAAAAAATCAACCAACATATAAAGGAATGCCAATTAAACTCACAGAAGATCCCTTACAATAAACTCTACAGGCAAGAAGAGAACGGAGTGACATATTCCAGATTCTAAAAGGAAAAAAATTGTCGGCCCAGGATAACATATCCAGCAAAGCTTTCTTTCGTCTTTGAAACTGAAATAAAATTCTTCCACAGTAAAGAAAAGCTAAAAGAATTTGCCTCTTTCAAACCTGCCCTACAAATGATACTCCAAGATGTTCTCTTCACAGAGAAGAGGAATAGCACCTACCAAAACCAAAGGCAAATGGGAAGAACACTCCAGTAAAATGACAACAGAAGACTAAACCAATGAACAACCCAGTCCTAAAATGACAGGACCAAAGTACCATCTATATACGTTAAACTCTGAATGTAAATGGCTTAGGCTCAATCAAACATCATAGATTAGTAGACTGGATTTAAAAAAACAAAACCCATCTATTTATTGTCTAGAAGAGACACACTTCACCAACAAAGATCAGCGGAAACTGTATAGCATGAGTTTTGATGTTTTCTGTTGGTTTCATCTCTTCAAAACACTTTCTTCTGATTAAATCATTCAACGACTCATACATCATACAGTAGCATTTTCTTCAAGAAGGTTCTTGATTTTCATTTCTTTAGCTACACATTAGTCATTTAGTAGCATATTATTTAACTTCTTGGTGGTGTTAATTTCTTTTTTCTCCCTGATGTTGATTTTGTTTTGTGGCTCTTCATTTAAGGGGATGTATAGTAGCTGTGTAATGGAGACTGTCATATCTAGTAACATGTCATTTAACTTCATGGCATTGTAAATTTCTATTTTTCTTTCTATTGTTGATTTTGTATCATGACTTTTCATTTGAGGGGATGTACAGTAGCTGTGAAATGGAGACTGATATCCAGATGTGACGATATAATGTAGTATGCATTTCTATTTCCAAACAAAGATGGACTTACAATGAAACTGTTTACTATATCTTGACAATAGGATGCTGGACTCTCTGCCATTGTCCAAGCCCGCAATGATGGACATATGACTGTGTATGAAGAATTATACTTTCGTAATGATATAGAGGAAGTAGGTGGGGGGAGGGAATATAGAAGGGGATAAGGGAAATGCCAGGAACCTATGGAACTGTATCATAATAATAATAATAAAATGTAAAAAAATGGAAAAAACTATATAGGATAGTTTTGTATGTAGGATATGATGTCTTTTGCATAGTATTCATTTTAAGTGGTCTAAAAGCAATATTTATTCATAAATAATTCGGAACAGATCACATGAATAGACACAATGAGGGGCCCAATATAAATAAATGTAAATATTTAAGAAAAGACACATAGGGCCCGGCGGCGTGGCCTAGCGGCTAAAGTCCTCGCCTTGAAAGCCCCAGGATCCCATATGGGCGCCAGTTCTAATTCCAACAGCTCCACTTCCCATCCAGCTCCCTGCTTGTGGCCTGGGAAAGCAGTTGAGGACGGCCCAAAGCTTTGGGACCCTGCACCCGAGTGGGAGACCCGGAAGAGGTTCCAGGTTCCCGGCACCGGATTGGTGCACACTGGCCGTTGCGGCTCACTTGGGGAGTGAAACATCGGACGGAAGATCTTCCTCTCTATCTCTCCTCCTCTGTGTATATCTGGCTGTAATAAAATGAATAAATCTTTAAAAAAAAAAAAGACAAGACACATAGGTGTGGGGTCAACATTGTAGCACAGTATATTAAGCTGCCACCAATGCCACCACTCCCAAGTAAGAACCAATCTGAGTCATGGCTGTGTTGTGCTGGTTTCTGAAATCCCCAGATAATCATCAAGTCTGAAGCCGGTGCTAAGGCATAAAAGTGGTTTATTCAAACTAACCTAGGTCCCCCAGCCACCTCCCCGAGCCCAGCATGGCCGGGCGGGGGAGGGGCAGCCGCTGCAGGATCCGCAGGGCTAGCAAACAGCAAGCCCGCAAGCCAGAGAGAGAGCCCCAAGAGAAAAGAAAGACCCCGAGAGCCCAAGCTCCCCAGTTTTTATACATTTCAGGCTATTAATTATACAGTCATGATCTAGCAGGCTTCTATTGGTGGGTTTGAAACTAGCAACTTTCAAAAAGAATAGGGCGTTGGATCTTATCAAACACCAGGTACCTCCTTCCTGAGGAGTGGTCTGCCTATGTGACCTGCCAGGTGTCCTGCTGGGTGTCAGGCCTAGAATCCACACAGCCCCCAGCCAAGCCATCAAGGCAGGATCACAAAGGGCAGAAAACTTCCAGGCTCTTCAGCTGCTTTATTTCTGACCCAACTTCCTGCCAGTGTACCTGAGAAAGGAGAGGAAGGGGCCTTGGTACTTAGGACTCTGCACCCATGTGGGAGATCCACAGGAGTTCTTGAGTCCTAGCTTTGACCTGGCCCAGAACTAGCAGATGGAATTCTGTATAAAAAAATAATAATAAAATATAAAATGTAAAAAAAAAGTGGAGCAGCCAGGACACACTGTTTTCCATACGAGATGCTGGCGCCACAGCATGAAGAATTAGCCTTTCGAGCCACCATACCAGCCCTGTGCTTACTCCTCTTTAACCACCTCATTTTATATAGGTTCAAAACTGTGCTCACTCAAAACCAGGAAAAAAGCCAAGTAAGTAGTTAAAACCAATAACTGGTAAAATTAAGTAGTTAGAGAATCAGTATGTTAATAACTGAAATTATTCTCTTGGGTGGGCCTTTGGCGCAGCTGCTAAGAAACTGCTTGGAACACCTGTATGCCATATAGAAGTCCTGGCTCCACACCCGATTCCTGTTCCTTCATAAAGAGCAACCTAAGAGGCAGCAGGTAAAGGCTTGTGTACTTCTATTCTTATCACCAAAAGGAAAGATTTATATCGAGTGCTACGCTCTGGCTCAGCCTGTCCCAGCCCTGGCTGTTGCAGTCGTTGAGAGAGGAACCAATAGGTAGAATATCTCTTTCTCTGCTTTCCAAATGTGACTCATAAGTAATACAGTAGAGTCGTTTGCTTCAAGAAAGTTTTTGATTTTTTTCATTCAGCGACACATTGATCATTCAATAGCATGTTATTTAACTTCATGTTGTAAATTCTCTATTTTCTATTTTTCTTCCTATTGTTGATTTTGTATTGTAGCTTTTAAGGGCAGGTATAATAACTGTGTAATGGAGACTATCATACCCAGAAGTGAAGATACAAATGCAGTACCCATCTCTACTTCCAAATCAAAGAGGAACTCCCAATGAAACTGTTAGAATATCTTGGCAGTAGGATGTTGGACTCTCTACCATTGTCCATGCCTACAATATCAGAGCAAACTTAAAGAGCAGAATGACAATGACAGCCTTACTTCTAAACATTCTTAACATTAAAAAATTTTAAGAATTCATGTCCAACTGCCATGCCTATCTGAGAATCCAATCAGCCTAGAATTCCACAGAATACAATCTTCTGTATCTAATCAATGTATTAATCAATCAGCTGCCTCCATTAGTGCATCAATGTCCTTCTTTGTTGGGGAGTAGTAATTGCAATATACAGTAAGAATATAATTTATTATTCCTTTGAGGTACATATCTTAAAATCTGCCTCAAGACAGATGAAATATATTCTAAAGAGACTGTTCTTACACATACCATTATAATGGATAAATTAAACATGATAACATGTTAGTGAAGAAAACAGCAGAGCTATAAAATATTCTTGGTATGTCATGTTAAAGAAACACTATTTTCAGTTATTAGTTTTCTAAAGAACAACAGTCAATATTGGCTGGCTTGTTTTTATGCTGAAAATTTTCTAGTTAATATTAAGGTCTTCTATAAAGAAATAAAGCATAAGAAACACTACTATTTGAATTCAGCCCTTCTCAGGAGTGAATTTATCTCCTCTGCAAACAAAAGGAATCAATACTACAGTGAAAACTTGAGGCCTGTACATGGATGCCTTACTGATTTCTGCCTTTCAAATATTTTCCTTGCTTCCCAATTTTAGGTGATGTTCCAAAGATAATACTGTTTCTAAGTTGTTTTAAAAGAAAAGCAGTAATCCATGAAAATTCATAAAAAAGAATGATCCACAATACACTTTAATCCATCTTACTATTAAAAATGTATGTACTTTCAGAATTTACAAAACATACAACGAAACAGCAGAAAGCCACTCCAGCTTCCTTGCCTAGCAAGTTGTACAACAGGTGTGTTGCCTTTTCACTCTACCTATTCAACTCTTACTACCATAATCTCACAGGACATACGTCAGTAAGAAAATATTTGTACTTCTGAAATACTAGTTTCACCAAAACTCATTTAATAATAAGAAGAACATAACAATTTGTTGTGTTCTGGACATTTTACATACACCATGATTAATACTTGCAACAGTTTCTGCAAGGTAAGCTGATCATTAACTCTGCCTCCCTCCCCAGGGGATGTTTAGTTTGCCCAGGAGCAAAATTAAGTAGGGTCAGAACAAATTTTGATCTCTAGTCCCCCTAACATGGAGTTTCTGCCCTAAGCACCAACACACAGAACCCTACAACACACAGCACTCTGCCAGCTGTTAGCTGCACAAGTTCCCACTCTGCCCTGAGCACACCAACCTGCCTCCTTTTCCAACCCCAGCCTGCTCTCAACTTACTCTATCCAGGGGAACCCCACCCCACCCCTTTCTCAAATCTCAGATTCACTAAAATGTTGCCTGCCCAGCCTGATACCCAGGAAGAGATTCTAAGCTGGTAACACAATTTTTGTCAAGTGCCAAGGTTTAATGACTGCTTTCATTTGTAATGCTTCCTGTAGTAAAGGGAACTTTGATTTGCAAATTCGTCTGGACTGATTCAATCTACTAGTTTGCAATGTAGACTAGAAATGTGTTATTTAGAAGAAAAGAGACCCTGGGGTAGTGTTTTGAGGAGAAAATAAAAACTGCAATTTGTAAGATAAAACCTTAAAAATATCTAAATGAGTAGTGTGAAGCAAGGTGGCAGGAGAGGGGGTGCAGGGGAGGAAGAAGGTGAGAAAAGGGAAGGGGACAGGAATGAGAAGGCATGAGGTTATCATCATGCAGGAAAAGTGACAAAACTAAGTGATAATGAGAAACAAAAATAGAGATGGAAAGAAACAAAAATAGAGAATCAGGAAAGAAAATGACTCTAAACAGCACTCTGTTTCAGAAATGCAATTTGATATATTAATATCATAACTAACGGATAGTCCTCAATTGCGATGCATCTCCTATCATTACCTTCCAACTCATTTTTAATATCATAAGCATTTGCCTCAAACTCAAACCTGAAAACAGAATTATTTCAGTGAGGAATTCTGCAGTGCCCAGCATGTGTCCACTCTGTGAAAGACACAAGAGCTGGCAAAGAGACCACACTCCTTACAAGCAAAGATCAATTAATGTCACAAACATGGGTTGGTTGGGACATACTCATGATACAAAAGAAAGGGCATGATGAGAGATGATACCATACTGGCATATTTAGACAGCTGACTGTTGCATTTTAAAATTACAGTAACATTAGAGACATAAAGAATAAGAAAACAACAAACACTGCTTAAATTTCCCTGAGCATTAGTGAACATACAAATAACTAAAACACATAATTCATTAGATATTTCTTTAATATGTAAACAAATTATGTATTGACATGCTTTTATCGAACAATTACTAGCTATTACTTTGGAGCATAGCAAGCTAATCCTCCTCTAACAGTGCCAGCATCCCACACAGGTGGTGGTTCAAATTCCGCCTGCTCCACCACTGATCCATCTCTCTGCCAATGGCCTGGGAAAGCAATAGAGCATGGTCCAAATTCACAGGCCCCTGCATTCATGTGAGAGCCCTACTGGCCCCTCTTCGGACCAGCACAGCTCTGACCACTGCATCCATGTGGGGAGTACAACAGCAGACTGAAGACCTCTCTTTGTCTCATCTGTTCTCTTTCAAGTAAAACAAATAATTCTTAAAAAGAGACAGATGGAGCCCTAGGTTGATTACTGCTGAAGTTAGGATAGTGCAAGGGAGAGAGAAACATGTTGGTAGACTTAAATTTGTTGGCGTTACTGAAGGAAAATAAAGTCAGTTGAGACATTCTCCTTGAAATTTATAGAAAAACAGCCAGAATATACTGAAGCAAAATGGGAATTGGTCAACTCACTGAATGTAAGGAAAGGCTATTCAAGCAAACCATGAGGACAACAATTATATAGTCCAACCTAGGAATGACTAGAGTGACAAGCCAAGAATTCTGCATGGCAGAGATTACAGAGCTAAATCACTTCAATACTAAAGTCTTAATGATCCCATCATGTCGTTAACACATGGTGGAAATATTATTTGTACAAATAAGCAAATCACATTGAACTTTTAAACAATTTGTCACATAATATTAGTTTCTAGCATTACTTTGGCTGGTATTTTCTAATTACTGTATAATATTTTGGGAATGCAAATTTTATTTGAATGTCAACTACAGTTAAGCATGTGTCGTTTGTTTTTCTTACTCAGGTTTTGTAATTTGATGGAATGTTTTTATCACAATTTAATAAATGTTTGCTTTATTTAATAAAAAAAAAATTAGTTTCTAAGACTTCTTCACATACTCATTAAAGTTCTATTAACTTTCCCTCACTGAATTTTAGAAGTTATTAAGAGAGAATCAAGATGGCAGATTAGGATAAGGACACGTTTAAACAGATGAAGAAATATTAGCCAGTGTGAAGCAGAGAGGGCACATTCCAGGAAATAGAAGAGGACAGAACAGCAGCAGAGGGGTACCTGGAGACTGATAGACACAGGAAAGCAGTGGACACAATGGTGTGGTGTTGCAGTGACAGATACCCCAGTGGCATTCAGCTAGCAGTGATCTGAACTCCACTGGCAGCTGGAACTCCACCAGCAACAAGGTGGGAAGGGTTTACACCAGGAGCTCAGGCGGTGAACCCAGACAAAGAACCTATCTGTTTGTTGCCTACAGGAAACATATTTCACCAACAAAGATCAGCAGAAACTGTATCTCATGGATTTTGATTTTTTGCTAGTTTCATCTCTTCAAAACACATTCTTCTGATTAAATTCTTCACTGATTCATAGATCATACAGTAGCATCCCTTCAGAACTGGGTCTCCAAAATTGCTGGGGGCATAACAACTAGTTCCTTGAGGCCTGCAGAGGACATCTAGTGCCATGGAGTTCAGAACAAAGCAGATAGCTTCCTCAACAATTATCTGGGTGAGCTGAGACTCTAAAATAGACTATGTCAACCAATGGACCTTGGAGCAACTAAATCAACAGCAGCTCAGAACTATCAAAGCCATTTAAGCAGTATCCTTGGAACATGCTCCACATCAGGGATACTAGGATGTCATCAGGTGGTCATCCCCATTGCTGGGTACTGATGCAGTTGGGTTGCTGGGAGCCACCATCACCCCTTCTCTCTCTGCTTTCTCCTGATACCAGAAGTAAAAAGGAGATTGGAGGCAGTTGTCTCATCCATTTGCCCGATTCACTGACCCTCCCCACCCTAATTGGTGGTCCACATGAACATGCATCCCTCTCCTCTATGTAAACATCACCAAAAATAAAGTGAATTTTTTAAAGATTTATTCATTTTATTACAGCCAGATATACACAGAGGAGGAGAGACAGAGAGGAAGATTTTCCTTCCGATGATTCACTCCCCAAGTGAGCCGCAACGGGCCGGTGCACACCGATCCAAAGCCGGGAACCAGGAACCTCTTCCGGGTCCCCCACGCGGGTGCAGGGTCCCAAAGCTTTGGGCCGTCCTCAACTGCCTTCCCAGGCCACAAGCAGGGAGCTGGATGGGAAATGGAGCTGCCGGGATTAGAACCAGCACCCATATGGGATCCCGGGGTTTTCAAGGCGAGGACTTTAGCCGCTAGGCCATGCTGACGGGCCCAATAAAATGAATTTTCAAAAAAAGAAACAACATGGCTTCCACTTTGAAATTTTCAGTATTAAAATAAGCTTGCTTTTTTCATTTCACATTTCCCAGAATTCTTGAAGTTCTCCTGTACAGCTCACACACTGAATGACCAGTGTCTATGATAGAATCGCCCCCCTCAGCCTTCAAATACCCACACAGACACCACAGCAGCCTGAGAAGCCCAGGCTAGAGCTTTTGGGAGAATAGCCATAATCAGCTCATATGCTTCACCTGCTAAGCCACCTGTTTCAGTGTCTCAGCTCCCCCAACTTGGAAGATTTACAGAATTTTAGGGATTTTAACATTGCAGAAACTGCATGACAGCATCCTGGAAGTGGTAAGAACAAATTCCGTCGTACCCATAAACACTTGGTGATTAGGTCACTTCACTGGCTTTCAATCCAAATAAAGAAGCAGAGCTTCATAGCTTCATTCCATATTATCATGGAAAAGACTCCAGTTCTAGACCCGCTTAAACAAAAATGCCACTGTGTGGGTGTGCATGTGTGTGTATAAAGATGTCACAATAAGTCATCATTCCATGTATTACTCAGGAGGGAACTCTGGGGAGTTATACATGAGGATACTTCAAAAATATCATGCAATAATGCAATAAAAAATAATGCATGATTTCCATAAACTTTTTGATGATCCTTCCTTATGACATTTAAAAGCAACTAGTATGGATTAGGTTAGTTCATGAGAGGGAAGACGGAAAAGTCAGAGAACATTAAACGTAAAAATAAACCATTTTGTCTAAATATATATACCTATATACATATATATTATACAACCTGTGGCTGTTAATATGTAAGAATTTTTCAATTAATTCCTGGATAACAAATTATTCAAGTCATAGACTTTACCTGCTTGAAAATGAAAATATTAATAATGAGTAATGCAGAAAAATCAGCCAGCACATTTTTATCTGCCTGTATCAAGCCAACTGTTAATCCACACTCCATGAGGAACCCTGTCCACAATCCCCGTACACAGGCCTGATCTGAAGTCAAGGCTTACACACAAGAAGCAATGGCCACTCAAGGACTTGGACTTGTCAGAGATGCCTATTTCTGCGTATCTATATCCCATGGTGTTCTCTGAAGCTGCAGCCTTCCAAGCATCAGCACACACTATACACTATTATTAATCTTTGGATCATAAGAATGTGTTGAAATATAAAATATCTCCACTTGGATTTTTAAATGAAATAAAAATTCTTCAAGACAGTGTTAATCCTCAAAAAAAAAAAAAAATCTTCACTCAACTATTCACTCCCCACAACATCTAGATGCCCCAATGTAACCAGTTATTAGTGAAATGAGGAAAAATGTGAATCACAAAACTAAGAAGAAAGTGGGCTACACAGAGTTTGGATATATTCATTCTAAAAGCCTGAATAGCTTTGGTAACGAAAATATCAAGTTAAGTCACAGATTTAAATCACTGAGGATAAAATTCTTTTTTTGACCTCCAAAATGTTTAAAGACCCAAGATTAATAGCTGTTTCAGACTGTAAGAACTTAGGTTTTCACTAACGTCTCCTTTGGGAATTATGAACACGGGAGGTTCTCAGATGCTAAAACTGATCCTTACTAACAAGCCTGCAGGGAGGACTAGAAAAGCCATTACAGGGCCTGTCAGCATGGCCCAGCGGGTAAAGTCCTCGCCTTGAACGCCCCGGGATCCCATATGGGCGCCGGTTCTAATCCCGGCAGCTCCACTTCCCATCCAGCTCCCTGCTTGTGGCCTGGGAGGGCAGTCGAGGACGGCCCAAGGCTTTGGGACACTGCACCCGCGTGGGAGACCCGGAAGAGGTTCCTGGTTCCCGGCTTCGGATCGGCGCGCACCGGCCCGTTGCGGCTCACTTGGGGAGTGAAACATCGGATGGAAGATCTTCCTCTCTGTCTCTCCTCCTCTCTGTATATCCGGCTTTCCAATAATAATAAAATCTTTAAAAAAAAAAAAAAAAGAAAGAAAAGCCATTACACACCGAGATTACTCACTCATCTCGGCCATCCTGTCTTTCAGTGGATTCCAAAACACAGAGGGTCTAGGAGTTGCTTCTCAAAGAAATTTGAACAGAAGTTGTTTGGGGGTATAAGGTATCCTACCAGCTTATTATCTAATGAGACCTAAATACACAAATCAAAACCTTGCGACTGGTGCCTGTATTTGCTACAGCAGTTAAAACACCACTTGTAAAAACTGCATCCCACTTGGGAATGGTTGGGTTTGAGTGGCAGCTCCACTCCTGCTAACGTACAAGCTGGGAAGCAGCAGGTGGCAACTCTGGAAATTAGGGTCTCTGCCACTCACACAGCTTCAACCTAGCTCAGCCTTGGCTGTTAGGGGAATTTGAGGAATGAACCACCAGATGGAAGAACTCTCTCTACCTGTCTGTCAGTCTCTGTGTTTTAAACAAATAAAGCACATGTTTTAAATTCATAAAAGCATGCAATTTCTCAAAAGATACTTAGTTTGTGTTAGGCATTGTACAAAGAGAATGGAAAAATCAACTGCTGAAAAACTGACCAGGTACAACCACAGTAAGCAGTTACCACTTTGAAGAGTCAATATGCCTTGACAAAAGGCTACTAGACTTCCTACCATTGTCTATACTTACAATGTCATGATACACTGAAATGAATGTTGGGCTTGTGACTGTTGCTGAAAGATTACACTATAGTAACCATATGAGAGAAAACAGTGAGGGAGAAGAATGACTAAGGAGGAAGGGAGGGTGAAGGGGAGAATCCCCATACATGTAAAATCGTATCACTGAAAATAAAAATATAACAAGGCAAAAGTTTGGCAGGATTAGTAATACTTCTGCCATGCATACTAATTTCACCCATCACTTCTATTCCATAACAAAACAAAACAAAAAAATTCAGACACTAAGAAAACACAGAAACAGAGTTTGAGTTTCATTGTTATTTTTGTTCTCTCCTTGAGGCCACTCAAAAGATTTAATGAACCATGACAGGTTTCTTTGGAAATCTCACATAAAGATGAACACTGCAAAATTCCTGATTGTAAAAATAATTTCAAATCTCTCAAGAAGCCCACAGACCCTAAAATGGGTGAATTACAAAGAGTAAGAGGAAACAAGTTCCTTGTGCTAACACAAGATTCACCACAGCTCCACCTCCCTAGGATACTGGCACATCGACCACCTGTTGCCCCAGCCACAGCATGTTACATTACAGCTTTCTTCTCTCCAACCTCCAAAGTCTTCACTTTGTACATCTTTGAATCCTACATCTGCCAAGCTGAATTGATTTAATAGAATTCTCTATTTTGAAATTCGAGGATACAGAAGCAATTTTAAGATACACCTTGTTTTGACCCTTCTGACTCGCAAACTTACATCCACTTCGATTATGAAAAAGTTCACTCTGCCATCCAGTTATCACCAGCAGTTTTATCAGATTTGCTATGCCTTTGTGTTTGAGTCTGTGTCCTGACTTCTCAAACACTGCAAAAAACTGAGAAAAAGCACATTTTTACTTCTTCCAGTTCCAAGCACCTATTAGGAGAATCTCAGAAGGTGGTGTTTTATAAATCACAGAGCCTGGCATAAAATGTGAGAGGAACACTTCTGATTTTGTAAAACTTCCAACATATTTTAATCAATATTAGATACTGCTTCGCTGTAAATAGCATTAGATCAAATTTGTTGTTACATACTTTACTGTAGAAAGTTTTCTGCATATTTCATTATGAGTCAAATTAAGAGTAAGAGATATTGAAATTGTCAGAAACATTGCTCTCAGATCTTCAGCTATAACTTCAGAATCTAATATTGCAAATTATTATAAAATATACTTTAGGAAATACTTATTTTTGTGAAGAAAGTTATTTGCAAATATTCTGTAAGCAGTTAATTTAAATAAATAGAAGGATTTTTTGTAGCATCAGATATACAATTTGAATGAATCATGCTTGCTTCATGATTTACTCTTAGTAAAATAAACCCTGCATGTATCAATGCTAAGTTAAACTGTTAAATACATTCCAGTACACTCATTATTCTTCATGACACTCATCTCCTTACAAAAAAATGTGCAACCTCCTTCTATTGTATTTTTATAGTTAACTGACATTCTTTTGGTATTTATGTTTAAGTCACATCAGACGTTTATAGGCATCCCTACTCAAGACAATGTGAAAGATCATCAGCAATACGTTAAAAGACTTAAAGGAACATAATCTATTTAATCATTCTGAGCAATACTGAGCAATTGATAGCTTAATTTTTACTTTCGCCCAAACCACAGGAAAGCAGGCAAAGGTAGACTGGATCATAAAAATCCAGAGTCACAGATTCCAGAAAATCCTGTCTCTGGACAACTCCTGATTACAGTCAACACTATAACCCAATCACGTATTTACCTGTCCTGTTTCTAGTATGGAGAAAGCAAAGGACCAACTAGATGGGAATAAAATTATGAACACTGGATTTAGAAAGATGAACAAATATGAAACTTCACAGCATCTAGAGACCTCACATCATGGCTATGAATTTAAACTGCACCAAAATACCAATGTCCAACTGATCAAATGTCTACATAAACCTCAGCTAGTATTTGTGTCTTTGAATACAAATTGTCTTTGCTTGGCCAGCATCAACAATGGTAACGAGTTAAAAATACATGAAAACCACAAAACAAAAAAACTCATAGAAAAAATTTGCCATGTTGATAGAATCAACATCAAAACATTCACATTACCAAAAGTAATCTACACATTCAATGCAACTCCAATCAAAATTCCAACATTCTTCTCAGAGATAGAAACAATGATGCTAAAATTCATATAGAAACGCAAGGGGTCCCCCTGACCCCCTGAATAGCTAAACAACCTTAAACAATAAAAATAAGGCTGGTTGTGTCACAAAACCAGACTTCAAGATGTACTGCAGGGCAGTGGTAATTAAAACAGTATGGTACCAGTAAAAAAAAATATATACCTGAAGATCAATAGAATAAAACAGAAATCCCAGAAGTGAACTCGCACATCTATAACCAACTAACTTTTGACAAACTAAAATAAACCCAGAATAAACAATGATTTGTAACAAATAGTACTAGGAAATTTGGATATACATTTATAGAAGTATGAAACAAGACCATTAACTTTTATTTTATAAAACAATAAACTCTACGGCCCAGTGCCGTGGCCGAGTAGCTAAAGTCCTCGCCTTGAATGCGCCAGGATCCTATATGAATGCCAATTCTAATCCCAGCAGCTCCACTTCCCATCCAGCTTCCTGCTTGTGGCCTGGGAAAGCAGTGGAGGACAGCCCAAAGCCTTGGAACCCTGCACCCGCGTGGGAGATCTGGAGGAGGTTCCTGGCTTCGGATCAGCGCAGCACTGGCTGCTGCAATCACTTGGGGAGTGAATCAAAGGATGGAAGATCTTCCTCTCTCTCTCCTCCTCTCTGTATATCTGACTTTGTGATAAAAATAAATAAATCTTTTAAAAAAATAAACTCTAAATTAGCCAAAGATCTAAACCTACCACCTGGCACCATCACATTACTAGAGGAAAAAAATCAAGGACACTCTGGAAGACATAGGCATAGGCAAAGATTTCTTAGAGAAGACCACCAAAAACACAGGTAATAAAAGCAAAACCAAATGGGATTACATCAAGCTAAGAAGTTTCTGTACTGCAAGGGAAACAGTCAACCAACAGAATGAGAGAAACTATTTGCCAATTATACAATAGAGGAATAATATTCAGGATGTACAAAGAACTGCAGATATTTAACAACAGCAAAACAATCCCATTCAGAAATGGGCCAAGGAAATGAATAGATATTTTTCAAGCAATGAAATTCAGAGGGTTTCAAACTCAACAGACACACGAAAAAATGCTCAGATTTTCTGGCAATCAAAGAAATGCAAAGAAAACCACATTGAGGTTTCACCAAAACCAGTGAGAATGGCCCAAAGAAAGAAATCAACGAATTGCTGGTGAGAATGGTTGGGGAAGAGCATCCTAATTCGCTATTGGTGCAAACATCAACTAGCACAACCATTATGGGAGTATGCATGGAGATAACTCAAACAACTAAAAATAGATTTACCTTATGACCCAGTCATCCCACTCTTGAAAATATATCTAACTGAAATGAAATCAGCATGTGACAGAGGTTATCTGCAGCCTAGAGCTAATAGCAGTGCAATTCACAATAGCTAAGATGTGAAACAACCGAGATGCCCATCAACAGATGAATGGATTAAAAAAGTTATACATCTTCTTCATGGAATACTACTCATCCATAAAAAAGAATGACATCTTAGTGTTTGCAACAAAATGGACCCAGCTGCATAACTATATTTGGTGAAGTAATGTAACTTCAAAAAGACAAATATCGGGCCCGTCAGCGTGGCCTAGCGGCTAAAGTCCTCGCCTTGAAAGCCCCAGGATCCCATATGGGTGCTGGTTCTAATCCCGGCAGCTCCACTTCCCATCCAGCTCCTTGCTTGTGGCCTGGGAAAGCAGTCGAGGACAGCCCAAAGCTTTGGGACCCTGCACCCATGTGGGAAGACCTGGAAGAGGTTCCTGGTTCCCAGCTTCGGATCGGCGCAGTACCGGCCTGTTGCGGCTCACTTGGGGAGTGAAACATCAGAGGGAAAATCTTCCTCTCTGTCTCTCCTCCTCTCTGTATACCTGACTTTGTAATAAAAATAAATAAATCTTAAAAAAAAGACAAATATCACATTGTCTCTAATATGCAACAACTAATATGCAGAACATAAACACACAGAGAAAAAAAAAACACTAAAATCCACAAGGGAGATTAGCATACTGGGAAATAATGTATATATATAACATGTATCTTTACTTTCAAGTAGAAGTAGGACTTCTATTATTATTTTAATTATGCTTTTACATTACATTACTTTTTTCCCTTCCTCTCCTACACTTATGTCTTGATACTCTTATACAGCAGAAAGTTAAACCTGCAACAATGAACTGAAAGACTGTGCCATTGTAATAACTTGGGGAGAATGGGAGAATGATAGAGATCAGAAAGAAGAGGAAGGAATGATCGCCTATGCATGAGACTCTATATCATGGAGGAAACAAAATCTTTCTAATAAAAATGCATGAAAATATATGGCTTAAACTGAACTAAGCATAACAATTGTTAATCCTAGAAAATGTTTACATTTTAAATTGTTGCCTAAGTTTTTGTGACACAGATATTTGCTTCAAGAAAAAATATTACTTCAAAAACTGAAATCCTCGGGGCCAGCATGTTGGTGCAACATATTGCTCCTCAGCCTTGTGGCACCAGCCTCCCACATTGGCGACAATCAGTTTCCTGCTGCTCCACTTCTGATTCAGTCCTCTGCATAAGACTTGGGAAAGCAGCAGAGAGGTCTTGAGTCCCTGTATTGCTGCACCCACATGGGAGATTCAGAAGCTCCAGATTTTCAGGGTTGGACCAGCTCAGCTCTGGCCATTGAGGCCATCTGGCAAGTGAACCAGTGAATGGACAACATTCTCTCCCTGTCTTTCCCTCTATGTAAAGTCTGCTTTCAAACAAAATTCATTTTTTAAAAAATTAAACCTTATTCTAAGAAGTTGAAATCCTCCTCCCATATAAATGAAATTCATTTTAAATCTTACCTTCCAGGCAAGACACAGAACCTTGATGTGGGGGTTCAGCATTGTTAACTGAAGGGTTAAACTGTCTCCCCTGCTGTGGGCCTAATCTGTAATATACTAGGCACGTGTCACACTGCTGGGAGAAAAGGAGCTAACAGCTGGTGGGCATCTTGGGCCTGCTTAATGCCAAATTTGTATTAACAATACCAATGTGCCAGCATAGTCACCTAGCCAATTGTTTTTTTTTCTTTTTTACTAAAGATATGTGGTGGGGGTGGGGGGCGAGTGCTGGGTTTGTGAGCCTCAGAGGTAGGGTTCCAAGAGGGGCCTGGGTCTGGGGTGCCAATGGCGCTGGGCAAAGCCCACTGGCCACCTGGCAGCACACTCGTGAAGACTTGGTGTGTAGGCTTGCAGGGGACCTGGAAGGATGGAACAGGTGGAGGCATGTGGGGACCTGAGGGCTCATGCCCAGGATTAGTACAGTGCATGCGTCAGAACCGTCCCTCCTCAATGGAAAAGACAGAGCAGTGGATGGCAGACCCTGATGTAAATGGAGGATATGATGTAAATGGAGGATATGGCAGCCCATTAGGACCTGCAGAGGACATCTGATACCACAGCAGAGGAAGGAGGTCAGAACAAACTGGACAACTACACCAACCAAGTGATGATAGCAAACATCTGGGCAAATGGAGACTTTAAATTCAACTATGTCAGCCAATGGACATTGGCAGGATTGATAGCATTTCAGAACTATCAAAACCACTTAAGCAGAATACTCAGAACATCTCCACATCAGGGAACCTGGGTTGGTATCAGATGGCCATTCCCCATACCTGGATAGTGGGCTGGTTAAGAGACCAGGTGTGGTTTCTCCCCTTATCTCCCCCAGATACAGGAAGAAAAGGAAAATTTAAAAACAATTGTCTCACCCACTTTCCCCTAACCCTTGATCCTTCCTACCCTAATCAACTATGTAAACATCAAAGGAAAAAAAAAAAGTTTCAAGAGTCACAATACATCGCCAGAATACTATGGTCTTGGTTTTCTGAGTGCACCTGACACATTAGTAATGATGA
This sequence comes from Ochotona princeps, assembly GCF_030435755.1. Lineage (NCBI taxonomy): Eukaryota > Metazoa > Chordata > Mammalia > Lagomorpha > Ochotonidae > Ochotona > Ochotona princeps. The sequence continues at coordinate 64,379,445 of NC_080836.1, read as the reverse complement.
AGTGACTGCCATTTATTTTCTTAACACCTACTACCACATGAAATGACATTCAAGGTCATTTATTCACCTTAGTGCCAAATGAACTTGGTCTTTGACACACACACAGACTGAAATAACAAGGGTCTTTTTAAAAGATGAATATATTTTTATCCAAAAGGCAGATTTTTCAGAGAAAGAGAAAGGAAGAAATAGAGGTTTTCCTTCTGCTGGTTCACTCCCCAACGGTCACTATGGCCAGAGCTGAGCTGATTCAAAGCTCGAAGCAAGGAAGCTCTTTCAGTTCTCCCATGTGCTTTCAGGGTCCCAAGGACTTGGGCCATCCTTTGCTGCTTTCCCAAGTCATAGGCAGGAAGCTGGATCAAAAGTGAAGCAGAAAAAATCATATTAAGTACAGCAGTAGGGGCATAAACCAGCACCCGTATAAGATGCTGGTACTATAAAGTGTGGGATTAGCCTGGGCTGGGACCCACAAATGAGTTTTTAACAACATGGCCTAATTGCTATGACAATAACACTCATAAAAGAATTTAAAAGGCACAGAATCCTATGTTATCTTGAACATGTAGACTCTGTTTACAACACAGAAGGCCAATTAAACTGGCATCTCCAGGGGTGGAAGTCTGGTGGGGCAGTTAAGACATTGCTTGGGATACCCATAACCAATATCAGAGTGTCTGGATGCAAGTCCAAGTTCCACTTTCAATTCCATCTTTTTACTAATACACTTCCGGTGATAAAGCAGATAGTAGTTCAATGGGTTCATCTCAAATGGGTTCCTGCCACTCCCATGGGAGACCATATGGAGTTTCAAGCTTCTGACATGAGTCTAGGTAGACTGGTTGTCACTGACATCTGGAAGTAAATCTGCAGATCTCTGTTTCTCGTTCTGTATCCCTCACCCTTTAGCATATTTTATTTACAAAAAAAAAAATGGTGGGGGGAGAAGGCAGCATCTCCAAAGAGAACCTTCAAAGCACAGCTATTTCCTTAAGGCTGTATTTCAATACAACGCCTAGCTTCCTTAGCTTCAGAATCTTCCATACAGGTATTCCAGAGCATACAGCTTTCCAATAACAAGTGGAAAACAGTGTATCCATGTCCTAACTAAGGCAACTTGGACAAAAGGAAATTAAGAAACATTACACTAAGCCAAGGAAATTAATGACGAAACTTGAGCTAACCTAGTCACACAGACCTTTGAAAAAGAATCAAGTTAAATATTTATACACTTGGGAGAAGAGTTTTGCTTAAAAAAATATTTGGTACAGTTTCTGTTCAGTAACATTAAGAACACTGTAAAACCACCAGTAAAACAAACTAGGTTCAAATTCCATGCAAACACATGTGCTTTGCAACCTGTAATCAACACCAAGAAATAGCTCCTTTGGAGCTATTAAAATCCTGGAAAGAAATCATAATTATCCCATCTGGGAATACAACTGCTAAAGCCGGAATACCATTAGAACAGTTAGTTTCTAATCACACTTTTCCTATTAATTTGCAAATTTCTTAAACAAATAAATAACATTCCTTATGGATGACAGATTTTAAACAGAGAATACCATAGTGTTTGCCAGAGGCTGGAGGAAACTGCTATAGGACAGAGAGGCTGAGGACTAGAGTGGTAACATTGTTAATATGTACAAGGTATCTGCAAAGATAACAGGCTCTGGTGCTCTTAGTGGAAAAAAGGTAACTAATGAGAGAATGGATATGTTAAGGTAGCTAAAGTGTTCCACTAGTTACAACATGAAAACATCATGCATTAAATTTTTAAAATAAGTTTAATTTAATGCCCATTTCCCATGCCCATTTCTTGAGTGGCTTGTTTATTTTGGTGTTTTGGCTGTTTTGTAATTCTTTGTATACTCTGGAGATTAGACCTCTATCACCTATGTCGTGCGCGAAGATCTTCTCCCATTCTGTGGGTTGCTTTTTTACTTTGTTGATTGTTTCCTTTGCTGTAAAGAAGCTTCTTAGTTTGATGAGGTCCCATTTGTTTATTTTGGTATCAATTTCTACTGCTTTTGGAGTCTTTTTTAGGAAGTGAGGGCCTACCCCTAAGTGTTGCAGTGTGTTTCCAACATTTTCTTCCAAAAGTATGAAGGTTTCTGGATGCAGGTTTAGATCTTTTATCCATTTAGATTTGATCTTAGTATATGGTGAGAGATGTGGGTCTTTTTGTTTCTAGAGGCTATCAACCAGTTGTCCCAACAGCATTTATTGAAGAGACCTTCCCATTTGCCTGGATTATCGTTTGTCCTTTTATCAAAGATTATTTGACTGTATCTGTGTGGGTTCCCTTCTGGTGTTTCTATTCTGCTCCATTGATCTTCCTCTCTATCTTTGTGCCAGTACCAGGCTGTTTTGAGACATTTCACAAAGGAACAATCCCAAATGGCAAATAAACATATGAAAAAATGCTCAAGCTCCCTGGCAATAAGGGAAATTCAAATTAAAACATCAATGAGATACCACCTAACGCCAGTAAGGGTGGCCCACATGAAAAACACCAACAACACTTGCTGGCGAGGTTGCGGGGAAAAAGGAACCCTACTCCACTGCTGGTGGGGCTGCAGATTGGTACAGCCTCTATGGAAATCAGTATGGAGAATATTCAAACAACTCAAAATCGACATACCGTATGACCCAGCTATAGCACTCCTAGGAATATATCCAGAACAATTGTCTTATGAGAAACCAACATGCATTCCTATGTTCATAGCAGCACAATCAGTAATTGCAAAAACATGGAAACAGCCAAAATGCCCATCAGCAGAGGATTGGATAAGAAAGCTATGGTTCATCTACTCCATGGAATACTACTCAGCTATTAAAAAAAAACAAAATGCAGTTCTTTGTGGCCAAATGGGCCAAACTGGAAACCATAATGCTAAGAGAAATGAACCAATCCCAAAAGGTTAGATACCACATGTTTGCCTTAATTTAATATGATATGATGTTAAGCATATCATGTTCTGTTATGGATATTATGTCATTTGTAGTATATAAACTAAAATTGAACTGTGAATGGGGGTTCACAGAAAGTGGTTAAGAAATCGCATTTATTTTTAACATGTTGACTGCTCAATATCATGTCAATTAATTCCATAACGATGTTAATTGTTGCAGATGGTATATTAGTGCTTTTATTTGACTGGGAGGATACTCTGCTGACTCTGCCCTCAGACCAGAGAGGGTCTTCCCAATAAGTAGTTGGACTTGTCTGGACTATGGGATGTTGGACTCTATGCTTGGCAAATTCTTGCAGGGAGGGAATTTCAACTAAACTTGAACTATGGTTATGCAGCGGGGTGAAGGAACCCACCATGGGGTGAGGGTGGGGGAGAGAATCCCAGATTCTATGTAATTACAACACAATGTAATTAATGAATAAATTTAATAAAAAAAATTTAGTGCCCATTGACATGTAGGAGAGCTAAATGGGATGTGAGACAGACTGAACCAGTCTGCGATACATACTGGCAACCATGGCAACCATGGTAGGGGGCAGGTCTGGTGGGGGTTATGCAGAGTTGCCCCAACTAGGCTGCAGCTCCCACTGGTTTGCGTGAGGGCCGAGTATGAAGTGGGCAAGATCAGGCTGGCCTGCAACACCATCGGTTCATGTGGAACACAGGGCTGGAGACAGAACTGACCGAGCAAACGCAACCACCAGCATGTGTGAAAAACTGATTGGGGTGGCGGACAGTGCCGGACCCTATATTGGCAAGAACACACAAGATTCAGGTCTGGGATCACCTCAGACAAAGTTTCTTCGGAGATCCCTCCAACTGAACTGCTGATCTCAGAACCCCAACCATGAAGAGACTATGTCAGCCAGTGGATTCTGAACAGAGGACATCGTGCTTGGAATGGCAAGATTGGCAGCAATCCAGAACTGTTGAACTATCAAAACTGAGCAGGACCCTCAGAGCGCACCCCACAGCAGGGACCTGGGATGGGTGGGAGGCTGGGTAGGGTTTCTCCCTTTGCTTCTCCCCTGACCCCAGATACAGAAGAAAAGAAAGAATATTAGTGCGGAAACTATGGTCTTACCCACTTTCCTGTAACCCTTGACCCTTTGTGCCCTAATCAACTATGTAAGATTATCAAAATAAAAAAAATTTTTAATAAGTTTACATCAAGTTAATTTGGAAGCATATAGTAATATTCTATCAACTCTAATAATTTTGATTAATTTTAAGCAAACTAGGCACCACCAGCAAAAAATGTGGAAAAAATAGCATTTTTATTAATTTCAAAAGTATATTTTGGGGCTCACACCATGGCTGAACAGGCTCATCCTCCATCATGTGGTGACATTATCCCTTATGGAAGCCAGTTCATGTTCCGGCTGCTCTACTTCCAATCCAGCTCTCACATGGCCTGGGAAAGTAGCTGTTACAACCACCGGGAAATGAACCAGCGAATGAAAGATCTTCTCTCCTTCTTCTGTTAGTCTCCCTTTCAAATAAAAATAAATATATATTTTTTAAAAGTATAACTTGAGGCTGACATTGTGGCACAGAAGGTAAAGCTACCCCCTAAAATACCAGCAAACCAAATAGGCACCATTTCACATCCTGGGTGATGCACTTCCAACCCAGCTCTCTGCTATTAAAATTAGAAAATCAGCAGCCAATGGCTCAAGTGTCTGGGCCGCTACCATCTATATGGGAAGCCTAGATGAAGATTCTGGCTTCACAAGGAGACCATGGGGGAAATGGAGTGCCTTCGGAGGCCAAGAACTCTGAGGTCACCCACCCCCATTTGGATCTACCACATGGGATGGAAGAAGCCCAATTCCTGCCTTGCAGGATCCAAGGTCATCAGAGCAACAACCAGGATCCCTGAGTGGTCCGCAGAAACAGAAGAACAGTAAACTTCCTTCGGGACTAAGGAGAGGAGCTTTCTCTGGTCCTTGCCTGCTTCCAACTTTGGGTCCCCACCCTCTCTCCTAACGACCATCAGGATCGCTCCAGAAACCCCTCAAAACAAACAAACATACAAACAAACTAGAATAGATAGAGAACAACAAGGAAAGCTTAGAATCAGACAGGAAATGGTCAGCGGGGATGCACTTATACCTCACTGGGTGGGACACAAAGATTAGTTACTCCTCACTGGGGTATTGAAGATTTCTCTGCACACCCCTCCTAATACTGTTCACCTAAACTGTTGACATACGTCTTGTTCTAGAGTTAGACTACCCAAAAACAGCCAGGTTCAGAGAAATCATGCTTCAATGCTATAAACTGCTAAATACTAAAATTAAAATAGACATGAGACAGTTGAATGGCAATTTATAGCCATTTTAAGGTGTATAGAACATGGTTGAATATAAACCAAAATTGAAATGTCTATGAAGAAGTCACAGGTTGTGGTTGAGAACCTGCATTTTCCTATTATCATATTGGTTAATCAATACCATGTCAATTAATGCCATAATGTTGTAATTGGTTGTAAATATTATGTTGGGGTTTTCAATTGATTGGATGATACTCTGCTGGCTCTACCTTCAGACCAGAGATGATTTCACCAAGAAACTATTGAACTTACCAGGACAATAAGATGCTGGACTGTATGCTTGGTAAATACCTCCAATGAAAGAATCTCAACTGAATTTGAACTATGGAAATGCAACAAGATGGAGCAATCCACCGTGGGGGGAGGGTTTGGGGAGGGGTGGGGGAATCCCAGTGTATATAAAAATGTGCCACATATTGCAATGTAATTAATAAAAAATAAAGTATCAAAAAAAAATTCTGGCTTCAGCCTGGCTGTGCAGCCACTGGGGTAGTGAGCCAGTGGATGGATGGAATCAATCAATCTCTTCCTCACTCATCCTGCCCCTCTCTAACTCTTCCAAAAAAATGAATCACGTTTTGTTTTGTTTTACACTGTATCTTTTGGCCCAGATACCTCACTTTTCAGTTCTTTATCCAAGACATAAGAAAGCATGTTCACACAAACATCAAGAATGTAGTAGCCTTGTTTACTGTAACTAAAACTAGAAACAACCCATATACTAACAAGAGAAGCAATAAGCTTAAATGTAATAATTCATTCAAGGGAAGTCTACTTAGCACTAAAATGGAATAAACTAAGCATGTCATAACATGTGTGAAATTCTGGAAATTATTCTGAGATAAAGAAGCTGGACACGAGAGTACATACTACAGAATTTCATTTTGTGAAGTTTCAGAAAATGCAAAGTCAATGCATAATGAAAGCTATCAGAAAGTCAGCGATCTCCAGCTGGGGGACAGCTGCCTGGGGGGAGTGGAGTGAGGGAAATGAAGAGCTTTGAATGTGCTGAATCTTGATGCAGGGGGCAGCTTCACCAGTGTACACATTTGTCAAAAGGTCCATAGATTCCACATACTGTAATGTTCACCTCAGAATCACAATTGTAACAACAAAATTCCAAGTAGTACAGCGCTATGGAGAGTAATGGCAGAATTGAGGTTGTATTTCCAGCTGGGTGAGGAGCACAGGTTGCTGGTACGTGCTGTGTTCACTTTCCATATAGTTGACATTTCCAAGATAAGCTGAGTAATACGTGTCACTAAAATATACATTGAAATTCTTCATGTCTTCACACTCTCTCAGTAAGCTTTCTCTCTGCAAAAGAAGTTTCTAAATAGCCACAGAAATCCCATGACTGTGCTTCACATGGTGAATTTTAAGTGGACTCATTATCTTCTCCAGCTCCCCTCATCCCCACACCAGCAATAGCTCCTATCTAAGGAGTCATGGGGGAAAACATGATATGGTTGTCTCAACTACCACCAGATCCCAAATCAATTCCCCTCTGGACCCTCGAGTTTTGCTATAAGCAAATACTGCTACAGATGGAGAAATCACAACTCTATCCACTGGGGTAAACAATTTTCTTGACAGAGCTAAACCTTAGCCTTTGTTCTATTTTCCAAACCAGTGTTTCTTATATGCCAATGAGAAAAATGAAAATGTGTTTTCTGGAATCTTGATTTAAAAAAAAAATCTTCAAAGCTTTTAAACGTCTGATTTCTCAGCTATTTAAAATACTCTCTCAAGCTCAGAAAATGATGCTAAGCGCAGTTAGGTCAAGACTGTCTTGATAGAATCTAGTAAGCAAACTCAAATATTGGTAGCTGCCTATTCTCTAGGGTCAACCTAAGATAAACACTGAAATTAAGTAAAAGCTCCAAAATTTACAAATTCAAAGTCTCTACATAGAAATCTTTTTACTAACATTTATTTGTGTACATTTCCTGCTAAATTCCAAGGGAAAAAATTAGAAGATACTAAGCAGTAAACGCCCAGAAAGCGATCTTTGGTACTAGCATATTCCATCATGCACTCATTCATTCAACCATCCAGTAAATGATTGCGTGCCCACTCGTACCAGATGTTCTTGTAGGGGTTAGAGAAAAGGCAGGGAACAAAACAAGTGTGTGCTTACAGTTCAGTACAAGGAGACAGGCTTATCCAAAGGGTTCAAGTTAAGCAGCATGGAGGAGTATACACGGGAAGAAAGGGAGGAGGATATAGAGACTACTATGTAATACACTTGGTCAGAAAAAGTCCCTCATTTACTCTGTCAACAAGCCTGAAGACTGTGGAGCTTCAGAACTCCAGTTACAGAAGTGCCCCAAGTGCAATGGTCCTGCAGTTGATGGCAGAGCAGCTGCAGTGAGTTAAGGCAAGGGCTACAGAAGATGGACGGGAGAGGTAACTTATACACTCATTTTCAGGGTGAGAGAGAGGAGCCACTGGACGATAGAGCAGAAATGACGCTGTGTGATGCGTGGTTTACAGATTGCTAGTTGGGCGAGAAACCAGTAGAACAAAGGCATGAAACAGAAAGACCAGTTCAATTTTACAGGATCACAATGCATCCAGGGGTAAGTTTTAACTTGCTTTGTTTATTCTAATTTCATTGTATGAGTGAATATTTCAATATTAAAATACGAGTCAATTGAATTACCCTTCTGTTTGTCACTGGCTTGAGAAACTAGTTTTAGTAAGCAAGAATCTTCATGCTTTTCAGGGTCTAGTTTGACCATGTGTAGTACCTTCGTGTCATTACTCTAACAGGTTAATAAAATAAAAACTTCTAATTTCCAAAATTATCATACTTTCTAAAGTATTTCTTCACAAGTTTCAGAAAACATCATAATCTGCACACTAAATACAAAAGGCCTAATATCCCTGAAGTTACAATCCTTATGAAAGCTAAACTGATTGAACATGTATTGCAAAACAAAATCCATCAACACTCTGCCAGACATCAGTTGTGTAGTGGAACACAATCACTCGAGCTGTAGGTTCCTTAAGTTCAGTGAAGAGCCTGCCCAACCACAGCCTCCCCCGAATCATGCTGCTATATTAAAAGCTGTGTAGAAAAATCAGCGCGCATTACATACCTTTCAGGACTTTCAGCCGTACTTGTGTTATTAATTGGTTTGAGAGGGTATTTGAAACACACGCTTTCCTGAACACTGGGTGATTTCACCCCACGCTCAGAGCACTCTAATAAATTAAATCATCCTGGCTGTGTCATGAATCGCAGCTGGCACACTGGAGGACTGCTCTTTGATGATGAGCAAGCAATACAAAACAAGATGTTGATTTCACTCTTTAGAATATTACTGAGCAGGCTTTTTAAAGCAAAAGCTAACGTTACAATAAAGTTCACCCTCGTTTTGCAAAACCTGAACTCAATTGCCAAAAAACTCTTGGGTTTCGTCTTCCCAAATAGCAGGTAACATCTACAGCAGAAAGGGTGCTGAGGAAGGGGCGGGAGACGCTCCTTAAAGACATTATCCAGCTACTTACTAACCAGTGAGGTTTGATGGGAGTGGGGTTCCCTTAACCACTTACAACCCAGCGACTGGACTGGTTTCCACCCACAGCTGAACATTGTCAGCTCTGCCTCGATCAAGTGCTACTAATGAGCAGGACGCTCTCCCTCTTGGGAGACAGGCCACCTTCCCAGCACACACTACCCCCATCTGTCCATCGCTCTTTCCCCTTCAATTACAAACTCCTGCTTCTTGTTACAGAACGCTTTTTTTTCCTTGCTTTTGTTATTCAAAATACCTTAAAGCTTTTCTGGGATAAAGACAGAAATAAATTAAAGATTTCTTTCTCTAGGTCTGAATTTAAATCCAGTAGGCAGTGAGAAATGGTGAAATGGGTATATGGGTGTCTAAGATGTCAAGATTTCTCTATAAGCGACAATAATAAAGAACAAAATACTACAGCGATCTGAGAAGTGCGTCTGTGAGTCTGTCTTTCGGGGCAAAGGGAAGCAATCAGGGAGAAGCTCAATAGAGGCAGCCGCCCACCCCCGCCCCTTACCAACCCCTTCCCAATCCACTGCAGGGTTGGCGCTTGCCAGAACGCTCGTCGCCCCCCTCCCCAGGACAGCTTCCCGACAACAGAGCAAAGGACCTAAGGCCGGTCGGTCAGTCGAGGCAGGCAGAAGGAGGGATGCGGATGAAGATGAGGAGGGGTCGACTAGAGGGAAGCAACCTAAGGAACGGCGCGCGAGCGAGGCCGGATGAAACCGCTGCCCCAGATGAAAAGGCAGGGCCCGGCTGCCGAGACTTACCTGGAACAGTCAAGGTAGAGGATGCCGCTGGCACCTCTGGCCTCTCCTCCTCTGCCTCCTCCCGCTGCCTTTGCTGCTGCTGCTGCTGGATAAGACTGAGATCGGAGCGGCTGAGTTCGGCTCTGGCGACCGCGGGCACCAGCCTCGCCTTCAGCAGCACCGCGGCCAGGCCGAGGAGCAGGGTGCAGGGGACGCGCCGGCAGAACCTCGCCATGGCCGAGAGCCAGAGGGCCGCGGCGGCATATTGCGGGGCTCCGGGCGGCGGCGGGCGCTCGCTCGCTCCCCCTCGCGCCGTCTGCACGCACAGCCTCGCGGCGACGCGGAGGCCGAGGAGGCGGCGCGGGCGGAGGCAGCGGCTGCGGCGAGTTGGTACCCACGCGCACGTGACGCGCGGGCCGGGGAGGGGCGAGCCGGCGGCGCCAGGCAGCTCCGGAACGCAAGGGTACCGAGAGCCGCTCCGATTAACTAGCAGACCTTCTGGTGGTCACCACCGACCATTGCAGTGGAAAATGTGCAGAAAGTAGAATAAAATTCTCTCCACTGGGCCTCCGAGTAGAAAAGGAGGCACACAGATGACGCTCATCACAGCGCTTCCTGTGGCAACAAGATATCAGAAACCCAGGGTCTCCTCACCGGATAAGCTCTGCTGCATCCCATCCAGGAATGCATCTTGACTAACTGTAGTTGGCTTACACTTGACATTTGTTAAAAACCTCGCTAAGTACTGAGATCTTTGTCCCAGCAGGCTTTTAGTCAGGTGCTTGTAATAACTGAGATACAGTCCTTATCTGCTAAAACCGCACCAACTGGAGAGGGAGTGCAGCTTTAATCCAGATTGATTGGTTGCAACTGGAGAAGCTGCCCCGTGATTGCATGGACTTGGGGGAAATTGACCATCTGGTGTATGCAATCAAGTTGTGAGTCGCTGGGAAAGATGAGATTAGAAAGAAGAGTAAGCGTGGCTCACATAGGCAGGAGCAGCCAGTCCTCTACAAAGGGGTAGGGGTGGGAGACTGGGAGTGTCAGGAGCTCTTCCAGCTCTACATATGTTAACTACTGTAATAAGCTTGGATGCTGTGCTAGGAAATGGAGATATAAACTACAGGTGTTGATGAAAACAATAGGATGCTGGACTGTGCCATGTTTATGCTTACAATGTCATGAAACACTTAAATGATGGACTTGGGGGTATTGCTGAAGGACTATACTGTTGTAAAAATAAGGGGGGGATAGGGCCTGGCACGATAGCGTGGTGGTTAAAGTCCTCACCTTGCATGTGCCGGGATCCCATGTGGGCGCCGGTTCTAATTCCTGGTGGCCCGCTTCCCATCCAGCTCCCTGCTTGTGGCCTGGGAAAGCAGTTGAGGACGGCCCTAAGCCTTGGGGCCCTGCACCTTCTTGGGACACCCGGAAGAGCTCCTGGCTCCTGGCTTCAGATTGGCTCAGCTCCTGCCATTGCTGCCACTTGGGGAGTGAATCATCAGACGGAAGATCTTCCTCTCTGTCTATCCGCCTTTCCAATAAAATCTTAAAAAGGGGGGGAGGGGGTAGAAATGGTGGGAGTGGGGGTAATTGTGGGGGTAATTGTATCATGAAAAGTATAAATTTTTTTAAAAAATCAGGAAAGAGACTCTCAATCAGTTGTGTATTTCAAAAGGCCCACTTTGCTATCCATATGGAAGATGTTTTAGAAGGTGCTAGATTAGAAACAAAACTTTCATATCCTCAGTCTAGAAACATTTGCAAAAACTCATTAAGAGATGTCCAAGACCTGTGAAACTCTTTAAGGGTACAGTCAACCCAGACGGTTGGCCGGGGTGGTGGGGTGGGAGCAGTGAACATTCCTAGAGAAAATCCAAGTTGCCAGGTTGAGATTTCGGGGAGCCACCCAAGACACTGTCAGTGGAACTGGTGATGCAGATTGCATGACAGGACTAGAGCAATGGGCCCTGCTCCGTCCGTTGCAGTCTCCAGTATCATTGTGTAACAAAAATGACACCTGACTGTGCCATTACTCATTTACCATTCAATTTGAATCAGTCAATGCGCTGAGTGCGCTGTCCCTGTTGGGGGAGATGAACTTGGCACAGTGACGGTGTCTGTGCCCCTGTGTTCTGTCTCTCAATGGCAACTGATACCATGGTGACAGTCCTACCTGCTTGGCTTGCTGCCCACAGGTCTGCTAGGTAACGGTTTGGCTCTGGGCCACTTTTGTCTGTAAACCTATGCAAGTAACAGGGGCAAGGCTACGTGCATGTGCACATGTGCGTGTGTAGATGGGAGGCTGTGTGTGGCTGTGTGTGTGTGTGTGTGTGTGGCTGTGTGTGTGGCTGTGTGTGTGCAACCACTGCCAGGACGCAAAGGCAGACATTGCCTCCAGTCCCACCATCATTTGGGACAAGTGGCTGGTTCCTGTGCCTTTCTCACCATCCATGTGAGTAAAGGAGATAGAAACCCACAGAAAGTTCTGAGTTGTTCTCTAGCCTGTCAGAATCTGAATCTGCTTGTCCTGGGCCCTAAGCCCGAGACACATAGTCCTTTTCTAATCTTTGCCCTTCTCGTGTATATCCCTCTCGATATTTTCAACTTGCTGGAAAAGATAGAATTTTGAATCAGAGAAAATTACTCTGAAGCCAGCGTTGTCACTGAGCAGGCTTAGTGGTCACCTACCATGTCAGCATCCAATATGGGTACCAGTTTATGTCCCAAATGTTCCACTTCTAGCCCAGCTCCCTACTAATGCACCTCAAAAAGCAGTGGAAGATGGCCCAACAGTTTTTGCCCCTGCCATTCATGTAGGAGGTTCGAAGGAAGCTCCTGGCTCCTGGCTACAGCCTTCCCAACCCTGCAGTTATCTGGGGAGTGAAATCATAGATGGACACCTCTCTGTGATTCTCATTATCGCTGTGTAACTGATTCTCAAATAAATGAATGAATCTGTTTTAAATGAAGAGAAAATTATTCTTTAGTTGAGGCTATGAAAATAGTGTCTATCTTGCTATAAAGTATGGTAATAATAGCGTCTTACACACTTTATCCCATACCCTCAGAGCAGCTTTACAAATCAGCTTCCTTATCCTATTTAGTGCCTGAAAACAAAGAGGACAAGCAAGGCTTGTGTCTTATCCAGGGCCACACTGGTGTTTACATGAGTTTACTCTTCTGCACTATTTGGAACTTCTACCACAAGCTTAGCTTTACAGTGATTTTTATTTAACAAAAACAAATTATACAGGCCAATGCTTACTTAGAAAATAGATGTCAAGGTAAGCCTCTCGCCCTAAACAGCGCTGTTCCATCCTTGCTTTGCCTCCTGTGGGAGCAAGAGCGTCGTGGGCAGAGGGCGGAGGGCAGTGAGCCTTCATTAATCTCTTCAGGCTGTTTTGGCGGATTCTCTTCTAAGTTACCGCTGCTCCTGGGGAGAAGAGAAGAGAAAATGGAAATGACTCCAAAAACCTGACTGTTGGATCAGAAGGAAAGGAATGCTGCCAGGATATCTGAGTCTTGCCTGTGGTGGCCACATCATGTTTAATATATCAGAAACAGATCTTCACAAGGCAAAACCACCAAAGGGCAGCCCAAACAGAGGGTAGCCAAATATTTCCCACACCATGGACTGTTTAAGGAGAGTTTTGTCAACCTTAAACGTTAAAATGGTTTTTAAATGTCCTACAATTCATTTAGTTTATGTTTAATTTCTGTGCAACATAAAAAAAGCCATGTTATCTGATGCTGTCAAGACTAGTGGTGAATCACAAAGCTGGTCAAGAGATGTGCAAATCAATATATCTTACATGTGTGTTGTACTACTTGTTTAACCTTAAAATGACTAAATGTATACTCATACACCAATGTTTTGATTGATGGGTAAGACCTGTTTCTTTGCACATATAACTACATCTTAGTGTGTGAAGTAATGAACAGCAACAATAATTCACCCTCACAATTTACCGTTTTGGTTTAAGTTGTGGGAATTTTTAAAGACCCTTGACAAGTAAACTGAGGGTTAAGTACTTTTTTTCAATTTTTCCCCAAGCTTTCACAATTTTTCCACACATTTATTGTTACATTATTGTTTTATTTACACAGGAAAAAATATACTTCCTTCAAGCTTATATTCCATTCATTCATTATAAACACATCAGGCTAGCAAAAATAGAAGCTTGTGAACAAATATAACTGGCTTTTGGCACATGCACAAACCAGCTGGTGTGTATAAAACCAGGTGGACAGTCAGGAAAATGTATCCTGCTAATTATGTGTGCTTTAAATGTCAATCTATGTATTTTACAAAGGAAAGGGAAATGCCAGTTAAATGCCACTTAATCCAAGAAGTTGTTTACCAAGGCACAAGCCATAATAATATTCATACTTCATACATCATAAACATTAATGCTAGAAAGACTTCAGTTTTAGTAAAATACTACAAAAACTATTAGAAACCAAAGTATGTACTTGTTCCTCATGCAAAATCTATTGGAACTTCCCCATTGTTATTATCAGAAAATATGAAAATCCTTGCATGATTAAGAAAATCTTTTACATTGTTTCCAAACAACCTGTGCTCACCCTTGCAATATTTCCTGCATAAAGACACACTTTCTCTCTCTCATTCCTGAGAAAGATATCTTTCCTGCTTCTATGAACCAGACGTATTTGGGTCGCCTTGGCTTTTTGACATGCATGAGCTCTTCCTGGAATTCTGTCTCCTCATTCATTAACTGGCAAGTCCACATAGAGCCTAAAGGGGCTCATTTAGATATTACCTTGTATGTGGTGCATTTCCTGATGCCCTTGGGTTTGAGTAGGTGCCCTTGCTATGAATTTGGGTGACACACATTTGCCTTTACGAACCTATTCCTTCTAGGCATTTCCTTGCCTATCCTCACTAGTGAAAGTTTCACAAGGAGTAGGACCATACATGGCTGTATCCCCCAGCTCCTGTCACAAGGCCTGATACTGATTGTGTGAGTGGCCCCTTGGTGATTAAATCAACGGATTGCTTATTTAGAAGTGGGACTGTTGGTTTAGAGTACACATGCTGGAATCAGACTGTTCTGGTATTTATATAGTATTCTAGATCTCAGATTCCTCACCTGTATAGCAGGAGAAATAGCAGCAGGCAAAAGAGGTAACAAAGTGAGATAACAGTTTGTGACCATAGGAACTCTTCAGTGTCAGCTATAACTTCTTGTGCAGAAGTTATTTATGGTTCTGTTGCATTTTGTATGTATTTTATATGCACAGAAAATTTCATGTTATGTGTTGTCAATTCCCATTTTTCTCAATAATTCCGATCTATGAAGTCACCTCACACTGGATTTGCACTGAACCACTTGCTCCTTAGGATAATACAGAGTTGGCTCCCTGTGACCTTCAAACAACTATAGGTTCATGATCTGATCTCTAATGTCATCTTGTTTTCTGTGTGTTTATGTTGAAACACACTTTCTTTAAGTTAGTGGTTAGTCAACACCGAACTCATGCCAACAGCATAATACTTGCATGAACAAAGCCAAGATAACACATATTTTCTCTTTAAAGTACATCACGGGCTCTTTATACTTAATGTCACAGACAGAAACTAAGTGTTTGGAGAACAAAACCTTGCTAGGCCATTCTGTATGAGGCAACATTCCACCAAAATCCCTCCAATGTGAGTGTTGTTCTTAAGATAACAGGTTTCACTGCTGGAGGTCAGTGGGCATAGTCATCAACAGGCAGAGGACAGAGACAGACTAGTGCCAGGTATCTGAGAAAGGGAGCTGAAAGGGAGGAGTACAGTACTGGTCAGGTCCATGCCTGGCAAGGCCGGAGCCCCAAGGTAATTGGTCACAAGTTCTACTCCACTCTGTTCCCTTTTTCTGGGCATGCAGTGATCCACCTGAGGACCTCCTGGCTGGGAGAGTTATTGTCAGTAAAACAAAGCCCACAAAATTAAATCGATATGAAATATGGTTCCCCAAATGAATAAAAAGTGTAAGGACATGAATTGAATTGTCCTCTAAGAGGAAAGCTCTTCCCTGCCACTTTCAAAAACTTCTGTCTTTTCTTTTCTCACTACATGTCATGCCTTCTTCAAACCCTGATTCATGCTGCTATAATCATGGCCCATAAGGACAGACAGCACTGTAGCACTATGCTTGGAGACCACTTTATGAAACAAATCCTCTCTTTCTCTTTCTCCCTCCCTCTCACTCACACACAAGCAACTGTAAGAAATCTGGCACTCGGCAGACAACAAAATGCTTGTCTGCAGTGTGCAAGCTAAAGGAGAAACATCAGCATGGTGTAACATAGAAACGTCACAGGTATTGATGGGGGGGCTTATACATACATTCTAGCATGTGAGAACACTTGGAAGTATGCAAATTTTGAATAATTGAGATAAACTGCATATATGTGTGTATATTTAGTTTTGTTTAAGAAAGTTTAGATGAAATAAAGTATAGGGAAGTCAAATATTTCTGGAAAAATGAAATAATAGTATGACTTTAGACTTTATCATTACTGACAAAGAAGTTTCAAAGTGTACTATATAACAATAACTTGAGCTATACATACTCATGCCTCTAACCCCCATGAGAAGAATTTCTAGATGAAGTTGATTATCACAGTGAAAAGGCCTGTGCTGGGCAGAATAATGTCCCCTAAAAAATGTCCATAATATTGTTTTCACCACAACCTGTAACTACATTGAGAGGTGTTTAATAAGAGCATAGAGATGAAGAGATCATCTTGCTTAGCCTGGTGGATAGCATCTAATAATAAAAGCAATTGTACTTCCATATACTTAGAGTGAACAATCCAAAAATGACACTAAGAAAACAATTCTAATTACGATAGTACCTCAAAGATAATTTGGAAGGGAGTCAATTTAACAAAAAAGTCCAAAGTATATACTCTGAAAATTATAAATATTAATGATGCAAAAGAAGATTGAACTAATGGAAAAACATGTTCATAAATTGAAAAACTTAATATTGTTCACACAGTAGTACTCTGAAAATTGAACTACAGAATCAGTACAAGACTTTATGGTATCCCAGCTGATTACTTTGCAAAAATGGACAAGTTGATTCTAAAATTCTTCTGGCCTTGCATGGCACTCTGTGTAGCAAAAACGATGTATGTGGTTCTCTTCATATTAAACACTCAAAATGGACAAACATAAAAACAGGAAACATAAGTGGTTGCTTAGGACTGAGGAAGTGAAAGATGGGATACAAATGATAGCACAAGGGTACGAGGTCTCTCTTTATGGTGATGAAAATGTTCTGAAATTGTGATCATTGTAAATGTCCGTTAATATAGTAATGAACTGGGCGCCCGATACGATAGCGTGGTGGTTAAAGTCCTCACCTTGCACGTCCTGGGATCCCATATGGTCACCGGTTCTAATCCTGGTGGCCCTGCTTCCCATCCAACTCCCTGCCTGTGGCCTGGGAAAGCAGCCGAGGACGGCCCTAAGCCTTGGGACTCTGCACCTTCTTGGGACACCCGGAAGAGCTCCTGGCTCCTGGCTTCAGATTGGCTCAGCTCCAGCCGTTGCAGCCACTTGGGGAGTGAATCATCGGATTGAAGATCCTCTCTGTATATCCGCCTTTCCAATAAAAACAAATATATAGAAATGAACTACACACTTTAAAAAGGAAAAAATTGAATGGTATGTGATTTGTAGATCAATAAAACTGCCATAACACTAAAAACAACCTCCTCCCCCAAAATGAGAATTAACACTGTATGATTTGGAAAATTCTCTGCATATTCAGGCTGTGAGAGATGCTGAAAATAAGATACTTGCTGTCAAACGGTTAGCTCTAGAGAAAATACAGGCAATGGCCTAATGATTTTCTCTCAAGGAATTTAGCATGTAACTCATACATCCCCTCAGACAATTCAAGAGAAACTGAAAATAGAGGTGGGGTTACTTAGGGCTGTGAAGAAACCTCTTGCTACTGGAGTGAACAATCACACTATAGACAGGCTGCTGTGAATTTTCAGTAGAAGCACTACCAACTCAATCTGAAAAAAGGAGTACAGCAAAAATGCAAAAAAGGTGTTGGATTTACACAATTGTATTGGCAGGAACAAGATGACAACATGACTGAGTTACAAAAACGCACTACATTTGGAGCGAAAAAAACAGATGACCCAGAGTGTTGGGCCATAAGCCACAGGAATTATTCACAGCCCTTAAAACTACATGGAGAACCCAACTGGATTTTGAAATTATTTCAGACCAGAGACTTCTGCTTCCATTTTGTCAGTTTTTCTAAACCAAAATGCCTGTCCTTATTACCTATGCCCACTCTGGTTACCCTATTTCTGTCCCCACCATGTATTGCTGGTAACAGATCATTTGCTTCTGTGCACATTGAGAAAGAAAGCATGTGCCAGGAGGGACCGCACTCCCGGGCCCATCCACACCCAACTGTAATGATGAGCTTGGGGACTTTTGAGTCAAGAAGACTTGAATAGTTTTTGGACTTTTAATTTATGCTGCAATGTTTGAAACATTAAGGAACTTTTAGAAAGGATGAATGGATGAATACTTAGCATGAGAGTCTGAGGTGAATTTTTAATGCCAGAGACAAAATGCCCAATATCTATATTTGTGGAATTTGTGAATATGTTACTTTCTGTGGCACAAGTAACCAAATTTATACAGTGACCAAGACTATGGGGGTCTAGCAAAGGATATGGAGTAGGTAACATAAGGAGCTGGATTTGGAAAATTGGAAATGAACAGCCCTGGTATATGAACCAAATTCCCTCCTCTGTCATTGAATCACAGCTATCCTACACTGCTAGATGTTTTGTTAAGAGGTTAAGGCTGTCTACTAGAAACAAAGCGTAATTACTTACCACTAAGTCATTTCTGTTATTTCTGAGAAAAAAAAAAAACCTTGAAGTTCAGCTTGTGCTAGTAATTTAACCACTCATTATTGTAACATGTTTGACATTAGTTAAGAAGTGAAGATTCAAGTCAGAAAGTCAAACCTAGCATTACAAAAAAGAAATTTAGTGATTTCTTTTGAGTTGTTTTTCCTTTTACTTTCTCACTAGTTTGCTGAAAAATTAAAAATAAATGAATCATCTTCCATTTAGGTGATAAAATCTCTGAATTTCAAAGCTGTTCATATTTCTTATAAACTTAAAAACAACTTTATCTTCATTTTTTAACATGAAAAAATGTCCAAGTTACCAGTTATTATGTACCCCACCCAAGATTAAAAATAATTTCTATTACTCTGGTTGACAGCATAATATTCTAAAATAAATACTACAGCTCATATATATCATTCAGTGCCTTTTCTATATAACTTTATAATGACTAAATATTCTAAATGCAGGCTTATCAAAAAAGTAGTCCCTAAGCGTTACTGTCATCTGAGAACTGGAGCAAAATAACTTTGGAATTCACCACTGTGAAATGGATTGTTTTTACATAACATAATAATAATTGACTGTGTTGGCGCCACATTCAAAACTAAACATTATTTCAATTAAAACCTTTATGTAATGCACCAAGAAATGAAACTGACAGGGATAGGAAGTAAGAACGTGAAGGGGAAGCCCAGAACTCCCTAGGGAATTCCAGTTTACAAAACGAATAAAAATATTACTTTAGATATTCCAACCTAATTGGTGGGTCATCACAAATCTGTAACTTGTTTCTAGTCTACTGTAACCTCCGTCTAGACAGAAGCAAACAGGACCAAGTGATGGAATACACGCTTCAGTCCCTGGCCACCCAGTAACTGCATAAACATTTTGAGAGAGGAAATACGTTCTTTCTGACTTTGACTTGACCATGATGTGCCTTCTTGACTTGTGTTTTTTAGCAGTTTGGCTCTGATGTGCCCTCATAGTGCTCCTCACTATTGTTCTATTTGGGGTTCACTGAGTTTCCAGAATTGGACGTTCCTACTTATTTTAATAAATGTGGAAATATTTTGGCTTCAAAGAGTTAATCTTGCACATTTTTTCTCTTTGAGACTCCTTTCCAAACCAGACTGTCCTATAAGCTATTATGGCTGTTACTTTAAAAGTTGTTTTTCCTCTTGCTTTTCACTCTGAATAAATTCTGTTGATCCATTTGTAGGTTCACTGACACTTTCTTTTGTTCTACCCACTACGGCTCCGGGCGTTTCTGAGTTCAGTTCTGTTTCTGCCACTGTGGACAGTGGCTGGAGTTATCGCTTTGCCCTTTTCACTTCCATTTGCTGTCTTCCTTTTAGGCTGGTTGGAGACACATTTAGGCTTACACAGGGGGCCAGTCAAGGTCTAGAGGAGAATCCCTGCCCAACCACAAGGCTTCTTCCATTCCTGTTCTTTTCAATTTCTAGCCATAAGGTCAGTGACATCATACGAAGGTACCATCTTGCTCCACAACCTAAAATAGTCACTTTTTATTGTTAGAATAAAGTTCAAAGATGTTAACAGGAAATTAGTGGAACCAATGTTCTAACAAATAGTACTTTCTATAAACAGCGCCGAAGGTAAATTCAGAAATTCCTAAGAAAAAAATGCATGTTATTAAAAGTATTTATTTATGTAAAAGACACACAGGAAAAAAAAAAAGGAAGAGCCACAAAGAGAGAGAGAAATATTCCATCTGCTGGTTCACTCCCCACATGTCTGTAACAACCAGGACTGGGCCAGTTCAAAACCAGGAGCTTCTTCCGTAACTTCCAAGGTAGGTACAAAAGCCCAAGCACTGGGGCTGTATTTTGCTGGTTTCCCAGGCCATTAGCAGAGAACAGGATTGGAGGTGGAGAAGCTGGGTCTTGAACTGGAGCCCATATGGGAGGCTGGCACCACAGGCAGCAACTTTACATGTTATTCCATAGCACAAGTTTTTGAAATGTAACAAATCAAGTCATAAGTTTGTAATAAATTCTACAAATTTTACTTCTGAGGAACAACCAGTGGCACTTAGAGAAAATACGGTGCATTTGAAGAAACCATCTGAACAGGTTAAAATACAAGCTTACTTGGATTGGGAGCTAACTGAATTGCTTTCCTCCAACAGAATATCTGTTTTTAGAAACAAAATGTAAAGAATATTTGGGTGAGACTAAGACTCTTGAGAAATTAGGATAAACTGGCATAATACACTGCCATAAATTCCTACCTAAAAAAAGCAGTATCTTCAGAGATACAGTTTTGCCAGCACATAAAAGCTATCTCCTGGGCCCAGCGGCGTGGCCTAGCAGCTAAAGTCCTCACCTTGAATGCCCCGGGATCCCATATGGGTGCCAGTTCTAATCCCGGCAGCTCCACTTTCCATCCAGCTCCCTGCTTGTGGACTGGGAAAGCAGTCGAGGACGGCCCAATGCACTGGGACACTGCACCCGTGTGGGAGACCCGGAAGAGGTTCCAGGTTCCCAGCTTCGGATTGGCGCAGCACCGGCCATTGCGGCTCACTTGGGGAGTGAATCATCGGACGGAAGATCTTCTTCTCTGTCTCTCCTCTTCTCTGTGTGTCTGACTTTCCAATGAAAATAAATAAATCTTTAAAAAAAAAAAAGCTGTCTCCTATTTCTTTCCAACTTTATGTACAGAAATAACCACTGTCCTCACTTCTTACACTATAGATGCTTAATTCGGTGTGAAATTTCCCTTGAACCAGGAAGTCATAATAACTATTTGCATTATAATACTTGGTATCTTGGCTTTAATTAAGATGTAAAATTTGTAGCACTGGCACATGATAAATATGCAAGTGTTTGAATATAACAAGTGTTAAGATTAGCTAAGCTTTGGGCCCAGTGGCGTGGCCTGGTGGCTAAAGTCCTCGCCTTGAACGGCCCAAAGCCTTGGGACCCTGCACCCGCGTGGGAGACCTAGAAGAGGTTCCTGGTTCCCGGCTTTGGATCGGCGCAGCACCGGCCTTGCGGCTCACTTGGGGAGTGAATCATCGGACAGAAGATCTTCCTCTCTGTCTCTCCTCCTCTCTGTATATCTGACTTTGTAATTAAAAAAAAAAAAAAAAAAGATTAGCTAAGCTTTTTCAGATCAACCTCCTTCTAGTTCTTTAGATTCAAGTGAGATAAAACAAACTTAATTTTTTTGAAACTGTTTGGACAACTTTGGTTCAGATCTCTGCCCTAGTGTTCCCAAGCCCATACAAGGTAACCATGTATAAGGTTGTGAAGATTTTGTGAAAAAATGCTGGAAAGGGGCTTCTCGATGGTACATGTTAAGTGCTTGAGAACTTCCTTTTCCCAAGTGAAACATCTGCTGTACTTTACAGTGGTGATAAACCATTAAATTAGGCAAGGCATTAATGAGAGTCATTTGCAAACAAGACTGAAATACCACAAAATTCCATTACTACTGCTACTACTACTACTATTACTAATACTTCTTCCTCCTCTTCCTCTTCTGTAAAAAATAATAGCCTTAACACACGCACATATATTTTTGCTTTTTGCTTCTCTCTTCCTGGTGCCTTACATGATGTTTTGAACTGTCCCATTCTCCAGGCAGTCGAATGTTCCCTTGTTATTACCTGATTGAGCACCAGCATACATTTGTTGGTTTGGCCATCATTATCATTCTGAGTTTTTTTTCCACTATCAGTTTTGCTTTTATGACAGACAAGAGAAGCACGAACTCCCACCTGTTGGCTCACTTCCCACATGTATCTAGGCTGAAGCTGGAAGCCAAAAATCCCGACTGATATGGGTGGCAGGGATCCAATTACTGGAGTCGTCACTTGATGCACTCCAGGTTCTGCATTAGCAGGAAGCTGGGAACAGAAGCAGAGCTGGGACTCAAAGTCACCTACTCTGGTATAGGATGTGGGTATCTTAATGAGTGTCTTAACTGCTAAGACAAATGCACCACTTCCATTACAGTTCTACCTTCCTCTTTGTTAAATGAACCCTCTTGCCACAAGAAAGCAACAGGAAATCATCTTGCTTTCAAGAATATCAAACCAGTAAAATTAGTTTCTGGGAGTTTTGCTAATATAAAGTTTCTCTGCTGTTGAATTAAAAATGGAAGATACTTGGACCTGGTGTGGCAGCCTAGCAGCTAGTGTCCTTGCCTTGCTCACATTGGGATCCCATATGGACACCAGTTCTAATCCCGGCAGCCCTGCTTCCCATCCAGCTCCCTGATTGTAGCCCGGGAGAGCAGTTGAGGATGGGCCAAAGACTTGGGACTCTGCATCCGCATGGGAGACCTGGAAGAAGCACCTGGCTCCTGGCTTCGGATCAGCTCAGCTCCAGCCAATGCGGCCACTTGGGGAGTCAATCAGCGGATGAAGACCCTCCTCTCTGTCTCTCCTCCTCTCTGTACATCTGCCTTCCCAAATAGGAAAAAAAAAAAACCTTAAAATAAATGGAAGACACTTGACTATTCTGTTCCTTCTAGAAACATTTTAAACCTAGTTTTTACTGATTCTCTAATTTTGTTCTTTTCCACTACAAAAGCCATTAGATACAATTTAACATGATTAAAGCCAACATTTTGCCACTTTTGTCTTAATGATTTCAATGTATTTTACTATTACACTTAGTAATGCCATTTTTTTCCTTTTATTCCTGAAACAATATCAGAAATTAATGGCACAATGATTGCCATATGAAGATGCTGCCACTGCGTAAACCAACCTACTTCTTGTCTCTGAGAAGATCTACCTATGATGGGAAAGGGGGTCTCCTTATCAAACTCCAGATCACCGAAGCATAGATGATGCAGGCATTTAATTTTTTTATCAAAAACAAGAGATAGTACATATACATAGTTTGTTATACATACAAGCCAGTTATAAATACAAGCATATCAAAAGAACAATCCTGCTTATGCTAAGCCACATCGTACTAGGAGAAATTATAGAAGTCTGGTAGTGAGCTACCTAATCTTTTAATAATATAAAATCACTTGTTCTTCTCAATGAAAAGCACACAATGAGATGTTGTATGAAAAGGCTCTGATTTCAAAACTTGATGAATAAAAGTAGGTTTCCATGATCACGTTTCTCCCTATTTCTCATCAATTTAAGTTGCATTTGAAACTAAAACCAGCATTTCTTTTTGTTTTGGTTTTTTGCTGTTGTTTTTTAGGAAATGGTCTCACCCTTGAGAAAAAGTGCTTTCTTTAGTTAAAACAGACTTATGGGAAACAAAATCTATTGATGCCTTATTAAAAGTTACCCTTGTAATTTGCAGTCAATCCACTACAAAAACCTAGGAGATACTTTCTTTGGATAGACAGCTTATCTGTATATTTAATAAACTGTAAATGGAATTTTTTCTGATATATCAGCAAAGATATGAGAGTATAACTTTTTGCTCAAGAGAGTATAACTTTTTAAAGAATTGCAGATGTGTAAAAATATGGAATAAAGGATAAGTAAATGTATATTCAAAGCAATCTGCTGAAAAATAAAGGTCAATGCAGCAAAATCCAGACATTACTGAGGTTGTTCAAAAACCAAAGAATTTTTATACAAGCAAATGCTTGCATCTATTTATCTTTTTGAGATTATATGAAATTTTAAACATGTTTGGGAAAGGCAGAGTGAAAGAGGGAGATGAGGCTGGTGATGTGACAAAGTGGATACTGACACAAGCCCATGCTGGCAGGCCATTGTGGTGTCAATTTATGTCTGGGCTGCTCCACTTCCAATCCATTAATTACCTGTTAAGCACCTAAAAAAGGCACTGGGAAATGCCAGAAGTGTTTGTGTCCCTAACATCCATGTGGAAGATCTAGATGAAGCTCCTGCCTTCAGCCTGGTTCAGCCTTGGTCCCTGCAGCCATGTGACGAGCGAGTAAGAAAGACCTCTCTCTCTCTCTAATTCTTTCTAAAACAAGTAAACCATCAAAAAAAAGAAGAAACACCCTCACAGAGGTAAAGAGGAGAGAGATTCATTCCATATGCCACTTCACTATCCCCAATACCCATACACCCAGGGCTGGACTGGCTGAATCTGGGAGTCAGAAATTCTACAAGGTGTCCTACTTGGGTGGGAGGGACCCAAGTACATCTGCTACCTCCCAGGCACAGTAACAGGAAGTTGGATTAAAAGTAAAGGCAGGACTCAACTTCAGGCTCTTCAATATGTGCTACAGGCATCCCAAGAGGTTGCTTAACCTTTGGTGCCACAACTCATATTTCCTTTGCTCCTCCTGTTTCCTTTCCTCAAATAATTATTATGAATTTAAGATTTTTTCTCTGTAAATCTGCCCTTCAAATAAATCTTTCTTTTACAGAAAACATTTATTTTTATTGGAAAGTCAGATTTACAGAGGGAATGAGAGAGAGACAAAGATTTTCTATTTGCTGATTCACTTACCAAGTGGTCACAATGGACAGAGCTGAGCTGACCCGAAACCAGGAGCCAGGAGCTTCTTCCAAGTGACCCGCACGGGTGTAGGGTCCCAAGGCTTTGGGCCATCCTTGACTGTTTTCCCAGACCACAAGCAGGGAGCTGAGTGGAGAGGCGGACTGCTGAGACACAAAATGTCACCCATATGGGAACCCAGGCATGCCATGCTAGATGGTCTTTTATTATTATTATTTTATCATAAAATTCCATAGGGATTTCCCTTCCCCATTCCCTAAATCCTTCCAGCCCCACACCAATTTCCCCCATATTATTACAATAGTATAGTCCTTCATAAACAGTCATAAGTCCATCATTCTGCTAGTGAAGTGTATCCTGACATTGCAGGTATGAACAATGGCACAGAGTCCAGTATGCTAACGTCAAGATATATCTAATAATTCCATCAGGAGTCCATCTTTAGTTTGAAAGTAGAGGTGCATACTGCATCATATGTTCATAACTAAATATCATAGTCTTGATTACACAGTTATTATACATCCCCTTAAATAAAAGCCATAAGAAAAAAACCAACAGGAAGAAATATAGAATATTTACAACAACACAAAGTTAAATAACATGGGACTGAATGACCAATGTGTTGCTGAAGAAGTGAAAAATCAAAAACTTTCTTCAAGCAAATCATGCTACTGTATGACCTATGTGTGCCACTCAAGAATAGATGAAATAGGGCCCGGCGGCGTGGCCTAGCAGCTAAAGTCCTCACCTTGAAAGCCCCGGGATCCCATATGGGCGCCAGTTCTAGTCCCAGCAGCTCCACTTTCCATCCAGTTCCCTCCTTGTGGCCTGGGAAAGCAGCCGAGGACGGCCCAATGCATTGGGACCCTGCACCCGCGTGGGAGACCCCGAAGAGGTTCCTGGTTCCCAGCTTCGGATTGGTGCAGCACCGGCCATTGCGGCTAACTTGGGGAGTGAATCATCGGACCGAAGATCTTCCTCTCTGTCTCTCCTCTTCTTTGTGTATCTGACTTTGTAATAAAATAAATACCTCTTTAAAAAAATAAAAAACTTTGAAGAAATGAAAACAAAAACAAAAATATCAAACCCTATGAGATGTAACAAAAATAGTATTGAAAGTGTTAGACATTTATAAGATCAGGTGCTTACACAAAATAGAAAAATCTCAAATAAATGATCTAGTAATACACTTCAAGGACTCAAGAAGAAATGAACAAGCAGCAAGAAATGATAAAAATCACAGCAAAAGTAAACAAGATCGGAACTAAAAAACTGTAAGTTGTAGCAAGAAACAGCCCTTTTTAAGGCAAGTAAAACAAACTTTTAGCCAGACTAGAAAACAGCCAAGTATTATTGGATATGAAAAAGAAAACATGCTAAAAAAAAGTGGTAAGGTGCTCTCTTCTTGCTGAATGGATCCTTTGGTTACTATGTGGTATCCTTCTTCATCTCTTTTAATATTATTCACATCAAACTCTGTATTATCTGATATAAGAATGCTATACCAGCTTGTTCATCCAATCCCCCAACTCCAGCCTTTTAATCTATACACAAAATGGTGCCCAATGTGGCACTGATAGTTTTCTGGGCCTGATGATCTTTGGGTCTGGGGATTACCCAGACCTATCTTGGGGGGAACTTGTAGGATGCCAATTTTGCCTGTGAGACCAGCGCAATGCTTTGAGCCAGAAATGAGTTTTCTCTTGGCTCAATGCCTGTGCAGCTCACCGTTGTTCACTTAACCCCCATAGCCTTTTGCTTGCTACATAAGATGGTGCCCAAAGTGGCACTGGTGGGGGGGTCTTAGCCTGCTGTGATTAGGTCTGGGGGCCTCCTGGACCTATTTTGGGTGGAACTTGTAGAATGGCAAGTCAATACTGTTTTCCCCGTGGAACCAGTACAATGTATTGAGCCAGAAATGAGTTTGTTCCTGGCTTTGGTGCATGTACAGCTCACTGTTGTCCCTCTAGCCCCCATAGCCTTTTCTTCAGTACACAAAATGGTATCCAATGTGGCACTCCTAAGAACCTGAGCCATGAAATCCACTCTGTTCCTGCACCGCCTGCTTGGGCTATCCCACTCTGCTTCTGTTCATGGCCAAATCAAGCAAATCAGCAGGATGAGCGGTTTTCTGCCTGGACTTACCTCCTGAGATCCCGGTGAACTCACCGTCCCACCTGGCCACTGGTGGAGCTCTGATCACTGATCGCTGACCACCACCGGGGTATCTTGTTTGCTACAGTACTGCTCTGTGCTCTCTGTTGTTTCCCTGTGTCCACAGTTGTCTGGGTGTCTCTCTTCTGTCGGGCTGTCTTCTCTTATTTCCTTTAATCACGGCCTCTCTGCTTCACCCTGCCTAAGGATTCCTCAACTGTTTAAACATGTCCTTATCCTATTCTGCCATCTTGTTTCTCACAAAAAAAAAAAAAAAAAAAAGGATTTTATTCCTCTAAATATGTGTATCACCTTTTTGAAATTTTCCTTTTAGTGCAAAACTGCTGGCTGATACAATAACAAAATAAATAATTAAAAAGTCACATAAGAAAGAAGACGACCATACACAAGAGTGGCACCACATGCTCAAGTTTATTATACAGTCACAAGTTACACATTGGAAACTAGTAGAACACTGTACCAGTTTTCACTAACTCAAATTAAGTTAGCAAATGACAGATTTTAAAAGATTCATTTATGTCTCACCCAATGTGGGTGATTACAAGAGAAGCTAAAGAAAGTCTTTTTATGTTACCCAGCAAATTAATTTGATATACACAGCTTCCATGTTACCTTAAAGTATTTCAAAGTTGTTTAAAAACTGCTATGGCATAGTTCATGTCCATCTTGAAATAAGATGGATCATTTGGGGGGTAAATAACTTCACCTGTATACCCACAACCTAAAAATAAAAAATATTAATAAAGGTTTGCTTATATGAAGGACCTAAAAATTATCTAATCTTGGTTACATTATTATATTGCACAATGACATCAAAAATCAAAGACTGAGTACCTCTCCCAAGTAGCTCATTATATTCCTAGAATTATAGTGAAATACATGTTACATGCTGCACATCAGAAGTTCACTGTTCAAACTAGACAACCAACAAGCTAAAAGGGATATCCTCCCAAGTACTCACGGATAACTTCTTTCACTTTTCTGGATGGACCTGTGATCAATTTAAAAATGTCGTTTTTCTGTTTATCAAACTTTTAAATACACAAGTTAATCAAGGGTATAAACAGGGTGACAGTGAGATAGACAATGGCCACATGCAAGTTTTCATAAAAACAGGTTATTCGTCTCCACCAGGTTTATCACTACATTCTGCAATTTAAGAAGATCTATGATTTACAAAATCTCTTTACATAATAAAAAGCAGCTGATTATGTGCTTTATTTTCCACAAAAATATCTCCCGTAGGGCCATGACTCACTATCAAAAATCCTTTACAGCTTTCTTAAAGGAGCCTGTAAAGTCTTTCTATAAACATATATATCACATTAATGACAACTAGGTGTGAATTAGTAGTTTCAAAACAGGTAGAACTATGGCAATATTTTGACTATTTTATCTTTCAGAATCATTAGGAATTTGGTCAAAATTAAAATAATTAACAAGGAAACATTATTTGGTACAAAGGGGAAGAAGGGTCCTCACATAAATATTTCTCATCTACCAATTCTGAAAAACAATGCCAATATATGAAATCAATACCAGTAATATGTATTCTGTACCAATGCTTTCAGCATTTTCTAGCTTATTCATGTTTTTTAAATTATCGGATTAGGAACATTTTAAACTTCAAGATGGATTTTAGTTTTCAACAGATTAGAATACATGAAGAAATACTTGCAGATTAAAGCTGCTTCCATAGACAATGATTTTAATATGCAATCAGATGCACTTACATGCTACTTTAAAATAAAAAGAATCCCAATTTTCTTTATGGAACAGGGTTTCAAACTATACTCCTTAAATTTCTGTAGAGATGAATTGTCACTTTTTTGAAAGAGAAATCAATATTGTTGCTTCAAATTAAACTTTATAATTTAAAACATCATGTTAATCTCTAATGATCTGAGCTACGCGACATAATAGAATAGATCATGTAAAGGCAACTACTTTTGCTTATGTTAAAGAGTGACTTTGTATCCAACATTTGTTTTCAGGAATGGGAAGTGTTAGGCGGGAAGACAATAAGTGAAAATTGTTTTAGACCAACTTAGTGACTGGTGACTAGAATAAAAACATTTGTTTCTTAAAAAGATTTAAATTGATTGATAATTAAAATACTTATTATGTATGACTAAGAGCTTTAAAGTTACTAAAGTCTATGTGCCAAAATCTACTGATTTTTAAATTCACTAAAACTAACCATAGGGACTTTAGTATGTTCCAACTTCTATAATTCACCTAAATGGACTATTTCATGAATACATTTTCTGTAGCTAAATTCAATCAATTGTGCATGAAATGATAAATAAATCTGAGTTTTTTTCAAAAAATATATAAAATAGTCAGTTTTTAAAGGGAAACAGCTGTTTCCTAGAGAGGATAGTAGCTAAATAGCTCTTAATCCTTCCTAACGCACACCATTATTGGGAACTACTGACAGCTATCCCCAGGCATTGGGGAACTGTAAATATTTAGTCCATTAGAAATGTAAAATCGTCACTACGTGGCTTTATTAAAAATCCTAGAAAAGTGATTTACATTAATAAATCTTAAAAAATCCTACAAAGGTTTTAATAAGTTGTACTGATTATAAAAATATCTTTTAAGCAGTTATTCTGACAGCTGAGACCGGTTTTACGTATTATGAGTAGTCCAGAGCTGTGACTGGAAGTAAACCAGTGACCTAACTTTTGAGTTTTGATGCCAAGTACTCTTACGGAGTAGAAATAGGAAATTAAGCTTCCTGTTACTTATAAAGATTCCTCATTGGTTTTGACCCATTCTCAGTATTAGTTTTGGAAATACAAGAAAAAATACACATATAAAAGGAAAATAAATTAATTAGCAACTAAAAATTCAGCTCTACTTTAAAAACATAATACTAAAGAGCAATTACACATCAAAGAACTACAAATATAAGTCTTTTAATGAAAATGCTTTCTTTTTTGTACTGCAAGTGGACTAAAGCAGTGGGATAGATGTACTTTGGAAATGAATTTCAACTCCATGAATTCAAGCTTCATGATGTTTAGCTAAAATTAAACTATCAGATAGAGAAGCACTTCTGACTATTGAACTAAATTTCAACATAGGCTTGCTTAAAGAATTTGCCACAGAAAATAATCTGTACAAGCAAAAATGCAATGAAACAGATTGCAGATTACATATAAATAAGAATTTAATAGTGTGTACCTAATATTAAAACAAATAGTGTACCTTTGTAGTCACGGGAAAGAAACTGCTAGCATCATAAATTTTTTAAGAGTCTACCAGGTGATATTAAAATCCAAGTCCATTCAATTCTAAACATTTTAGTATCTTGAAAAGTCAACTGTAGTGTCTATGTAATAACATTAAGTATCTACCCAAAAGATGAGGATGCTACTCTCCAAATGTCAATTGCTTTAAAACAATTAAAAACAAACAAGAAGAAACAGTAATTGTAAGGAAGCACTATGTTATATAAAGTATAACTTAGGCACTACTATTTTATCTACATTGAATTAAACCTATCACTTGATATTTTATTATTTAAATAGCTAAAAAAACCAAGTTGGTGTATATTGTGCTCAATCTATGTCTGAACTATTGATCAAGAGAAGGTTTTCAAACACTTGTATTGCTCTCACGTTGCAGGGAATAGCAAGGGGCACCATTAGGAGCAGAGTTCTGGAATCTTGCTAAGATGATGATTCTAATGGGTCAGGATGAAAGACAAGTTGCAAATTGCAGCTAAGTTTCAGAGTTTCCTTCCCCATTTTCATGAGGTTGAAGCTGTTCTCTTTCTTGTTCTTCTTGAGGTGGCCGGACTCGTTTAAAAAAGCCCATCTGTCAGTTGAAGAAAAACCAACCTTATTAACACATCAGCGCAGGTCACCAATAGCACTTTTTCAAAGACTAGAATATCAGAATATCTGTTTGCATTCTGTACAACTTTTCTTCCCTGAAATTAACAGGTAATACTCACCATGTTCCTCCCTTGTTTTTTATTCTTTCATCTTTCTGTTATTCCTTTCCCTCTTTTCTATTTTCCCCTCTCTCTCAGGCTTCCTCTCTTTCAAGATTCATTACTTACCCTGTACATGACAAATACCAAAACAGCCAGTAACAACAATCCTGCCAGAACTGCTAAAATGATCACCCATACGGGCACAGGCATGGGTGCTGGCTGAATGCCCCAGGTGACGTTGGTGGTAACCTAGCGGGGAATAGAAAGAGTTTTAGTCCTATTAGTAGTTTGCTATCACCAACTGTCTGAGTGCCTGTTACATTTTACTTTAGCATTATTCACATTATATTCTTTCTTTGGAAACAGGTTAACTTCTGACTCATCTGAAATGATTTTTGTAAATAATCCAGTTTATGATGTGCTGATTTTTTTTTTTACTTTAAAGATCTCCAAAATACTTTCAGTTGTTGAAATTAATTTCCAACTTTCTCATTTTATGGGAGGAAATTTCTGAAATTTCCCCAGCATAATGTACTTACGAGTATACTTCAAAGACTACAGACACTGTGATTTATACTTTGATATTTTTTTCACAAACTTTTTGAAGTGCCCTGATTATAATAATCTTACGTAGAACAAGGTGCTAGAGTAGAGCATCTACTTGCAGTAATTCTGGAGTGCAGGAGTGAAGCAGCAATATGAAACCAGGTTAACATCTTATCAAATAACTTCATTCCTTTACATGAATGAAGCAGTTGAATTGCTGTTTTCACAGAACAAAATCAAGATATCTAAGACATTTCAGTGAATGCATTTATCCCATTTCCCTAAATCAGTGACTTACCAATGTGGAATTAAAAATATCCTCAATTGGAAGATTCTTGTATGGAAACTCGATGACATTAAATGAAGCAGATGACTTCAGTGAATATGAATGATTCTGGTTTTCCTTCTATATGGAAGTCATAATGAGACAGTTACCTGAATGCCCGGCTTTTTCTTTTTTTATTTGAGAAAAAAATGAACGGACAAGTCTAGCAATGGTACATCTGTGTACTCACATTCATAAAGGTTTCAGTCCACAACAGTGACTTTATATACAGGATTGCACTCTTGCCTCGGTCCAGTCGCCCAACTTGGCATACAATCCTCAAGCACTGAGCAATTCCACAACCCTGTCAACACAAATTATTCACATTTAACAAATGGTCATTTCACCAGCTTTTCAATATTGAAAAATTAGATATTTTATTGTACTCTTTGAATGTAAAGGCCAAAGATAAATTATCCAGATTCTCTTGTAAGAATGATACATAAAAAGGCTAATGGTGGAGATTATAAATGCTTTTTGTTACAAAGGTGTTTTAATTTAGTTTTCAAAATATTTAATTATTTGAGAGACAGTGTAATAAAAGGAGAAACAGAGGGAAATAGAGAGGGAAATAGAGACCTTCCACCTACTGATTCATCACTCCTTGAATGCCAACAACATGCAGGGCAGGGCCAGGCCAAGGGCAGAAGCCACGAACAGCTATTTGGGTCTTCCACATGGGTGGATGCAGCACAATCATTTGCAGCATCATCTGATGCCTCCCAGGTGTATTAGCAGGCAGGCAGATTAGAAGTAGAGTAGCTAGGACTGGATTGAACACTCCAGTACACGATGGGGCGTTCCAAGTGGCAAGCTTTATCCACTGCATCACAACACTATCCCCTAAGGTGCTGATTTTACTATGATTTGTTATAGAAGGATAACATCTATAATATTAAAAGATTCACTTTTACAGCTAGAATTCAACATTCTTTAGGAAAACCCGGATCACCATGATTACAGTATGACATAAAAACAGGATCACAGTATCCCTTAGGAAAATAAAAGGAAACTGAATTCTTAATAGTTACTCAACGACAGATCTGTAGAAACCATATGGCTCCCTAACTGTCTCAGCCATATTCAGTGTGACTACCCATACCTTGAAGACTGGCACCAAATGAAACAAACATGCACCACCTAAGTGTTGATCACATCGTACTAAACATGGTGTACGCGTGCAGTAATGCTATCTGGCACCTGATACTGCCAGCTCATGAGCAGAAACTGAACTGAGCTTCCCTAGACTTATTAAAAGTCATCTAGGAAAAAGCCAGCAGTTAATTTCATTATATTTAATGGTGAAGGACTTGTTACTCGCCTTCTGAGACAAAGAATAAAACAGTGCCCACTCAAGCCACATCCCTTCAACACTGTCCAGAATGTCTACCTAATGTAATGGGTCAAGAAAAAAAAATCCAGATCAATAGGAATAAAGTAAAGTTGCAGGTGACAAAAATCTTCATGGAGAAATCTCTATGTAACCCAAGCTAAAACTAGTGAAGATCTAACACATAAGCATAGCAAGGTGCAGAATTCAAGATCAATAAAAACTGGCAAGGAAGTATTGAAACCGTATTAAAAACAAAATACACTGAAATTATTTAACCATCTGAATTTTTTATAAATACAATTCTGTAGGAAGACAGAGTGCAGGACCAAAAGCAGGGTAAGTAGGTAAAGGCATCTTCTAATTCATCTTCTAATTCATTCACTCTGTCATAATTTAATTTGTAGGGTCACCAAAAGAAGGTGAGAAAGGAAGCCACAGTGGTATTTGGCAGATGGAAGAACAATTCTCAAAGTTTGGAAGCAGAAACATGCTGGTGGCTTTCTGTTCTATGAAATGCAAGGTGGAACACGGAAGAAGCCCAGTGCATAAGGAGTGGAAAGCAAGCCAAGAGGCAGGAAGGACCTAGATGGTGCTGGACCTAACAGCCATCACTGTAGGCTCTGATTTTCCAAGCTAGATGCGTAGGCACCAGAGTGACAAGATCTCATTTACTTTCAAAAAGATTACTGAGGTATCTACATGGCAAATAAAATGCAGTGGGGAGAAGGGCAGGGAATAAAAGGCTAACTGGGTGTTCGGCAATAGTCCATGTTAGACAGCAAGGTGGACAGGGCTAGGCCATGGCACTGGTGAAACTAACATGAAGCTGGAGTCTGGGTATTTTAAAAGTAGATACTGATAGAATTTGCAGAAATATGGAATGTGAGATTCGAGAAAAATATAGGAGTCAAACATGATGCCCAGTAACATTTAAATGATGACATTTAAGTGAAATTTTTATAGGCAACTTGATATTGGCATCCATAAAATTTGGTGATATAAAAATAAGTGGGAACTGCTACTGAACATGAACACTGTACTAGGATTTCCACTAGAGGATGAGTTGTAAAAATGTCAAATATAAAAAAAAAAATAGTACCTTTAAAACATATAGTCATTCTGTAGGCTGACTCAATAAAATGTAACTATAATGCTAAATATGCTTTTAACATATTTTTGCTGAGGTCTTCTGGGTTCCTTTTTTAATGACTGCACTAAACACTCAAACATTAGAGTAAGGCTAACAAAAGGGAATGATTAAAGGAGGATAGCCATAAAAAGTAATTGGAACCAGTCCCGGCCCAATAGCCTATTTGGATAAAGCCCTCGCCTTGAATGCACGGGCCGGGATTGATCCGGGCACCAGTTCATATCCAGTCTGCTCCACCTCACATCCAGCTCCCTGCTTGTGGCCTGGGAAGGCAGTGGAGGGCGGCCCAAAGCCTTGGGACCCTGCTCCCAAGTGGGAGACCTGGAAGAAGTTTCAAGCTCCTGGCTTTGGATCTGCACAGCTCCGGCCATTGCAGACACTTAGGGAGTGAATCGGTGGATGAAGCATCTTTCTCTCTGTCTCTCCTTCCCTGTGTAAATCTGACTTTCCAAGAAAAATAGATACAACTTAAAAAAAAGTAATTGGAACCTAAAATAATTTTATTAGCCATCTATAAAGCTAGAGCATCTGAACAAAGTTTGGTGTTAATCTGACTAGGAGAAAGAAGACCAAATGGCATAAAAATGTGTGTAGCTCTTTCAAGCACAGCCATTGCTATTTTTGAATGTTCTTTGGCATTGATTCTGTAGTCACGTATTTTTGAATGTTTGTAATGAGTGCGCCTGAGGTGGCACTTACCAAAGTGTGAACGTCACCTTCAGCGAGGGCGAGATCCCGCCTCATGATGAGATGGTTCCGGTCACCCTGCCCAGCAACTGTGTCATTCTTCTCAGTTGTTTGCAAAGATGAGATCTGCATTATTAAAGGGTGGCATAGGATAAGAGAAAAACATTCCACACTGACATTTTGACTTGAACTCAGATTCTTGATTTAAAAAATAGTAAATGGAGAGACGAGAGAAGATGGCCGACCTGGGAGGACGGGCATAGAAAGGGAGGCGCTGAAGGAGAGACAGGGCGCGGCTGGAGAGAGATCTGCGGACTGAGGAACCACAGGAAGGAGTGCCAGAAGCTCCCTGGACATTGAGCATCCAAGAAGAAACACATGGTTCGGAAGAAATCCAGAGAAGGAACGCAGGAAACACAAAGACCCGGTTAAAACGTGGTGAGTCATCACGGGAAGGGGGCGCAACAGCGGGAAGCCCAGAGGACCCAGGGCAGCTGGAGACAGCAACACGGGCCCCTGGAGGCACCTAGCTTGGCGACTTTGTGGCGCTGGGACGCACAGGAACCCAGAGAGGTGGAGTGCGCCAGAGGTGAAAAAAAAAAAAAAAAAAAAAAAAGATTTTCGGGCTTTTCGCTCCCTGAGAGAACTATACTGAGACTGTCCCTGCTCAGTGCCCCCTGTCCCCCAGAATTCTCCCAGTCTGAGGCTGTGCGAGAATTGAACGTTCCAACTTGTGTGGGAGCCAGGGCGGAGAGCTCCTACAGGTCCCCCAGTGGTAAGGTGCAGGAGACTTGCGCAGCTTAACTCTCTCTACTGGACATAGTTGGGCAGACCACATAGTACAACAACTTCTGGGGTGCGCCAGCACAGCCTCTCACTGCTGAAAGCCCGTGGCCTCACAAAGGCGGGCACCAGCGGCGGGCACCAGCAGCGAGCGCCTGCAACGGGGAGTGCTGCTTCAGTTCCTCTGAGGGATCTGCCTCAGTAAAACCCCTCAGGGCAGCAGCAACTTCTGGTGTGCGCGCCTGCAGCTTCTCATTGCTGAATGCCTGAGGCCCCACAGAGGAGGCCGCCAGCAGTGCGCGCCTGCAGCAGGGAGTGCTGCTTCGGTTCCTCTGAGGGATCCCCCTAGGAAAACTACCCCAGCACAACAACAGCAACTGGGGTGCAAGCCAGCACAGCTTCTCACTGCTGAATGCCTGTGGCCCCACAGAGGCGGACACCGGCGGCGGGCGCCAGCAGCGAGCACTTGCGGCAGGGAGTGCTGCTTCAGTTCCTCTGAGGGATCTGCCTCGGTAAAACCCCTCAGTGCAGCAACAACTTCTGGGGTGCGCCAGCACAGCTTCTCACTGCTGAATGCCTGTGGCCTCACAAAGGCGGGTACCAGCGGCGGGCGCCAGCAGCGAGCGCCTGCAACGGGGAGTGCTGCTTCAGTTCCTCTGAGGGAGCTGCCTCAGTAAAACCACTCGGTGCAACAGCAACTTCTGGTGTGCGCGCCTGCAGCTTCTCACTGCTGAACGCCTGAGGCCCCACAGAGGAGGTCGCCAGCAGTGCGCGCCTGCGGCGGGAGTGCTGCTTCGGTTCCTCTGAGGGATCCCCCTAGGAAAACTGCCCCAGCACAACAACAGCAGTCCTCTGAGGAATCCCTCTGGGCAAACCCCTCAGCACACCAGCATCTGAGTTTCACATCAGGCCAGGGTTGGGCAGCTCCACAACTGCAGGCCCTGAAACAGTGGCCCAGATACACATAGCTAGAGCTACCGACGGCCTGACACATACTCCCCCACAGGCCTGAGGGGCGCTAGGGGTCTTCCAAATCCACCCCAAAACTACAGACAAGGAGCCCTGAAGCTACAAAATACTGCTACTAAGCCCTACCCCTGAAAACGCACACAGGACGAAAGGTCTAACCAACAGACCTTACAGAAACCAAGCTGCAGAGGGTTATAGACATTCAGGGGTTGATATAGCTATCCCCCCGCACCAAACATCTCCAATAGAACTCAAAGAAATTCTCCTTCAAAAGTAAACCTAAAGGAAGCAGCAAACTCACACCTACTCCAAACTACTGCACAAAGACCAGAAACTGTAGATAAACAAATCAGAGAATACATCCCTGAAATCAACAAGAAACAATAACGCAATGAGAAGAAACTTCAGAAAAGGCAATGATCCAGACGAGAGAGCCAGTACCTCACCAAAAAAAGACCAAAAGCCAATATCTATTTCGGAGACACGAGAAGAAGACATGGAAGCTCTACCAGACAAGGAATTTAAAAAAATAATGTTAAAAGCTGTCAGAGACAATGAGAAGAACTGGGAAGACTTCAAGGAATTCAAGAACCACATAGTCACAGAAATTCAGCAAGTCAAAAACAAAATCCTTGACTTAGAGCACAAACTTGAGAGCCTAACTAACAGAATAAATACAGCAGAAGAGAGGATCTCTGAAACCGAAGACACACAAAATGAACACTCCCAGCTCATTAAACAGCTAGAAACAAGCCTGAACAAAGCCAATAAGACCATTCAGGAGATGAAAGACAACCTAAGAAAATCTAATATCAGAATTATGGGACTGCCCGAAGGAGCAGAAAGAGAATCAGGAATGCAAACGGTGCTCAACGAAATTATACAGGAAAACTTCCAAAACACTTGGAACATGAACCCAGCCCAAATCCAGGATGGTCAGAGGACTCCCAGCAGATATGACCCAAAGCGATCTTCACCCAGACATATGGTGCTCAAGTTCCACTCCAACGAAGACAAAGAAAGAATCCTAAGACAAGTACGAAGCAGAGAAAAGATCACTTTCCGGGGAAAACCAATCAGGATCACTGCTGACTTCTCTGAAGAGACCCTACAAGCAAGGAGAGAATGGACAAAGATCTTCCAAATCCTGAAACAGAACAACTGTCAACCAAGATTAATGTACCCAGCAAAGATCTCATTTATATTCGAGAACGAAATCAGATACTTCCATAGCAAAGAGAAACTTGAAGAATATGCCAGCACAAAACCAACTCTTCAAAATCTCCTTAGAAATGTGCTAAACACAGAAAAAACAGGGACAAACCACAAGCAAAGATGGCAAACAGGAAGATCTCCCCACTAAAGCCCACACAAGGAGGGGGAATTACACAGTTACCAACACCCACAAAGACACATATGTATGGCAGGGCAAAATCGCAGCATCTCAATATTGACTCTTAACACAAATGGCCTGAACTCACCAATCAAAAGGCACAGATTAACGGAATGGATCATCAAACAAGATCCAACTATCTGTTGCCTACAAGAGACACATCTAACCAGAAAAGCCTCTAAGAAATTTAAAGTGAAGGGATGGAAACAGATATTTCACGCCAATGGACGAGAAAAAAGGGCTGGGGTAGCTGTCCTAATTTCAGATGATATAGACTTCAAGCTTACAGACATCAAAAAGGACAGAGAAGGACATTATATATTGGTGAAAGGATTGATCCATCAGGAAGCAATTACCATCGTGAACATATATGCACCAAATCCCAATGCGCCTAGCTACGTGAAGCAATTACTTACAGACTTAAGGGGAGACATAGATATGCACACAATAGTAGTGGGTGACCTTAACACCCCACTAACAACAATAGACAGATCAACAAAACAAAAACTCAACAAAGAAACAACAGAGCTAATACAAACAATAGAACAACTGGACTTGGTTGACATTTATAGAACTTTTTACCCTAAGGCCACAGATTATACATTTTTTTCAGCAGTGCATGGCACCTTCTCCAGGATCGACCACATGATAGGACACAAAGCAAATCTAAGTAACTTCAAAAAGATAGGAATCATACAATGTACCCTCTCAGACCACCACGGAATGAAACTGGAAATCAGCAATTCAAAATGCCCAAGGAAATACAGAAATTCTTGGAGGTTGAACAATATGCTATTGAACGAACAATGGGTCAGAGAAGAAATTAAAGATGAGATCAAAAAATTTATGGAAACCAATGAAAACTCTGACACAACATTCCAAAACTTGTGGGACACAGCCAAAGCAGTGCTACGGGGTAAATTCATCGCAATTGGAGCTCATGTCAAGGCCCAAGCGAGGCGCCAAATACAGGAACTAAACACACACCTCCAGGAATTGGAGAAGCAACAGCAGATGAGCCCCACACACAACAAGAAACAAGAAATCATCAAAACAAGGGAGGAAATCAACCATATAGAAATAAAAAAAACCATACACAAAATCAATGAATCAAAAAGCTGGTTTTTTGAAAAGATAAACAAAATAGACACCCCGTTGGCCCGACTGACAAAGAAAAAACAAGAGAAAGCAAGAATTAACAGCATCAAAGATGACAAAGGCAACATAACAACAGACATTGCAACCATTAAGAACATAATTAGAAATTACTACAAAGCACTGTACTCCAACAAATCAGATGACCATCAAGAAATGGAAAAGTTCTTAGATTTATACAACCTGCCAAAACTTACCCCAGAGGCAACAAACGACCTGAACAAGCCCATAACTGAAGCAGAGATTGAATCAGTGATTAAAGAACTCCCAACAAAGAAAAGCCCAGGTCCAGACGGCTTCACTACAGAATTCTACAAAACATTCCGAACAGAACTAACCCCAATCCTCTACAAACTCTTCAATATAATAGAAAAGGAAGCGACCCTTCCAAACTCATTCTATGAAGCCAACATTACCTTAATCCCAAAACCAGACAGAGATCCTACAGAGAAAGAAAACTACAGACCTATCTCTCTGATGAACATTGATGCTAAGATACTCAACAAAATCCTAGCCAATAGAATTCAAAAAATCATCCGACAGATCATTCATCCAGATCAAGTAGGATTCATCCCTGGAATGCAGGGATGGTTCAACATAAGGAAATCCATAAATGTGATACACCACATCCAAAAACTGAAAAACAAGAATCACATGATAGTATCAATAGACGCTGAAAAAGCTTTTGACAAAATCCAACACCACTTCCTGCTAAAAACCCTAACCAAAGTAGGCATAGATGGAAAAATCCACAACATAATCAAAGCAATATATGAAAAACCCAACGCCAGCATCATACTGAATGGAGAAAAACTGGAACCCTTCCCACTAAGAACTGGAACAAGACAGGGATGTCCACTTTCTCCACTGCTATTCAACATAGTCCTAGAGGTACTTGCTGAGGCCATAAGACAAGAAAAAGAAATCAAAGGAATCCAAATTGGAAATGAAGAAGTCAAACTTTCACTATACGCAGATGGCATGATTCTTTACATAGAAGAGCCAAGAGGCTCAACACAGAGACTCCTAGAACTTATACGAGAGTTTGGTAGTGTGGCAGGGTACAAAATTAATGAACAGAAATCAACAGCCATAGTGTATGCAAACAACCCCAAGTTGGAAAAAGATCTAAGCAGCAAAATACCATTCAAAATAACAGAGAAAAGTATGAAGTATCTGGGAATTAACCTAACCAAAAATGTAGGAGACCTATTTGAGGAAAACTACAAACCACTTAAAAAAGAAATTGAAGAAGACCTCAAAAGATGGAGTAACATCCCATGCTCCTGGATAGGTAAAATCAATATCATTAAAATGTCTATATTGCCAAAGGCGATATATACATTCAACGCAATTCCAATCAAACTGCCCAAAACATTCTTCATGGAACTGGAAACAATGATCCAAAAGTTCATCTGGAAGCACAAAAAACCACGAATAGCCAGAACCATCCTGAAGAACAGGAAGTTAGCAGGGGGAATCACAGTTCCAGACCTCTGGACATACTATAGGGCAGTGGTTATCAAAACAGCGTGGTACTGGCACAAAGATAGAGAGGAAGATCAATGGAGCAGAATAGAATCACCAGACAGTAATCCACATAGATACAGTCAATTAATCTTTGACAAAAAGACAGACAACAATCCAAGCAAATGGGAAGGTCTGTTCAATAAATGCTGTTGGGACAACTGGTTGATAGCCTGCAGAAACAAAAAGATAGACCCACATCTCTCACCATACACTAAGATCAAATCTAAATGGATAAAAGACCTAAACCTACATCCAGAAACCTTCAAACTGTTGGAAGAAAATGTTGGAAACACACTGCAACACTTAGGAGTAGGCCCTCACTTCCTAAAAAAGACTCCAAATGCAGTAGAAATCGAGTCCAAAATAAACAATTGGGACCTCATCAAACTAAGAAGCTTCTGTACAGCTAGAGAAACAATCAACAAAGTAAAAAAGCAACCCACAGAATGGGAGAAGATCTTTGCGCACGACATAGGTGACAGAGGGCTAATTTCCAGAATATACAAAGAACTACAAAACAACCAAAATGTCAAAACAAACAAGCCACTCAAGAAATGGGCACAGGAAATGGGCAGACATTTCACAAAGGAACAAACCCAAATGGCAAACAAGCATATGAAAAAATGCTCAAGCTCCCTGGCAATAAGGGAAATCCAAATGAAGACAACCTTGAGGTACCACCTAACTCCAGTAAGGATGGCACACATACGTAATACCACCAACAATTGTTGGCGAGGATGTGGGGAAAAGGGAACCCTTCTCCACTGCTGGTGGGACTGCAGATTGGTACAACCTCTATGGGAATCAGTTTGGCGAATACTCAAACAACTGAAAATCAACATGCCATATGATCCAGCAATAGCACTCCTAGGGATTTATCCAAAACATCTCCTACTCAAGAAACCAACATGCACGTCAATGTTCATAGCAGCACAATCTACAATCGCAAAAACCTGGAAGCAGCCAAAATGCCCATCAATAGAGGACTGGATAAGGAAGCTATGGTTCATCTACTCTATGGAATACTACTCAGTTATTAAAAAAAACGAAATGCAGTTCTTTGTGGACAAATGGGCCCGACTGGAATCCATCATGCTAAGAGAAATGAACCAATCCCAAAAGGTTAAATACCACATGTTTGCCTTAATCTGAGATGAAAAGATGACAACCTGATAGTACCTGTATATTGTAATATTATTGCAATCTCTAACAACCTGTATCCAATACAATAAGATAATGCGATATAATCTATAAACCAACAATTAATGTCAGAATACTTAAGATATACATCGAAAAACTGTAAAACCTACTATACCCTCAATACGTTATGTTAATCCGTAATGGGGGGGAGTGCAGGGAAGCCTTTCAGGACCATAAAAAGAGTGAGGAAAAAGTATAATATAGCCTATCATGATCAAATCTGGTAATTCATAGACAACAGACTCAAAGCAGCACTAAACAATAGTAAAACTACTATACCAATGCATGAGGGGGGAATCGGGTACGATCCTGACAACCTCTTAACAGGAGGTCATGTGCGTGGAGCAGGGGGGCACTCCAGGGTAGAGCAGATGGCAAGGAGAAAGCCTGGATCCCAACCATGAAGACTCCCAGACCTTCACCACAAACTGTTAATACGAGCAACAAGTACTATATCCCAACTGCCAAGGAGGCCACAGGGAATTGGATGCCCTCGGAGGCCGAGTACTCTGAGGTCACCCACCCCTAACCGGAGCTCCCGCAGGGGATGGAAGAAGTCCAAACACTACTGCGCAGAAACCAACGTCATCGGAAAGACAACCAGAAGCCCTGAGCGGTCCGCAGAAACAGAAGAACAATAAACGTCCTTCTGGACCAGGGAGGAGAGCTTTCTCTGGACCGAGCCTGGCTCCACCTCTGGACCCCCACCCTCCCTTGCAATGACCATCAGGATCGCTCCGAAAACCCCTCACAGCAAACAAACAATCATACAAACTAAAAAAAAAACCTAAAATAAATAGACAAACAACAAAAAGTAGAGCTTGAAATCTGACAGGAAAGAGCTGGCATGGATTGGCTAATGCCTCGCTGGGTAGGACACAAAGATTAGTCACTCCTTACCATGGTGCTGGGGACTTTCCTGCACACCCCCCCCCCAAAAAAAAATGTTCTGCACCTTAAATGCTGACAAATGTCTTGTTAGAGTTACAAGCCAGTCTAGATTATCCTAAAATCTGCCAAGATCAGTAAAATTATACTTCAACACAACAAATGGCTAAATACTAAAATGAAATAGACACGAGACAGCTGAATGGTACCTTATAGCCATTTTAAGGTATATAGCAGCTGGTCCTGTGTATGAACTAAAATTGAAATGTCAATGAGCTAATCATAGGTTGTGGTTAAGAACTTGCTTCTTTTTTTTTTTGTTTTGTTTTGTTTTGTTTTATTTTGTTTTTTTTTAACATACTGGTTACGCAAAACCTTGTCAATTCCATAATGTTACAAATTACTGTTAATGTTATATTGAGACTCTTAATTGACTGGGATGATATGCTACCAGCTCTGACTTTGGACCAGAAATGGTCTCCCCAACAAACTGTTCAACCCATCTGGACAATGAGTAGCTGGACTCTTTGCTGGGTATATGTTTGCAAGGAAAGAATCTTGATGGAATTTGAACTGTAATACTGCATCAAGGTGGAGGAATCCACCAGGGGGGAGGGATGTGGGGAGGGGTGGGGGGATTCCCAGAGCATATGAAACTGTCACATAATGCATAATAATTAATAAAAAAAATTAAAAAAAAATAGTAAATGAAACTTAGTATGACAGAAAATTCATCAGTTAATATATGGTGACCAGTAAGGACAGAAGATAAGGTTAGAATTCTTAATACATACGAAAATAGTTAATGTTCCCTAACCATCACTTTTTTCTCTTGCATAACTACAGGCTACCAGCAGAGTTGATAAAACACAGAAAGAATCTACCTTTGTCTATATCTACAACACCTCTACAATAACATGGGAGAAAGTGGTGGGAAAGGAAACTAGGGAGGGAGGAAGGGGATGGGGAAAAGAAGGGATCCCATACCTACAGACTGTATCATATAAAATAACAACACCAAATACTCTGCAACTCCACAGGACATCTGTGATGAGTGCCAATTATGGAAACATTTTTGTTTTGTTTTCTTCACCTTCCTTAGACCATAAAGTCCAATAGCTTCTTATGTAAACATATGTGCTAAGATGGAAATGACTATAGCCAAAGCAAATGTAATTCTGTAAAATGACATTTTTCTAGGTCCTGTTGGTCAAGAGAGGCATGGGATAAATGCTGTACCTTATTCTCCAAACAGAAACTCTGAACAATACATACTCATGACACAGAATTACCACTGGATAAGCCACAATGCAAAAGAACCAGGTCAAATTGAGCCACTTAAGAATATCTCCTGCAGCTCACCAAATAGTCAAGAAATCCACAGTTCATTAGGACTTTATAAAATTAATTCTGTGATAAAAGAATATAATTCTTAACGTGCTAGCTACAAATTATTTTTGCAGCAAAAGCTTGCACACTAATAGTTGCTTTGTTTCCTGCATTTCAGTTATAGTTTACAAAGACAGCAACTAAAAATT
Organism: Ochotona princeps; assembly: GCF_030435755.1. Lineage (NCBI taxonomy): Eukaryota > Metazoa > Chordata > Mammalia > Lagomorpha > Ochotonidae > Ochotona > Ochotona princeps. Next base: position 64,334,894 of record NC_080836.1, on the reverse strand, counting down.
GCTATTTTGGCATCAATTCTGAGCTATTTTCAAGCATATTACCTTAATTCTCAAAGGATTGATCTCCACATCTGAAGTGCAGTTCATTGGCCCATCAATGTCATAATGAAGAATGTACAATAAAGTATTATTGTTATATTTATAGGGCCACTGGAGGTTTAGCATTGCCTTGCTGAATGAACTTGGACCATTGTTTCTCAGCTAATAAGGGAGAGAAAGTGAAAATATCATGAGCAAAAAGTTCATTCTAGAACCTTTCCCTTATGTCACATCTAGAAATTATACACTAGCAACAAGATTTGACTTTCCATTGTAAGGTTCTAATATTACAATCAGACCAATAATATGCAAAAGAACTGAAACTCAACATTCATTTACAAATTAGTGTGATATGAAGAAGAATGTGCAAGAATGAAAATTTATAAGAGAGACAAAAATACTTTAAAACTCACAAATGAACAACAAGGAAAATTTTCTTCCTAAAGAAATATTGATTAGCTGTTGCAAGATCTGGGGCTGAGAAAATGCCTGGCAGGGGACCTGTGGGCACTCCCCTGCCAGGCTGTTCTTTTTCACTGGTGATCACAAGAACTAGGGCTGGAAATAGGCGAGGCTGGACAAGGCAAGGGCACCTGTCGGCACACATGAGGGCTGGGTCTGAAGGATGGAGTGGGTTGAACCAAACCACCGTATCCACAAGTGTGCATGAGAACCAGCTGGGGTACAGGCTTGTCTGGGCTGGGCCACAGCAGAGGCTGATGATACAAAAACTGGGCTGCGGCAGGCCTGGGAAGGGTTATTGGCAGTCGCTCCAGACTAGGCCATGGTACCTGCTGGTGTGCATGAGAAGTGGGTCTGCAGTGGGCTGGCTGGCCTGGGCTGCAGCACCCTTCGGTTTGTATGAGAAGAGGCTGAAGCAGAACTGACCATGCAGATACATCCATCAGCCTGTGCGCTAGCTGGTTAGGTGACAGACCACCTGATCCGGTACTGTCCGGCACACACAAGAGTCAAGTAGAAGGTTACTCCAGGCAAGGATTTTTGGGGGACTTCTGAACTAGACTACTGGACTCAGACCCTGCCACAGGGAAGAATCATAGGATTTGTGGTCCAACCTTGGAGCATGTATTGGGACTGACCCTCTTCAGTTGCTAATGCCTGTGCAGTGGACCGCATGTCCAGATATACACAGGGGACATGACAGCCAGCTCATGTAGTCCAGCAGAGGACGTCAACTGCCTCATCAGAGGATGGAAAGCAGCACAGGTTAAACAATTCTGGCCAAGCTCTGTAGCATGTCCCTGGGTCTATGGATGCACCAAGATAGACTTTGTCAACCAAAAGACTTTGGTAAGATTTTCTCAAGCCTGGAGCAACAAAACCAACAACTTCTCAGAACTATCAAAACCATTCAAGCAACACCCTTGGAATACTCTTCCCACACAGGGGTCTCTAAGGTGTCATCAAATGACTGTCCCCCACCCCTGCATGCTGATGTAGTTTGACAGCAAGGGGCAGCCCCCTCCCCTTCTTCCCCTATGGACAAGGAGGGAGAAAAAAACTGTCCTACCTACCTTCTTCAGTACCTGAACCTCCCCGATCCTAATCAGAGGCCCACATGGGCATGCATCCTAACTGCAGGCCCACATGCATCCCTCTCAACTATGTAAACAATATTGAAATGGAAACACATTTTTTAAAAATTATATTGATATCTTCTAGGAATAGTTTCAGTTTTTACTCAGAACTGCAACGTGTACAACAGAAAATAAACAATGTTCTATTTCTCTTATTCAAAAACTATCAGATTTTAAATCATATCTTCTTTAAAAAGAGAAAAAACAAAACACAAATTATAAGCTAAATTTGTCTGATAAAAATGAACTTACAAATAGGGAAGATTTTCAAAGAAACCTCTGATACATATGTGAATGGTACACAGTTTACATTAAATCTACACAGAATTATTTTTTAAAATTAGCTCAGCCATTCTTCTCTTTGCCGGCTCTCTCAACATGGTTTGGTTAAATCTAAAAGCTACAGACCTCATAGATGTGCTGAACAACTGGTCCAACATCTTCTTCTGTCTCAGGATTCTCCTTGTGTTCCCAATTTGGAATTGGAAGAAAGATATGGTCGGGACTGGAGACTCTACAATGATCCAAGAAAACCTAACATGAGTATCTGAATGGCACAGTCAATCTTCAAAAGCATCAATATTCAAAAAGAAAAAAAAATAAAAATAGATTTTTAAAATAAACAACTAGTAAATGCACACATGTACAAAAACTATCTTAACCAATTTTACTTTAAACAGGTGAACAGAAAATAAATGTGGGGAGGGACATCTGTTGTGGTACTGAAGGTTAACGTCATTGCCTGATATTGTGGCAACCCTTACGAACAGGGCAGGTTTCAGTCCCGAGTGCTTCACTTCCCATTCAGTGCCTCAATGAAGGTTCTGAAAAGGCAGCAGAAGACAGACCAAGTGCTTGGGCCGATCCTTCCCATGTGAGAGACCCAGATGTGGCTTTTCAGACTCCTGGTTTTGGCCCTTGCCTGGCCCTGGTCACTGAACTTTTGGGGAGAGAGTTAAGAGATGGATGATACCTCTCTCTGTCTCTCCCTTTCTTTCCACCTCTTAAATAAATAAATAAATAAATGAATAAATAAATAAATAAATAAATAAATAAATAAATGTCTCTGAAGGAAAAAAAGAGAAAATTCTTCTGAAAATTCAATAAATTCAGCTTGTGCCTAGTGCCCTGTCTTATCCCGTCTCAGAGTAAAGCCAACTAAACATCTGGAGCTTTGGAGCACAGTTAATACCTTACATCTCTAAAAGAGGCTATAGCCTAGTAGCTACTTTGAAAAAGTAATCATGAGAATAAAACATTTAAATTCTTAATCACACTGACCCTCTTATCTCAACAGCAGCTAAAACGGCAAGATCCACTTTGTAAGATACCATCGGGCTTACTCTGTCAAAAAGATTGGAGCTGAAAAGGAAATAAAATATATTTAAGACTGAAATGAGTATAATCATCATCAAAATAATACAGGAATAAATCCAGTTATAGTAAAAACAAACAAGTTAACAGCAAAAAATACACAAATATGGGATAAAAAATAACTTAATTACAAGATGTTTTATTTCTTATTTTTTAAATTATGCCTTACAAACCCAAAACTGGAAGAATCATTATTACACAAATGTAGATTTTTTAAAATGCTAAAATTTTTAACTTATGTATTAAGCATTTTACATACTTGTAACAAACACTTTCTTCCATAGTTATAACTTAATAAAGTTCTTCTCATACCTTTGAATTTGTAAATCAAATTTCACAGAAGTATCCATTTCTGATTGCTGGTGCACACTGAAACGAAGACCTGCTTGGAGCTGAATGGGAGAAGAAAAGATAATAATGTTAGCCAGTGTCTCATTAGGAAAATTACAAATCCAATAGTGAAAAAAAAATCTAATATAGGATTTTTTGTTTTTTCTTATTATTTAAGATTTATCATTGGTTATTTGAAGGGCAAAAGAGTCAATCTTCCATCCACTGGTTCAATTCCCAAACTGCCACAACAAGGAAGGCTGGCCCAGACGGAAGCCAGGAGCGTCAACTCGGGTCTACCACATAGGTCATAGGGGCCCAAGCACTTGAGCCAACTTCCACTGCTTTCCAAGGTGCATTAGCAGGAAACTGTACAACAAGTAGAGCAACTGGAAGAGAAACCAGTAAACATACTGGATGGCAGCATCATAGGCAGCAGCTTAACCCACTATACCACAAAGCTTGCCTAATGAAATAGGTCTTCCTGAGCTTACAGCAAGACTGAGCTTGGATAACCCATTTCCCACTGAGTCTCTTTAAGACACGTAGGCCTCCCATCCAAGTACTAACCAGGCCCAACCCTGCTTAGCTTCCGAGATCAGACAAGATCAGGCGCGTGTTGGACTCTATGCTTGGCAAATACTTGCAGGGAGGGAATTTTAACTGAACTTGAACTATGGTTATGCAGCGGGGTGGAGGAACCCACCATGGGGGGAGGGTGGGGGGAGAATCCCAGATTCTATGTAATTACAACACAATGTAATTAATGAATAAATTTAATAAAAAAAAAATAAGCCAGCTGAACTGAAAAAAAAAAAGACACCTAGGCCAATCCATAAATTTATAAATGTATATATGTAAATGTATTGAAAAGGCAACATAACACAAAAGCAGAGTAAGAGCGAGACTAAGAGAGATCTCTTCCTAACGACAATCTCCTATCCCTTCCCTAAGCCTCCTCTTTCCTCCCCTGCCCTATCCTTCCCTTCTCTTCCCTTCTTTTTTGCTAATCACAGTTAACAATTAAAACATTAAAGATCCTCCTGAAAGTAAATGTGATCCAAAATCCTGGACAATTGGTAAGAAGAAGTGAATAACTGAACTGTGTTAGCAAGTCAAAAAAGAGGAAAGGAATTGATATAAGAATCTGATGCAGGGGCCGGCATGGTGGCTCCATAGCTTTATCTTCCACCTGTTGGGCTGGCATCAAATATGGGCACCAGTTCATATCCCAGCTACTCTACTTCCAACCTAATTTCCTGAGAAAGCAGCAGAGAATAGCCCAAGTCTCTCATGTGGGAGACCCAGAAGCTGCTCCTGGCTTCGGACTGGCTCAGCTCTGGCTTTGTGGCCATTTGGGGAGTGAACAAAGTATGTAAGATTTTTCTCTGTAACCCCTATTAAAATAAATAAATATTTACAGAAAAAGAAAAAATCTGGCTTAAGGAGGCATGAGTCATGCCTGTATGGAGAGCACGTTAAGCTTCCGTCTGTTACAACAGTGATAGTATAAATCCTGGAGGCTCTACTTCGGACCCACTTTCCTGCTAATGCACCTGGAAAAGCAGTAGAAATTGATGCAAGTGTTTGGGTTCCTGTCAATCACAGATGGAGCTCCAGGCTCCTGGTTGTGGCCTGACACAGTCCTGGCTGTGAGGCCATATGGAATGTTAACTAGTCTCTGGAAATTCTTTTTTCCAATTCTTCCTCTTTTTCTGTCATTTTGCCTTTCATATAAGCAAGCAAATGAACAAATAAATAAATAATTTCTTTAAAATGGGGAAGCCATGAGAATGGCCAGAACCAGAATTTCTTCTCTTATAACCTTCAAACACCAAACATTCTGAAGTCTACAAGTGGAAAACTGAGATCTTTAAAGAAAATAACTGAATCATAAGGTATTGGAAAGAATGCTTCCAGCAGAGTCTTATACAAGACACATTCAAATTGTATTCCTGGGACAGATACTCGGTTTTGGTACAGTGATCAGGACACTGCATGAGATTTCCATATCCCACACTAAGTTCTTGGGTACAATCCTAACTGTGCTCCGACTCCACCTTCCTGCCTGTGAGCACCCTGGGAAGCAACAGACAACTGCTTACATAGCTAGACTCTTGGCTTTGGTCTGGGCAGGCCACAGTTTTTGTGACCATTTGGGCAGTAAACCAGCAGCCAGAAAATCTCACTCTGATGCTGTCTTTCTCTCAATCTGCCTTTCAAATAGAGATGAAAATACATGAATTTTTAGAAATGGTATTTCTTGAGGACCACCTCCCACTTCAGTAAGCCAAGACCTGACCATTCGGAATAACATGGGACCAGCTATACTGAAGGAGCTATCAACAATAACCAAAATGCTGGAGTGGATGAGATCAAGAGCCAGCTGACTTGCAAACTAAACATGGACTACTGTGGGAAAAAATGGAACTCAAGATATTTTGCTCAATTCCTCTTTCCTAAGCTAGCATACACATAAACATAGTGACTTTTAATGAAAATCACACTAAAAGCGACACAGAACATTAGATCTACATTAACACAGCTCTGAAGCACCAACAGCAATGTGCCATTAATTTAAATCCTGTGGTACAAGTAACACAATACACATTGCCCTTTGCTTCAAATTCTAGGAATCCGACAAGCGATATTTCATCTGTTCTTTTTTTTTTTTAAAGATTTATTCATTTTATTACAGCCAGATATACACAGAGGAGGAGAGACAGAGAGGAAGATCTTCTGTCTGATGACTCACTCCCCAAGTGAGCCGCAACGGGCCGATGCGCGCCGATCCAAAGCCGGGAACCTGGAACCTCCTCCAGGTCTCCCACGCGGGTGCAGGGTCCCAATGCACTGGGCCGTCCTCGACTGCTTTCCCAGGCCACAAGCAGGGAGCTGGATGGGAAGTGGAGCTGCCGGGATTAGAACCGGTGCCCATATGGGATCCCGGGGCTTTCAAGGCGAGGACTTTAGCCGCTAGGCCACGCTGCCGGGCCCTATTTCATCTATTCTTGAGAGGATGTGGAAAAGATGTGCTTCCTTCCAAACTCCTGTACTCCTATTCTTCCATGTGTGGGAAAAATGGACACAGTCAAGCCTTGTTTTGATCCTTGTTTAAAATCCTTACCCTAGGGCTTCAAATCCATTAGGTAACTCTATCTCACCTAAGAATGACAGTCCTTGTATTCACTACGTTAGCTTTGAGGACCCACTAAAATATGCATTACAAACAATAAATCTGGGCCTGATCTGTGGTACAGTGCATTAAACCTGCAGCCTCAGCACCCCTTAAGGGCACCAGCTCAAGGCCTGGATGCTTTTCTTCTGATTTAGCTTCCTGGCTAATGCACCTGGGAAAGCAGAAGAGAATGATCCAAATCCTTGGGCCCCTAGCACCCATGCAGCTCTAGCATCAGCCTGGACCATCCCCAACCAGCGGAGCCATCTGGGGAGTGAAACAGTGAATGGCATACCTGTCTCTGGCTCTCACTTTATATAACTCAAATAAATAAATAAATAAAATTTTAAAAATACATATGAAAATTACAAGGCTGGTGTTGCAGCATAGCAATTAAAAACACCACCTACAATGCCAACCTCTCTCCTATGGGCATTCACTTGTGTCCTACCTGTTTCATTCCCATTCCAATTTCCTGCTAACAACCTGGCAAAAGCAATGGAAGATGGCACAAGTATTTGTTCCCCTGCCACCCACATGGGAGATGTGAGTGAGTGTCCTGGCTGCTGGCTTCTGCCTGGTCCAGTCTAAGCAGTCGCAGCCATCTGGAAAGTGAACCAGCGGTCAAAAGATCTCTGTCTCTCCCTCTCTCCGTATAGCTCATTCAAACAAACAAACAAATTTTTCAAAGTAAATATCAAAGTTATAACTTGAAACCTTAGCCTAAATCCAAAGTGGGGAATGCCTGGCTCATAAGCTGAATACAGGCCAACTTGTAAGATAATTTTGTTGGGCTGTGGATGACATTATAAATATGCAAACGAACCTTGAATCCTCAACCCTGGTTTAATTCATGCTATTGCTGATTTATCAAACTACTGTCAAGCGTAGCTCTGCTAACATAGCATAATAGCAAAAACTGTTATTTCAATATTTTAATGAAACAAAACTCTAATTACTGAATTGTAAATCAAAACACATTTAAAGACACTCTTACGAAATTTTTATTCAAGAAATCACTACACACGAACCTAGAAAGAAGAGTGTGGTTCTATTTGTGGAGAGAAAATGCATTTGATTAAAATGCCTTACTTGGGTTCCGGCCTTCATTGGATTTCCCAGATCACACACCACCTGGCGGGTTTGGTTCTCTGTCTTAAATGCACAGGACAGTCTTGCTAAGGCCTTTGATGGATAAAGGAACAGGATGTAAAAAGGAAATAAATTTGTAACCAAAAAAGTAAATAAATAAAACACAGAAAGCATATGATTATAAAGTTGCTACATAACATCACAAAACTGGATTTTTTAAGTTTCTTTTTTAATGAAGCAAATTCATCTATTTGAGAAAAAATAGGAATAAGGAAGTCAGAATTGGGTAAAACTGCCACATAAATATGTAAAAATGTATCTGAAAGATCCCCAGAGGACTTAGACGGATGACTATATTGCCTCTGACAAGGAATTTGATGGACAGGCTCAGACACTTTATCTGCCTGACCTTGTTTTCAGACAGTAAGCCAGCAATTCTAAAAATGTAGCAACGCGTTGTAAGAAGTATTAGGCTTGAAAGGGATTACATAAGATAAGCAATCCACTGTCTAGCAGTGGAGCATAGGTAGAATGGCTAAGCTTGTGCTTCACTAAATAAGGGCTTGTTCATTAATGTTAGTAAGACCGGTGAGTGCATTTCAAAGAGGAGGTTGCTTACTTCACTATTTCGAACAACCCCGATGAAATCAGCCTGCGGCGGAATGGAAACAATGAGCTCAGCCTCGTAGGCACCTTCCCCTTGATTCTGAGCCCGAATAATCAATGTCAGAGGGTTGTCATCCCCAATATAGATCTTCTTTTGATCACTACAAGTAAAACACAAACCCAGACAGTGAAAAAAACATAGCACAGGGAGCATATGACTATTCAAAGAAACCAAACAGAAAAACACAGATAGCACTGACAAGCTCAAGAGTGCCTTGAGATATTTAAAGACTAATTCACAGCTCAATAGCAAATAGAATATAACATATTAGGTACAAATTCCGTGCTGTCTACTCAATGAAAGAAAACACTGATGCTACTATTATATACCAAGTGCTCACATCTAACTCTGCATGTGCTTAATTCTCAATTTTTTCTAACAGCAGATTAATCATTTGTCATGATTTCATAGGATTATCACATTCATGTAATATAACACAATAAAAATACTCCTTAGAATAGGTCTACAAAGAAGCATACCCTGAAAATAACATCATATTACGTTGTGGTACTACTCCATTCTGGACGGTATTAAGTCAGCCAATCTAAGCAATGAGTAAAAATATAGATGACACCTTAGGGTTTAAGGTGGATAATTTTATTATAGAAGATGACAGATTATCCTCCAATATCAGTACTTATCATTAAAATTATATTAGTGCTTTCAATAGCAAAATGCATCCTTTTACCTAAAAAGTCTCTGACTGCACTCTTCATTTTTATAACAAAACTTACCTCTGTACAGAAACTTCCAGCTTAGGTTTGCAGACATTGTCTTCACCACAATCAAGCAGAATATGTGCCTGGAAAAGATAAATTTATCTTTTTCTATATGGCAAAATAGTAATACAAACTTTATTTCAATGCATATATGTGGATATACCTGTATGTACATAGACTGATTTTTAAAAATACTTCTCAACATGTCTGTAAACCTAAATGTAAACAAGATCATGGTCACTTATTTTCACACACATTGGTGTAGGAGGCTGAGAATGAGAAAGAATATAGCATATAATGTAATTCTTGGGACTTTGTAGTTTTATCTCAAATTAGCTGTGGCATTTTGAAATATATCCTGAGATATTCAAGAAAATAGAGTTTAATCTTATTACATTGCTAGCTAGGCTTTGTGTTCTTAGCAAAATAAGCTCCCTAGTAGAGTGTTACTAAAATGGCTTTGGCCAATATCACACAGCAGCGATTCAGAAAAAATAAGGAAGAAACTGGATAAAATGGGGTTCAGTATGTTTGCTTTTATCTGTAAAGAAAAGAAAAGAAAGGAACTCAAAATGTTAAAATGATCAGGATACACAAAACACAAAAACTATCACCAGCACGCCAAGACACAGGCAGGAGAACATACCAGCTCCTAGAGTACAAAAAAATACAGAGGGGCCAGTGCAGTGGCAGAGCAGCCTACTGCTTCACTCCACCGCCTCTGACACTGGCATCCCATATGGGCACCAGCTCATGTCCTGTCTGCTCCACTTTGATCCAGCTCCTTGCTTATGATCTGGGAAAGCAACAGAAGAGACAGTTTAAGTTCTTGGAACTGTGCACCCATGTGGGAGACCCAGGAGGATCTCCGGGCTTCAGATCCACTCAGCTCCAATCATTGCAGCCATCTGGGGGGTGGACCAGCAGAGGGAAGACCTCCCTCCATCTCTGTTCTCTCCCTGCAACATCTGCCTTTCAAAAAAAGCAGTCCTTTAAAAAATTCAAAGAAGTGAAATATTAACAGGAAGCAAAACTTTAAGTAGGATTTAAAAGAAATATATAAATTAGGAAAATAAAAATGAAAATAAAAATTCTTTTATTTTTATTAGAAAGTCAGATATACAAAGAGGAGGAGACAGAGAGGAAGATCTTCCATCCAATGATTCACTCCCCAATGGCTAGAGCTGCGCTGATCTGAGGCCAGGAGCCCGGAGCCTCTTCCAGGTCTCCCACACGGGTGCAGGGTCCCAAGGCTTTGGGCTGTCCTTGACTGCCTTCCCAGGCCATAAGAAGGGAACTAGATGGGAAACGGGGTGGCCAGGGCACAAATCGGTGCCCATATGGGATCCTGGCACATGCAAGGCGAGGGCTTTAGCTAATAGGCTACTGTACTGGGCCCAAAAATGAAGCCATTTTTAGTTTGCACATTATTACAATCAAAAAGGTTTCAGGCCCAGAGGCAGATAAAACCAGAGAAAAGAGGATTTAAAACGAAAGAAAATACATGGAATCTTCTGTGGAAAAAACGTTTGGAAAATTTTAAGTTACAAGGGATGTGCTGTTACCGGGGGTGGGGGAAATAACTGAATTAGTTCAATTACTTAGACACAGCAGATGCTTCAAGCTTCAAGAAAAAAATGCATGACTGAAGAATTTAAGACGATTTTTTAAGTCATGCCAAGTATACATAACTATTCAATTTGTCCAGGAACAAAGTATGAATTCTGCAGATAATAAATGAGTGCTATGGTGTTATAACACCCTGAGCTGGTGTTACAGATTAATTATCTGAAGTGGGATTCATATATATATATATATATATAATATCAACAAAATTTTGATAAAGTGCTATTTGGCTAACTACCGCTCTTCAGGAAAGAAAAAGGACTTAGCTGGCATGATAGCAGCAACAACAGCAGTAAAACATGTTATCATCAAAGATAGGTCCAGAAACAGCATAGCACAGAACAAGGTCTTCCAAGCCCAGAGAACCAAAGCTCTGCAACTAAATGCTAAATATCCTGCACAAAACGTGAACTTTCTGAGAGTATTTCAAAAAGTCTGGGGGCAAACTGCATTGAAAGAGAATGTGCGTTTTCCACAAACTTCAAGGATTCTCATATATATTTACAAAACTCTATTTACTTTCATTGCTTTCAAAAAGCAAAGAGAAAGAAGCAGAGAAATTATTCCATCCCTGAATCACTCCCTAATGGCTGCAACAGTGTAAAATAACTAACACTTGAAAGGCAGAAAAACAAAGACAGACTGAAAGAGTGGGGCGCAGACTGAAATGCAATACTGCTCTCCCTCATGGCTGGCTAGGACCCAAGAATTGGGGGTATCACCTGCCAACTCCAGGAGTTACAGCAGCAGGAAGCTGGGCTAGTACCCTCGTACTCTGACAAAGGATGTGGTATTCCAAACAGTGTCTTAACCACAACACCAAACACCCATCACACATATTTATCATCAAAGTATTGATCAACATAATATTGTGCATCCACCAAAAATTAAAAACATAAAAAAAGAACACAGAAATATTTATTATTAATGAACGCCAGTATTAATACACAAAATGAAATATGAAAGTGAATTTTTTAAATTACAGAAAACTTTTAAGAAATACAATTAGACTTATGCTGTTATTTCAGCATAAGTGCAAAAAGAACTGCAAAAAAAAAAAAAAAAAGACCAACTAATAGGAACTAAAAGGAAACGATAACCTGAAACTAGGGTACTAAGTAAACAGTCCAATGACGACAGAAATATAATCTAGAAATATGAATATGTAACTTGAAGACAGTGAAACATAGGCTATCCAACAGTATTTTAAATAAATGGGCTTACCCGGGATTTTCTGAGACTATAATACAGCATAAAATTTTATATTGTTTTACTTCCTCTTATGGAAATAATTATTAATGTAATACATATATATCTTTACCTGTATATTTCAATGCACATAAAGATACATGCTATTTAGTTTTAAAATATACACAAATGATAACACAGATTTCAAAAATGTTTACCCTAGGACTAAAATGCTGTACAAATAAATTGGTATCTTGTTATTTTCCATGAAATATTTTATTGTTTTCTGTATATGAAATAATACATCTTTCTACATTTCACTAAATTCTTATGCCTGAATAATTATCTGATTTAAAAATTCAGATCCATTCCCCTGACTTCTTTGACTAAACACTTACCAATATTATAAAATATTATAGGTAAGAACATGAATTATAAAGTCTTCAAAAATGATCAAAGTATGAAATTAATGGTAAACTGTGAAAGTACAGTACCTGTCGGCTAACGTTGGCAGGAGTGAATTGGTTAAGAATGGGTTGTAAGCCTGTTGCATCAGCAGCTGTTCTATAATCCAAGCGATACTCCATAAAAATAGTAATTGGAGTGAGTTTGTCTCTAAATTCAGATTCATCCTAAAAACAGAACATCTTGAGATTAATGAACACCAAGCTAAATCATCCTTAAAACTCAAATGCACGTCACAAAGTCAGCTCTACACCAACCAACACCTTCAACACCAACCAAAATTCCCCAAAACTATCCTATGTAAGACGAACTACCCAAGAGGCTCATTATCCAGGTAAACTTCCAATCAATTCTTACTTGACAATGTGATATTTTGATTCACAGAAATACGGATGGCATGTGCACAAAATGAGCAAACGTATACCCAACCGAATAACTAGAACCGAAAAACTGTTCAAGCTACTTATGCACTGCTTTCTTCTCTTCCTTCTCGTTTCATCCCTCTGCCTTCCTTCTCACGGTAACCAGCCTGCTGAATGTAAAGTCTGCCATTTTCAACTTGTAACTTCCTGGGAGGTTTTGTTCTTTAATTGTTTTCTTTTTTAAAGAAATTATTTTTATATGAAAGAGACAGACAGAAAGAGAGAGGAACGGACAGAGATCTTGCCATTCATAAGTGCTGAGTTCTATAAAAGTTTATTCAATCAAGCTTCATTTCTATTTTTCAACCGATAATTCAAGCATCTCAAGTCTCTGCAGGTGTAATGGTCGCTTCTCCTGGTGTCTTGTGTCCTTTTGTGCCTGACACTCTTCCAACAGCCAAGTAAATTCGATGAGTTGAACTTCAGAGTGGGAATCTTGGGCCACAGAAGGGAAAGTTCTCTCTGGAGAAGCTCTGAGCTTGCTCTGGTGGGAATCAGGATGTACCTCTGCCTTGAATCTGAAGCCCCACACTGGGGTACTGCTGACTGCACCTCCATGTTCACTGCCTTCCAGGTACCTGCTCTCATCAGAAAGCTTGGCTCACACATTTGCACACAACTTACAATTCACATTTGAGCACTTGGGTTTTCTAGGTGACTGCTAACTTTTGGAATCTTGGGCTTCCATCTACTCTCTTCAGAGTTCCCCAAAATTTTAAAGACAGATTTATTGGGGCCGGAACAGTGGCAGGGCAACTAGTCCTTCACCTGCAGTTCCAGTTCACATCCTGGTTGCTCTACTTCTGATGCAGCTCCTTGCTTATGGCCTGGGAAAGCAGCAGAAGACAGCTCCAGGGGGCCCAAAGGCCCCTGCACCCATGTGTGAGACCTGGAAGAAGCTCCTGGCTCCGAGACACGGGTCAGCTCAGCTCTAGCCAATGCAACCATTTGGAAAGTAAGCCAGCAGATGTAAGACCTTATCTATGTCTCCCTCTCTCTGTAAAATCTGCCTTCAAAATCATTTTTTTTTAAAAGATAGGTTTCTTGTAGTTTAGCCTTTCTTTTAGTTCTGTCAATTAGTAGCAGCATGGTATATTACGTCTACTGCCAGGTTTGACACTGGAAATAACCAAATGTTCTCAAGATTTTTTTTTCCTGTTCTTCCCCTCAGGTTTAATAACAATTTATAGGAAGTGAAAAGTATTACTATGAAAAAAGTAGAAATAATAACTGACAAACATATCTCTTACCCGGAGATAAGCTATCAGTTCTTCACACTGCATCTGTCCCCCTCTGAATATAGTCATGTTCTTGGAATGACCTGGGGACCTGTTATGGAGAAACAGCGCTCGTCGAATTGCTCCCTTTTGCTTGAGTTTATCCAAAAGAAGCTCCACCTGGAAGTCTATATAAATCAGAGGATTTAAAACCACTATATTCATTGGGAGGCTCATCTGCCCTAGTTCTCTCATAAGCAGGAATACTGATTCCTCAGATGCAATTTTTTCTAGGTCATTAAAAATGCCTATATGTTTCTGTACAGAGTAATAGCAAATAAATATTTAATGATAATAATTAATTCAGTTTTCCCCAAAGCAGTATCATACATAATCCTAAATAATGATAGTATAACAGCTATCAGACAGAAAGCAAATGTTGTCTTTTTATTCCAGTTAAAGGAAGTGAGACATATGAAGAAATCCATCATTAATCCAACAGCAAGAGTCTGGCCAGCAGGGTGCATAGTATGCACTAAAATATGCTCATACCATTGTATTAAGCACTATGATGAAAGAAACTGCCATCATTTGTAACTCCTGCTTCCCATGAAGCAATATTATCAACCTTTCAGATAAATTCGAATGTTCCTCATGCAGCCAGGGACCACATGCCATTTCAAGGCCATCAAGAATCATCTAAGAGTGAATGCAAAGCCAATAGTTCGAAGCACAGTTGTTAGGATTCTGTTTCTTTAGTTTCCTTAAAAGAAGATACTGTCCCACTGGTTTCTTTCCCAGTTTCTGGAAAGATCCATGTTCATTTGTGTTCATTTGAAACACAGGGGAAAAGTGCAGGGTTATTTTGTGTTCCATCCTGTCACCCTGCCTTCCTTTCAGATTCTCAAATCCATGAAGCACAATCCTGCTTCAGCCTTCCCGAAATCACCATTTGTTCCATGTGAAGTACTCCTCCCCAAATCCTGCAGCTCCCTAACTTCCTCAAGGCCTCCACCAAAAGTTTATCTGCCAGCGAGACCATGCTCAACCCTGGGGCTCTTCTCTGTACGTTTTCAAGTCCAACCACAAAGCCAACATTCCAGCCCTCTGTTCTCCTGCAGGATCACCCTGCAGCATTTACTGCTAGCTAGCATAATATCAGATCATGGCAATAACCATTCATGACGTGTAAACCATTTGAGATATGGTTTGAAATTCAGATAACTAATTAAATTTCACTAAATAATTAAATTTAGCTAAATTTAGTGACCAAACTTTTTCTCCCTTCTCTCAATATTTCTAAATTATTTCTACTCCTGACATCCCTGGGAGCTTCTCTCCAAAATATAAAATATAAACTCCTCAGTAGATCATCTATGTATAAACAATGAAACTAATTTCTCCCAGAATTTTCCCCACATACTGGTAACTGTTTAGTCTTCTAAATGCCTTACTTTGCCATTCTTGAACCACTGTGTTCACAATATACATAAATTAAGTGTATTTTTTTCTGAATTGGCTTAAGAACTGTCAAACAATGAAAGTAATCACGTTATAACCTTAAATGTCTTTAACCATAAACATTCAAATAAAAAAACAATAACTTGTTTTAGGGTGAACATCCTAAAACATATTACTAAGTACTAAAATAATGTATTTTAAGTATTAAAATAATGGTTTTTAAGATACTTACTAAGTTTCCTAGGAAGCGCTCCTTTGCCATCTGCCTTTAAGCAGAACCTGACATTGAAACTATGGAAGAAAAAAAATCCTATATAAATTCTGTAATACAGCGTAGGCATACTTCTCAATATAATTCAAATGCAACAGAATTGTGAACATGCCTAACGCTGCAAACCAACTCTGTTCACTTGAATCACTCCCAAGACACCCTGTGAAGACCAAAACCAATGGATCCTCCAATCGTATTTGCACATAATCTATACATAGCCTATATTTTGATCATGCCTAGACTACTTTGAATACCTAATAGAAACCAAAGAGTTAAGCACTATTGTTTAGGAAATAAGAGACAGAAAAAAAAAAGGTGTGTATATATTTAGTACATAAGCAACCTTTTCTCCCAAATACTTTTAATCCACAATTGGCTGAACAGGCAGATGGAGAGTCCAGGGGCACAGAAGATTGGCTGCTTGGGTAGTTTATATCATGAGGCCCTGTTTCTTCCTTCATGTCTGAGTATACCTCTAAAAAGTACAAAAACACACACACACAATGCATCCATCAGTAACTCCCCTCATATTCCCTGTTAGGCTAGCATGACAAGAAAAAGGAAGGGAGGGAAAGAATTAACAATTTTATTACTTTTAGTTTATGGGAAGTTTGTTTTCATAAGGAAAAAGAATGTTCAGAAATAAAATAATGTCTCACTTAGTAAGATGACCCATGGAAGTTTACTGTATGCTGCAGGGTTTTTCACAATTTATTCATGACTCATGAAATCATGCCAATGGCTTATGAACCAGCATCTTAAATTAAATAAAATTGACTTAAGTATCAAGGGAAAATTAGATTTTGGGAAATTTTGGTTTTAACTATGTGTAAGTGCTTTCTGAATTATGATGGCAAGTATATTTGATATTATGTGACATTCTCAAATTCATATGAAAGCCACTACTCTAATTAGTGCATTAGAAGCCTTCAAATCATGAGCTTAATTATTAGCATATTAGTAGCAATGTTGCAGGGACAGCAGGGTGAGTGTGGAAAGGCAATACAATTAGAGGTAAAAATCATGAAAAACAAGTTGTGATTCAATCTAAAAGAAGAGTAACTATTATTAAATTTTTTATGCAACACAATAAAAACACTAATTTGGGTAGCATTTGAAAAATATTTTACTTATTTAAAGATGTCTTTATTTCTTTGAAAGTCAGTTATAAAGAGTTAGGGACAGAGAGATCATCCATCTGCTGGTTGACTTTGCAAATGGTATTGCAGGTGGGAGCCATAATGAGCTCCCTTAAACCTACAGACCGGTGGGATCTGACTACCCCGAAAACCTTGTTACCAACATGGCAGACAACCTGGACTCAAGTGACACCTTTAGATGGTATCCCTCAATAATGCAATTGTTCCTTTTCTAGACTGTGGATCCTCAGATTGGTAATTTTGCCATTTTCATTTAATTTCCCGAAAGTCAGGGTCAGTTTGTGGAAAGCTGTTAAACACATGCTGAATGTGAAATGTCAGTCCTCAGTCTAAGCTTTCCTTTTCAGTGCACCAAATGAAGATGCTCTGAAAAACATTGCATAGTGGCTTTCTGCTTTGGGTAGTTCATCAAAGAAGGGGTTGAGGCGTGCTGTGTACTGTGTACAACTGTCTGCCCATGGGCTACCTGAAATTCTTCTATGAAAAGAATTTTTAAGAAAACTGGATATCGTTTGGCTTAGGGAAAAATACTGGTTTGAAAATTTTAATGAATTACCCAAAAACACAATGAAAATCATATTCATTAGCTTCTATGGAATAACTTCTCCCTGCCATTCTCATCAACTACATGTTTGCTGGGATGTTTTCTTCTGTGTAAGTAAGAAATGTTTAAGTATTTCTCATAATTTATGGGACATTTATATTTATGCTTGAAAAGTGTAGAGTGACAGAGACAGAAAGGGAAAGAAAGAAGAGGGAGAGGGAGGAAGAGGCAGGAGGAGAGAGGGATAGATCTGCCATCTTTGCTCACTCCCCAAATGACCACAACAGCCAGGACTGGCACAGACAGAAACCAGGAGCTTGGAACTCAGTCTAGGTCTCTCACAGGGGTGGCAGCAGCCCAAGTGTTCAAGCCATCTTCTCGTGCCACACAGGATACATTAACAGGAAACTAGAGCAGAAGGCACTCCAACAAAGGAGTGTGTATGTCAATCAGGAGCTTAACTCGGTGCACCACCATGTCTGTCCCCAGTAGTTAGTTTTATATTCATTTTCATTTATGAGAAAGATACTAGTTTGTCCATTTTTAAGTAGCCTGAATTAAAACATGACTTATATCAGAGATAATCATTAAAATAATCATAATCACTGAAATAATCATAAAAACAATCAAAGTAACATTTACATGACAGACAAAAACAATGCAATAGGGAAGAAATCTAACACTGGACTTACAAAAATTTGTTTTCCTATGGAATCTAGTAAAAGTATCTATGAAAGATAATAAACTGGAGCAAAATAATTTTTCATTCAGCTATTTACAGATACTAAGCCTGAAAACACACCTTCTAAAATTTTTAAATAATCATAAGATTGGTTAGAATTGAAAGTGAACAATTACTTAGTCCTTATCAGCTCTTCCTTCTTTTTTAGTATATTCATCAACCATTTATAAATCTTTAAAACTTCATTTTATGCTAGTTTATTGATCTTCAAGGATATCTCCAAGAATTTTCTGGAGATTTCTTGCTATCTTCTTTGTAGCAGTATTTCTGTAACTAAAAATAGTATATATCTATATAACCTGCTTAACAATTACTTCAGCCTGCTACTTCATTTCAAATTGTCCTACAGTGATTGAGTCAATAATCACGACAATAAATTAGAAAGTAAGCACTCTTACCAGGAAACTTTCAGAGCTGTCCCAGGCAATGGGCAGGTCTTATTGTCTTGATTTAAAATGCTAGGGTATACTTCAAGGCCAGCATTTACAGTGATAACTGGTCTGGCCCTGAAAAAAAAATAATTATTTCAAGAGTCACATTGATGTAAGTGCTTTAGGTTCAAATTTTCCACATACTCCAGTACAATATGTACCAAGCATTGACTAAGCATTGTTTGTAACAGCAGGAAGATAAGGATGGCCCCAACTATCTCAGTTCAGCCAGCACAGAAAGGTCCACATTACTGCAAGTCACTCAGTGCCAGGTAAAGTGGGAAACTACCAGCATATATATACTCAATCCCTTAAAAAATGGCTGAGATATCGACCTAATTCCATGGAGCCCAGTGGGGAAAATGAGCGCCGTAAGCTCATCTGTGCTGATACAGAACAATCCCAAAGACATATCCAAGATATGATTTTAGTAGGAGAAGGAAAAAGACTCACAAAGAATGACTACATACACATGAAAACATACTATGTTTTAATACAGACCCCATTGGTAATCCTAAAAGGTTGGAAACTGGTTTGAGGGAATATATATTTTAAATTATAGCTATTTGTACTGTTTGAATATTTATCACATACTTGACTGACTTCACAATTTAAAAGCTAAAACAATAAACTGAAAATGAGTATCTCTACCCTAAGTTGAAACTTAAAACACAGAGCACTAACATTTCACGTTGCCATCCTCAGGCTAGTGAGTAAATTTTCTAAATTCTAACCACCTCCGAAATCTAAAACAGCTTTGGTATCAAGCATTTCAGATAACGAACATTCAATCTGTAAGTAACGGTTTTCAAAGTTCAGATGCACACATTTTAACCCTGTACAAAAAATACATTCATATCACTCAGCCTGTCTCAAGCACAATAAACCCCTACATTGTCTGCATATACATCCTGCCCCACTGCTATAATTAAAGACACCCACCACAAACTCAATTCTATGGGATTAATACTAGTTTTCCTGACATGTGTGAATCCAGCCCACAGCAGTATAAGCACCTTTACTTGGGACACTATTTGATAATGCACAGCATAAAGAATTGATCAAATACAGAGAATAAATGAAAATGTTTGAAGCCTGGAAACAGAAATATATGAAAGCACACACATTGCTCTAATAAAACTATTAATTTTGTGATTCATTTTATATTGCCCATGTGATCACAGAATACTGTGACATAAACACCAAGTCCATTTCCTCTTACTGGAAATTGCAAACTCATACTATCTTTAAGAGCAATTTTTTAAAAGGGGGAAAACTACATGTGGTCCGTGAAAAATACAGTATACTAATATGATGTTAATAAAAGCAGCCGTATCCTAGGATTTATGCAAACTCATTGTACTACTTCACAAATTTTGTTTTCTAATTATAAAACTATTTTGAAACAATGAAACGTTTATTTTAACAAATGGAAGAAACCTTTGGAAGACAGTTTAAAGGATAAACAGGGAAAATTGTGAATTTCTTTCAAAATAAAACATGCATAGCATTTTCTTCTTTGAGACCTTTTTGTATAAATATTATTTACCCATAGTAAATGTTAGATAGGAAAAATTCGTCATTATTTCAAGAAAAATAAACTAAAATTCAAATACTGAAATTCAGATAAAAAGTCTTTCAAATAATTCAGAATATTCCTGTTGTACATGCTATACTCACCTGTACAACACAGCTCGATCTACTCCAAAAGCTCCTACAATTAAGTCTTAAGAGAAGAGTAGAAACAAACATATGTTAACAGTAATAGTTTCTGAAGTTCTACACCATGCTATAAAGCTTTTAATGCACACAAAACAATTTATATTCTCACAACCAAGAAACTGTACGGCAGCAAAAGCAAAAGAACACCCTCTACAACATTTTTTCCTAACATTACAGACTGAAAGAAAATTAAAGAAATTCAAAATATCTGTTTCATATTGTACATTCCCAGGAAATATATCTGCCGTTTTTTTCTAGCCCTTAGTAGTTGGAACAGTGTTTTGAACTGGGTAGAGGTAAATACTTGAAATTCAATACTTGAAATATTGAATTGGAATGGCTTCTGAAATAAATGAATAGCCTTAGGAATGAAAACTCTGAGCTGTATGTATTCACAGCAAATCACCTGGATAGCCATTTTTGTCTATATCTGTGGCTCCTTTCATGGAATAGCCAAAGCTTGGCGGCATGCTCCGAGCAGCCCACTGGCCTTGAAGGATTTGAGATGGTATTGCATTCAAGCCTGTAGACCTTCCATTGAAAATATACACAATTCCTTTCTGATCTTCACCCCCATAAGGAGCAGCAATTGCAATATCTATAGGGGAAAAGGAAGAAGAGGAAGAGAAGGAAGAGGCACAGAGAGGAAAGGATGGGAATAGAGGATAAAGACGGTGACACAAACGTTAGTAGTCACAATCATTTACACGGAGAACTGAATGCTTATAGAACCCATTTATCTTCATCTATATGGTCTCAAAGTTCAGTAAAACACTCCTTATTCAAAAGTAACAATCTAATTCAAGGAGATGCAAACAAAACTGTAGAAATGAATTAATTTAGAGCCATATATTCTGGGTCTGACCTTATACAAATCTAAATGCCCCATACTTAAAACTGGCAGTATGGAAGGTAAGAAGAACATGTCAAAAGATTCCTCTAGGGACCGACACTGTAGTACAATGTGCTGGTATCCCATGTGCGCATGCTTCTGAGTCCCAACTGATCCACTTCTTATCCAGCTCCCTGTTAACAGTCACCTGGAAAAGTAGCAGAAGATGGCCCAAATCCCTGGGCTGCTGCACTCATAGGAGAGACCCTGATGAAACTCCTGGCACCTGGCTGTAGCACAGAATAGCCCTGCATGGCAGCCACTTGAAGAGTAAACCAGCAAATAGAAGATCTCTCTACCGCTGCCCCTCTTTTTCTAACTCCGTCTCTGAAATAAAAACAGCTAAATCTTTTTGAAAATTCACTTAAAGCTCATTCTAGCTATCAAAATTCTACTTTATCTATGCATCATTTTATATTTTTTGCTGAAAAGAAATCAAGTTGGATCAATCTGAGTTAGAACTTCATGTGAGCTTGTTGATTTTAAACAAATAAAATTATAAATTAATAGTCAAGACAGCAACGTTCAAGATAAGCTTTTCTAACTCTTAAAGGGTCCAATTTTCTCTGCTGCTCCCACACTGTGCCTGAACCTGTAAAGTGGCCTTCTCACTTCAAGTCTTGCCCCTATGACTCACTGCCTTCATGTTATTCATGTTTTGCAACAACACTGGCCTTTTGTTGCTGTTTCCCAAACACTGCACTAGTTCTCACATCTGGGCTTATTACCCTTGCTGTTCCCTCTGCTTTAGCAGTTGTTGCTTCGGAGCTTTTCCAAGCCTTATTCCTTCTGCCGTTTCCCAAACTCTAGATCTGACATCATCCTGTCAAAGAAGTCTCCCTTGGCCACACTTGGCCCCTCCCCACCTCTACTTTATCACATGCCCTGGACAGAAGCTCTCTGTTCTATCACCTTGCCCTAAAAAAACAGTCTTTATCATAACCTGGATTTTCCCCATTATTTGTATACGTATTACAGAGCTCTGTATTTTTGAAGTTCTCTTATACAAATTTTATTTAATAATGGGGTAAACCCTGATACACTGTTGACTACACAGACAAACCAACAGGGTATTCCTCCATTCTGTGACCTGCAGAAAGCTTTTAATGTTATCCTTTATGGGCCAGAGCCATGGTATATATTGCACTTAGTTCCTGCCTGTGGCACCAGCATCCCGTATGGGCACTGGTTTGAGTTTCAGCTGCTCCACTTTTGATCCAGTTTCCTGTGCACAGCCTGTGAAAGCAGCGGAGGATGGCTCTGGTGCTTTGGCCCTGACTTTGGATCAGCTCAACTCGATTTTTGCAGCCATTTAGGGAGTGAACCAGCAGACTGAAGAGTGTTCTCTCCTCTCTGTAACTCTGATTTCAAATAAAAATAAATCTTTAAAAATATCATCCCTTAAAAATATATTGTTACTTTGTAATGTGTATTTCACATTTCTAAATGAGTTCTGTACTGAAAGCTAATTTACTTTTTAAAGATACTTAAAGCTATTGAAATAAGAGTCTTATCAAACAACGGAATTATACACTTATACATCCCCATGAAGGGAAACAGAAACTTGTTTAGAACACTTTGGACAGCAATAACAAAGCTATGGCTTTCAAAATACTAATGGCAAAACATACCTTTGAGGTAGGCTGACATTATGTATTATTCAGCATTGCCTTAACAATGTGTCCACAACATTTTTTACACTTGTAGCCAAATGGACACTAGAGGGCACTGCTGTTCAGCAGGACACAAAGATCATCACTAGCTCAAGACTCAAAATATAAAAAGCGTTCCTTTCGGAAATCAACTGCTGTGATACTCTCACCTGAGGCTGCTCTCATTTTCGAACATGTTGCTGAGTTTTAGGAGAAATCAACCTATCTTTAAATTTGGTATATGGCTCACTGGCATTCAGTCCCTCTTTTCCAGAAAGCAGATTCACTCATGTACATTTCCAGATGGGGCATGGACTTTCCAGGTAGGCTTAGAAGTCAGGAACGCACAGTTGCTGAACTTCGATCTTACCATTGAATCCATCCTGGTCCAAATCTCCCAAAGGAGCGATGGCACTGCCAAAGCGTGCAAAGACCTCCAATCCATTCAGCTTGGTCACCTGGAAGTCAGCGGAGGCTCTCTGCAGACACACGGAGACCTGTCCCACCTCCTGGAGTTTGCCATCAGAGCCTCGGTCCATGAAGAGTGGAGCTCCAATAAACACATCTGCATAACTAAAAGAACAGACTCCTCACCAAAGCCAAGATCAAACTCCATCTATTTCTAGA
The DNA here is from genome assembly GCF_030435755.1 of Ochotona princeps. Lineage (NCBI taxonomy): Eukaryota > Metazoa > Chordata > Mammalia > Lagomorpha > Ochotonidae > Ochotona > Ochotona princeps. The sequence continues at coordinate 64,311,477 of NC_080836.1, read as the reverse complement.
CATTCCTTTTTTATTAAAACTTAATTTCTCCTTCTAGACATGTCTTGGACACACTGAAGCACAAAACCAGTAACAGAGTAGCCACTTCAAATTCAAACCCTTCTTCAACTCTTTTTAAGAACTTATGAGCAGTTCATGGAAGTTTTCATCTTACAAAAGCTACTGAAAACAAAAATTAGGAGCACCAAATTTTCCAGTAATTGGGTAAGGTTTCTTCAAACTGATTCCTTAAATAGAAAGATCAGTGGAAAGGGGACAGAGAAACAAAAGCAGAACTGTTTAGTTTTAGTAAAGCATTCACAAACATGAGAGCAAAACTGTTTCTGGAAAACATTTTTTAAAACTTACTCATCTCCATTAATGTCAGTGGCAGCCACAGAAAATCCAAAATATGCAGCCATCTGGATAACAAGATGCAAACAAAATGTTTGTATTTCACCCAACTACTTCAGGCAATTAACAATTACAACATATGTAACAAATAGACTACTTATGCTCCTACATACAGTACTTCAATCTAAATGTCTTCCCCTTTGTTTATTCTACCAACAGCATGACAATCAGGTAATGAAACTTGCTAATTTGCTTAGATCTGTGAGTAAAACATATTGCAGGTATAACACTCTAATGTATAAATTCATTTACCTATGTTGCAAGTAAAATCAACTCTCCTTTCTAGGCCAAACAAAAGATCCTTTTTCCCCACTCCCTGACAACAGGCAGCTACAGGAACACCATCAGAAGGACACATTCACATACACACATTTCTTTCACACAAACATTTTAACTGGACCAGAGAAGTCGCAAGTGGATGACTATGTAGAGAGGGTAACAGTTAATAATTGTTAAAGACATAATAATTGGTCCTCTCTGTGTGAAACTATTATCCTCTAGAAATTACTGTTTGGAAAGACACAAGCAGGAGTTCATTTTTTGTCTTACATCTCAATCAATCATTTGCCATATGGCTTTGCTTTTTAATTATACACACTACAAATGTGTTTGGATATATTATGAAGTTATTATGCATAGAGAGAAGTAATTTTTTCTCTTCCACCACAGGAGACTACTGGCTAACACAGACAGCTGGGATGGGCGGTGTGGTGGGGGCATAGTGGGAACAAGACAAAATCAGATAACTATGGAGGATTATTCGAGGACCCTTGTGGATACCAAAAGGACTAACTAGGTGGCCATGTCCATTATATAAAATGGAATAATGTTTGCTATACCTTAAAAAAATCAGAAAGAATGACAGATTAAACTAAAGTGATGAGTGAATCAACTAAACAAAGAAGGAAAGTTAGCAATACTTATGAAAATTGATAAGTTGAATATACATCTGGAAGGAATAAGATAGTTTCCTATTCTGTTTATTTTGTGCTGATACACAAAATAAATTAAGAAATTGAAACAAACATGTATTCTACAGTCAATGGCAAGACTGGAACTTGTGCAATAAACTATACTGCACTTAGGGTACCACGTTGAATACAACATGCCAAAACAATATTCTTGGATCTTATCCTCTCAGGGTGTTTGTATTCAGTATAAAGAAAGCATGGCATTTACTGAGACCACACCTGCGCTGTGAGCCTCACACCTACTCCAGGAGTACATGAGCAGCACCCCCAGGTTTACACTTAGGCATCAGAATCAGTATAGTAACAGACAGCTCAGAGAGCCCAGGCCTGTCCTTATCAAACCCTTGCCTTTCCCCAAATACAGCTGAAGATGAATACAAGGAAACTTTAAAGAGTTCACAGAAAACAATGAGTTACAATAATAAAATAATCGAAACCCATGCATAGTTTCTTCATAATGGGCATTTTTGGCCAATGTTTTGGAAACACCTTACAAAGGCACGCATTGCCGTCAGTCTGCAGCACGATCCAGACATAAACATTGACACTGGCTAGAAGTGGAACAACACTGAAGGGTAATGATGCCTTTAGCCATCCTAACTGCCTGTCAAACACAGGTCACTTCATGCCATCAGCAACCCTATCATATAAATGGGAAGAAGCTCCTAGAGCCTACAGGACTGTTCCTTGTCCTACAGAGCTGCTCACAGCCCAACAATAACTACTGACAAGAATGTTCTTGAATCCCAAACCTGTAAACCAGGAGGCTTCTATCTTCTTTTCCTTTTCACTGCCATTATTTAGTTCTCTGAGACACACATGGATACTTTACAAGTTCATGAAAAATGTGTATTGTCATAGCTATGCATGTATTTCAAAATTATCCTGCACCAAAATTAATTATACTTTAATTCTATTTTTTCACAAACTTTTTAATATATTACATTATAAAGCACCAGTTTGAATATAATACCACTACTTAAAAGTATTACTCTAACTCCAGAATGTCTTACCCCATGTAATGCCAATGCCTATTTTAAGCATATACTTTGCACATATTATTGTATATTATCATTTGCATGTACTTTTAAAACTGTAGAAAATGAAATTAAAAACTAACATGCATTTTCCATGAACTTTTTGAAGGACCACTCCTCCCCCCACACACATAATATACACATTTATACTACGGTTTCTAATTAAATTAAAAGATATGGATCATCCCTCCAAGGAAAATTTACCATCATCTACAAACAAAACAAGTTTCTATGGTTTTGTGTTTGTATAATATAATTTTGTATTTTCTCAAACAACATACAAAAACAAGCCATCATATGCAATTATAAAAGGCCCTGGTTACACAAATTACCTCAGTTAAAACAAAGGTGAAACATTTAAAGTCAGTTACCTATACCATATACTATGGGATTATTAAATCATTTCAGTGCTCCTAGAAAAGTTTTAAGATACTAGGAAATGCTAATAATGAACTGCTGAATCAAACATGACCTTTAAAACACAAAGCTAATCAGCTTTTTTTTCTATACACAAAAGAGAAATATAGCAAAATGATAATGGCTTAGATTATACTATAATTGCATTACAACTGACTTTTTTACGTTTCTCCATATTTCCTAAACTTTCTCAAGTGAACATATATTGCCTTTGCAACTGGATGTGTGCAAGGGAGGGGGGGTGGAGATGACATTGTAAAGCCATACCTGCTCACCAGTAAAATTGTATAAGGAGGACATGTTTTTCCCATCGTAAATATAAACCTATGCAGAAGAAAAAAATTCAAGCAATACAGTGAAACAAAAAATATATATCAGAGTGATTTTTTTTGCTTTTTAACTTTTATTTGTTTTTTCCTTTGTTTGAAAGACAGAAATGAATCAGTCATCTACCCGTTTACTCCCAGAATGCCCACTAGGGGAAGCCTGAACCGAAGTCAAGAGCTGGGAATTCAACCCTGGTCTCTGACATGAATGGCTGGAATCCAGCTTGGGAACTATTAACAGCTGGGTTCCAGGAGCTACATTAGAAGAAAGGTGGAATCAGAAATGGAGCCAGGGCTCAAAGCCAGACACTGCAATGGGTATCCCACCTAGTGCCTTAACCACTAGGACAAATGCCCTCCCCAACTCTGAGACTTTTAAAAGCACCTTTGAATTTTCCTACCATTCCCAAGGTCCTTGCTGCTCTTGGAACTCCCGAAACAAAATCTGAAAACAAACAAACCTTAATTAATCTTTTTAAGATCAACTTTGGAAACTGCACAAGGAAGTGATTATATCATATATCTTCATGATTTCAGTAGAAAATAAAGCAGATACTCTTAAAAATTGACCTCCCATTATAAGTAGCCCTGGGATTTTAAAAGTCAAATTTATAAAAACATATTCTTGAAGACTTTCACAGGCACGGAAATAGACCCTCAAATTATCTATAACCTGGTTAGATAAGAAAAGACAAAATGACCTAAGAAGAGAAAGAACACTGCTATTCATACTCATGAAAAATAATCCAGTCAACTGAAATGGCTTGGCAATATGACCAAAATCAGGTCCACGATTCCTAGTGTAGAACTGAAGGAAGACAGATGGACAAAGAGAAGGTGCAATACCACCTTTCAGAATGAGCCCCTAAAGAAAGCGATGAACCTCTGCCAGAGGAATGGATTTGCTGAAAACAAGATGAAGGAGCTGACCAGCACACAGCCAGGACTAGGGACAGCAAAGGAGGACAAAACAGAGCCTGAGTCCCACACACCCAGCATGGTGTCTCCTCAATGTACTAAATTTTTCTCTCATATTCCATGAAATTGTTTCAAACTGCTAAAAACTTTCAGTGTCATAGGTTTCTAATGCTTGTATCTTTCAGAAAGGAATAAACATAGTTCAAGAGCTTCATACCGTCTATGCCGTCACCGTTGAAATCTCCAACAGCTACAGAATAACCTAAAAGGGGAATCAAAGATGAGAAACCATTAGGATACAGGAAACCAAGATGATACAGGAACGTATCATCTTCAACCTGCTTTGTGATGGAACCATCCTCAGAAATATTTTCAAGTAATTCTGTTCTTCAGGCAATACTTCATCCTCTGTGAGCAAGAGGTTCTTGTAAATGTGACAACTGAGTTAAAAAAAATAATAACCGAGCTAAATACTCAAATAGAAAATCTGCTAGAAAAATCAGCTTTACTAAATTTGCAAGTCAGATGATAAAAAACAACAAATTTGCAAAGTATCAATAAGGGTGTAACAAAGAACTGATTCTGAATCAGTGAGAAGTTTAATGAGACCAATGTTAATAAACTCCAAAAACTTAAACTATAGCTCAGCATACTGAATAACAAAGTTCAGGAATCTGGCTGCCCGTGTCTGGATTCAGGTATGACTTACGCCTTTGTATGAGTCAATGTTCTCACCTATAGCTTGAGCAAATGACAGTACAATTTTACAAACTTATGAGAAATAAGTAAATAAAGCACTTAGAAGAATACCTAGAACACTGTAAATACAACCTAAAGCTTAGTTACTATTAACACTATATATTTTCTTAAATTTCCATTACCAAAATGAAACCTAAGCAAAGTAGTCAATAATAATCAAAATGTACATGCTTTATGTTTAGAAAAACATTAATCTGTTTCCCACTGAATTTTTTTTACCTAAAATAGTATACACAAACACAGGACAACATAATTTCATAAAATGAGTCCCATATTACCTACCCAAATAGCTGTCATCAAAAATGGCTTGTGCAGTTCGAGTTGCTAATTGGTTATTATACTTGATGCTGTAAACATTGGGGTCATATTTAGATACAATTTCTGCCACTTGATCCGAAATGAGCTGCCCTAAAAATATATATATACATACATGTAAAGTAAATAATCTTCTAATAATAAGACCATCTTTATGAAACAGATAATGGTGCCTGAATTAAAAAAAAGCATTATTGGATATTAATATTCCTGGTTACGAATCTTAACTGTCCTCAGTAATGCTGAACGTGAAACCTGAAACGAGATATTTAAAGATTTATTTGAAAGGCAAAGTGGTAGAGAAAGACAGAGACAGAGATCCTCCACCTGCTGGGCCACTCCAAACACAAGCAACTGACAGGATGCGGCCACACGGAAGCCGGAAGCCAACAACTTCGGCTCACTCATTCTGGATGTCACTGGATTACTATTTAAATATTCTAATACGCAATTTCAAAATATTTTCCAAACTCTAAGATTTGGGGCCAGCACCCTGGCACAGTAGGTGAAGCCTCTCCCTGTAGCATTAGTACCCCCTACTGTTGCTGCTTCAAGTGCTGGGTGGTCTACTTCCAATCCAGCACTCTGGTAATGGCCTGGAAAAGAAGCGGAGGATGGGCCCCTGACCCATGTGGGAGACCCAGAAGAAGTTTCAGACACCTGACTTCCAAACTTCCCAGGACCAGCGATTCAAGGAGTAAACCAGAAGAAAGAAGAACTCTCCATCTTTCTCTCTCTCTGTAAATCTGCCTCTCAAATAAAATAAATAAACCTTAAAAAACACTCAGACTTCAGAATGGCACAATTTGCCTGTAAAGATTGATTTCCCATACTTTATAAAGATTATATCATGACCTCTAAAGTATAGTCAAGCAGAAGTACACATCAAACAATAAAAAATTTAACTATTTTAAATCACTTTATGTACTTTATAATCTGCATAAACTGTAATTTTTCTACTAGGAATATTTGTATTATTTAGTGTATACTATTTTTAGTATATATTATATATGATGTATATAATTTTTAATAAATGTTTAGCTGAATGCTTACATTTAGATTATTTCCCATTTATTTCTTTAAATTGTTTGAAAATATCCTAGACACATGATAAGCCAGGTGAATCAGAGACAGAGTCAGTATTGAGTAACATAAAACATATTAACCTACCTTGCCAATAAAAGCTACCAGGACCACCGAGCAGTACTCTATCAGCCTGGATTGAATCAAACGGAATATACATACTTTAAAATTGGTACCTTCAAGGAGAATCAATGCAGTAACAAATATATACACATAATGTATACACATATTAAACAAAATCATAAACTTCAAACTCATCTAACTCAAATTCAGTGGTTTTCTTCTGGCTTTTCTAAAATAAAAAGGAAGTTGCAATGCTTTCATTTAACATATAAGAATATAAAATGGTTTCTGTGGATCTTGGTTTCTTTGCTCATCTAGAATGAAGGATCAAGCAGATCATCACTCAGCGTTTGTAGAGTAAGGAAAGACCACTTCTTAATTTAGACTTGGGATTGCCTATGGGAAATTTGCTAACAATCACTGAAGACTTTTCTGCTAAGGGAAACCTGTCTTTAGTATCTCATTTATTTAAACAAGAGTAAAATCAGAGGCTAAATTTTTCAGGGATTTGTATAAATTCACAAAATGGTGCTTGACTAGCATTTCCTATCTCTGAAAAAAAATTATAATCATCCAATAAAAATATTTTATTTGTGGACAGTATTTTGGAAACTCTTATTAAAGGTAAGAGAAAAATGTGTTATTTGCAAATGTACATACAGCTGGTTCAAGCTTTAAACAATCTCCTGCCCTCTCTATGTAAAAGATACTTAGAAGTCATTCAAATTAAAAATCACATCCTTTTCTCAGAAATTAGTTTAAGAAAAGGAGTAAGTTAGCAATGATTTTTACACTGAGACTGCTTCAGAGGTTATAGGCACTGGGGTACAGAGAATAAGGACACTTTGTAAAAATGTAACACTTTAACACATATTTTATTAAAACCTAATGCTTATTATACTTTTGCTTGGTTTCTTTATATTTCCAATTAAGAAAAATCTAATATGAAATTGAGTGCTTAAAATCAATCACACTTATAATAATTAACTATAATTACCAATATCTAATGTGAGAAAAATTAATAAAAATTGGAACAGAGTGTCCAGAGCAGTGACGTAGCGGCTAAAGTCCTTGCCTTGCACGCACCAGAATCCCATTTGGGCACTAGTTCTAATCCTAGCAGCCCCTCTTCCCATCCAGCTCCCTGCTTGTGGCCTGGGAAAGCAATGGAGGATGGCCCAAAGCCTTGGGACCCTGCACTCGTGTGGGAGGCCCTGAAGAGTCTCCAGGCTCCTGGCTTTGGATCGGCATAGCTCTGGCTGTTGCGGCTGCGGAAGCAAATCATTGAATAGAAGATCGTCCTCTCTGTTTCTCCCTCTCTTTGTATATCTGACTTTCCAATAAAAATAAAATCTTTTTAAAAAATCAGAATAGAGATAAAAGCCAAGTTCTCAAAAAAGGAAAATGTATTCTTCTCCACTGCTTGATTTTATTTTCTGTTGTCTTCATAAATTCCAGCTATGCTCTTCGCTTACATTTCCTGAAAAATCATGCTAAGCGTTCTAAGGAAGTTTTATTTTCAATGTATTTTGTGATACATGTCCAGGACAGAGCAATATTTTCAATTTGTTATTCAAGGTGTTTATATACCCCAACAAAAATAGACAAACAAAACGCAAAAGAAAAGTATATAAAGTACTAATGAAAAAAACATTCTTAAAAACATAAATGAAAATTGTCAAAAGCATCACCTCTGAATAGCATATCAGTTTAGTAAAAAGACATGGCTTATATGTGATTTGCAAGGATTATTAAATTGCTTCAGCTTTACATGTTGCTTGTAGGCCCATAAGAGAAGACAAACTTGCATGTCTTTCAGCTTTCATATACCAAAATAATAAATAATTTTGAAATAAAGTTCCCATTGATAACTTTTGTGAAAATGAACTGCAGCTGAAAGCAAAAACACCAATATTTAATAAACCCACGTAACTGGAAGTTATAATATTAAGTCATAACAGTCACTTCTCATATACTGAGTAACTGATCCGCCTTCCTCCATTCCCATTATGGTATCTGCCTATTTCAAACACACTACTAGCAAGGGAATAATATAAGGCAAGGAAAGGCAAAATGAAGGGTTAGCCATTTGGATGAAAAAGTAATAGTTACAAAGAAGCCGAGGCACTGATCAGTGTACTTTCAGCGAAGGTTTAGTCAACAAGGTAGATCTGAATCTCATCCAATCGTAAATGAAAACTTACTTTAGTAAAATCAATGCTGAATCCTCCTTGACAAAATCCCTGTCCATCAGCATCAATATTTTCTAAAATAAAAAGATTGGAAATATACACAAACCCAAAAAACAAACAAATAACACAAAATAAAACATGAGAAAGTCTGATATAATGATAACCCTAAAATAATGTATTAGTTCTGGAGTGGTTATTCACTCAGGTCCTAAGCAACTATCACTTCCAGAAAAAAGTTAAAGTGTACGGGTACCAGTGAGTACAACTTTTTTATAGATATGTAAACAGTAATTGGACCACTCACCAAAGAACAGAGTTAACTGACAAAAACAAAGATTTCAAATATTGTTTAACCCCAATCCACAGAAAGATTATAGTTTAAATCATGATCCAATTCATATACTGATTCTATGTCTATTAGAGCTGTAAACACATATATCACTTAAATTTGAAAAAAAAACTCTTGCTATTAAAAAAACGCTCTCTGGTGCTTCTTACTCTATTGTATTTCATTCTACTTTTTTTTCAAAATCAACAATATGACACACTGTAATAGTTTCACAAACCACCAATGAACTGTGGTCTGCAAGTTGAAAATTTCACTTCTCAAATTTTCTCCTCCTTGTTAGCTTACAGTTGCTGTCTTCAATAAGTTATAATGAACAGTGGCACAGAGAAGTATTCATTTCTAATACATACATTTTCCACACAAATAGTTTACAGCCAACAACAAAAATAAAACCATAAATAATATAGCTCAGAACTTCAGGAAATTCAATGGCCCCCAAATTAATATTGTAAGAGCAAAACATGAATCTTAACACCACATTTAATAAATATGGTCTAATTAAAGTGATTTATCTTTAAACATGACACTTGCAAGTATTTTCCAATAGCAGACTCAACAGTTGTCCTCTTTTCTGATCACACACACACACACACACACACATTCCTTTTGTTGTTATCACAGAAATGGAACTAATTCTGAGCAATCCATCAACAAATTTAACTTTAATCATGAGTGAGACTGCACACAGAACAGAGGTAAGATGAATCTGCAGACTCTTTATCGCTTTATATTGAGGACCAGAGAACACTGGAAAACACCACCTCTCAGTTACCAGGAATCTTGCAGCCAATGTCACAATTATATGGAAAGTTATATATTACTGTATTCGTTACACAAACATAGGGACCAAAAACATCTATTTTTACTCAAAAGGATTAAACTAAAACTCTCCGCCAAATAATGCCATCAAAGATTCTGAAATCATTCTGAAAGCCTGGGAATTGACCCATTTTTTTTTTCTTGAAAATGTCCTCAAGTGTGTAATGCTACCCCAACGTAAAGTTTTGTAACCCACAGGGAGTGGGAAATGTGGCGCTGGGGTTTCCACCATCTAGTGAATCACACAATGGAATTCTGCTCTGACCTCAAACCAGCCATTGACTTCCTTCAGTCAAGCTGTATCTGGAGAAGGATTTCAGGCCATTTATGAAGACACCCTTTTCTGATTACTGCACTGTACAATTATCTATTTTATTTGGTTTCCAAAACATACAACCACAAAAAAGTCTGTCCATAAAAAACAGGCTTATATTAAACTGAGTGTTTTGTCAGCTTAAAAACTTTAATGTTGAATATGATTTCAGTGAAGGCTCTGCTGTTTATTTTTCCAGGCGACTAATGATTCTCCAATTTATTAAGTCTGGCAACGATATTATAAACAGTAGTTATTGATTAGGATAGTCACATCAGCTAGTGTTTAACATGCTCTTACTGTCATCCAACTACTATGTTACAACATTTTAGGTAGCATTAGCCTTTAAATCTTTGTAGCAATCCATGAGAGATACCTTTAATCTTCACAATTTGTATAGGCAAAGAAAATAATGCTTACAGAAAAGAAGTGACTTGACCATGGCCAGCGAGCTAGTAAGTCAGAGTATGGAACGGAACCCAGGTGTGTCTACACCATCATGCTAGTGCTATCTCAACTCAAGAATATATTGATTAGTCAGTTAGGAAACAGGGGAAAGAAAGGCCAACTGGTTATCATTAACTGAGACATTATATGTTCAAAAAGCATCATGACTAGAAAGCAAACAAAAGGAACAAAAGACAGTCTGAACATGCAGTTGAAAGAATATATTAGGAGGATCTTTCTGAATAGATGGACATCTGACCTCCGTATAATGTCAAGAACAGTCACAGATTCAGTTTTGACACAATTAGTCAAAAATTAGTCAGAATTAGTCAAAAGGTAAACTGATGATGGGCAGTGGAGTCCCCCATCCACGGTTTCCACACAGGTCATGCTAAAAACAAAACATGCTATTTAACTAGCCAAGCCAAGCAAACAAACCTAAAACAAACAAACAAAAATTATACATTATCGCCACAGACAATCAAGCAGTCAGCAATGCAGTTCAATAAAATCCATTATTATCATATAGAACCAATGGCTGTACAACTTCCTAAAGGATGGAAGACACACAATACTAAATTTGTGTCTCTTAAGTTTTCAGTTTGTGTTTTTAATGTTTTTTTTTTTTGTCTCAACGAGTATTTTATCAATGATGAAACAAAGTATACATTGGCTAAGGGAATTATTCACCACTATAGGTGGACGTCAGCAGAATGTGGGATTATCTAGGTTTTCACACTCCCAATCCTGAGATTTTTCTCTGGACAGAATACATCTCACAACCTGGGCTTGTATGTAGCCTTAATACTTCAAAGGTTAAGCTGAAAAGCAGATAGACAGGTTCTGTGATGCAGTAGGTAAAGCTGTTGTTGGGATGCCCACATCATATACTGTTGTGCTGGTTTAAGTTTTGGGTACTCTGCTACTGATCTAGCTTTTTGCTAATATCCCTGGGAAGCAGCAAATGATGGCTCAAGTACTTGAGTTTCTGCCACCCATGTGGGAGACCATGATGAAACACTGGGCTCTTAGCTTCAGCTTGACCCAGCCCTGGGCTGTTGCAACCATTTGGTGAGTAACCCAGAGGATAAAAGAGGTCCCTCTCTCTCTCACTATGTGTGGCCGCGGTGGGGGTAGATCATCCCATTATTCAAAAAACACATCTTTAAAAAAAAACGTCATGTATAAGAGCAGGCACTATGGTGTAGTGAGTAAAGCCACCACCTGTGGCTCTGGTGTCCCACAAGAACACCAGAGTGTTCAGCACCCAGTGGCTGTGCTTGGAGCTCCCTGATGATGGCCTGGGAAAGCAACGAAGGATGGTTGAAGTTTTCGGGCTCTTGCATACGTAAGGGAGATCTGACTTAGCTTCAGACTGACCCAGCTTCTATCACTGCAGCCATTTGGGAAGGGAACTGATGGATGGAAAATCTCTCTAAATCTACCTTTCAAGTAAATAAATAAATCTTTAAAAAGTAATTAAAAGGTATGTACAATAACCAGGGTTATTAAAAGCAACACTTATTAGGAAGAAAGACATTGACTTTGCTTTTTTGTCTGAGTTTTTATGAAAGTTTGAGGTTTTATAATTTATGTAAGGTCTCAGTAAACTTTTTCTGTAAATATTTTACAGCATGGCCATATGGTGATGGCAACTGCTCAACTCTCACTCTTTAATTCTCCCAGATAACATGTAAACAATGAAGGCTGCGGGGTTCCAAGACAATTTTATTTATAAAAACAGGTCCACAAGCCATAGTCTGTTCACCAGATTTGGATGTTAAATAAGCTTGTGAAGTACACTGAAAAAGGACCTTACAATTTCCTTGCTAAGCCAAATCAGAGATAGCATTTTGGGGAAGACACACAGGGGCATAACATTAAAATATGGGTAGCTAGTCTCGATCTTAACATCAGGGACAATTATCCTTTGCGGACAAAGAAGGAAGTGTTGGTGTGAAATGGTGGTTAAGCTGCTTGTTTATCTGTTACTGCAAACACTAAAGCATGTATTTTCAGTAGGTTTCCACATACTTTCACATAACAGGAATTATTAAAACTTGTATTTGTGAAACAAGCAGAATACAGTCTTTACAGAAAAGCTGCTTAATATAGAAACCATTGAAATGAAAGGCAGTTTGTTTAAAAAAAAATTTTTTTTCCTGTTGGAAAGGCAGATTTATAGAGAGAAGGAAAAAGAGAGAAAGATCTCACATCCACTAGTTAACTCTCCAAATGGCCACAACAACCAGAGATGAGCTAATTCAAAGCTAGGAGCTTCTTTGGGGTCTCGCTTGTGGGTACAGGGTCCCAGCATTTGGGACATCCTCCACCACTTTCCCACAAGCTACAGCAGGGAACTGGATGGGAAGTAGAGTAGCCAGAACACAAACCAGCACCCATATGGGATGCTGGTACTTAGAAACAGAGGGTTAGCCAAGCAGACCTCACGCCAGCAACAAAAAGATGTTTCTGTTGTTAGTAAGGCAGGGAAGAGTTCTTGTGCAGTAAGACAGACCTGGGTTCAAGTTCACTTTTGATCACTCAAGGACAGAAGATGTAGGAAGAAACTGGTTCAACTCTCTGAATCATCAAAACTACGTCTGTCCAAGTAGGCATGATTTTTTGTGTGCGTACGTCACACAAATGTTAAGTTGTAAATCTGGAACACCAGAGTTGGCTTGCTTTTAACAGCTATGAAATTATATTCTCATTGTAGGAATATTTTACAATACAGTCTACACACCATCAGAAATGATGGTTCAAAATACTAACATAAGGTATGCTAACATAAAGGTAGCATTACAGATGGCATCAAGCAGTGAGGATAAAGCTACCACTTGCTCCATCCTGTGTAGACAAGGCTTTCTCATCTACAGTACAGATCTGAGTAAATAGGAGGAATTCTTGTGAGTTTTATTTGCCATTTAACATGAGGTTTCATCAAACAACTTTCAGTTTCCCAGAGGCTCAAATACTTAGAATTTTGAAGACAGAATATTTCCTTTAATGGCATGAATACTTACATAATGCCATACCAACTGATACAGAAAAATATCCTAGAACAAAAAAATCTTACATGTGGTGCTTCTGTTACTAATAATCTATTTGGTGGCCAAAGTAATATAAAACATAATGTCCTAAAAAGTACTCCAGGCATACACACTTTATTTCCCCTTTATCCACTGTTTTGCTGCTCACAGTTTCAGATACCTGCAGTCAATACAGTCTGAAAGTTTAATGGAAAATTCTAGAAAAACATAATTCAAAAGTTCTAATAACTTATTTCAGTATTTTACTATTTGTCCTATTTTATTATTATTGCTGTTAATTTTCTGGTGTGCCTAACTTTTGGATTAAACCTTAGCATGCAAATTAAATTCAAAAAATTCATTAAAAATACAATTAAAAGTTGAGTTTATTTTGGCATAAATGTTCACAAACATGCAGTTTTTCTTAAAATGCACTTCTCATTAACTTTCTGCAGACCTGTTATTTACTTGAGTTTCAAAAAATTTGTCACACCGAAATAAACTTTATTTCATTGACACTTCTTCATAATCGGAGGAATGTCTTGGAAAATATGCCCCCTAAATAAAGGGAAACTATAGTGCTGGATTTCAGTAACCCATTGTTATGTCTGGGCACTCAGAGGATCTGCAACAGTGGCCAATTCAACAAAAGACAGGGAGCAAAATGATCAGAATTTAAAAGGAGCGAGAATTACAAAGTACAGAAAAGCAAAATCAAAACCATAGGTGTTTAAAAATCATCTTTCCTCACAGTGTTAATTTCACCATAAATGCCACATAACATTAGAGAAGGGTATTGAAACTTTCTAGGCAACCAGAAGAGTGGTCTTGGAAGTTTAAAAAAAAGAAAATCTCAGATTAAAAGCAGGAAAATTCAGAATCAAGGCTCCCAGCTCCAGGTTCATGTTCCTATACAAACTCTGGCTTTTTAAGATACTCTTTTTTCTTTTTAATTTTCATCATTATTCCTATGAATTAGTAATTTTCAGACATCTCAGAACCATCTTGTAGAGCTTGTTAATAGAGATATCCAAGCCTAATACAGACCTTGTAAATCAGAAGCTCGACCTGTGGGAGACCACTTCTCTGTTAAACTCACCAGACACTTTCCTAAATCACGTATCAATTACCACTAACCTGGAAAAAGAACCTGAGTTCTTTGGTAGGAAAGACAAGACTGCTTACATTGGCAGTTTCTTTATAAAACTTTATTTTTTGCGCTTTTCAACATTACAACATGTCTACCTATTTTGTCTGTCTGTCTGTCTGTCTCTCACACACACACACACACACACACACACACACACATTTTTAGCAAACTAGACTTAGCACCCTTCTTACTCAAAGGTACAATTCCCTGCACATACTTGATCTGCATGGCGCATACTCAACAGTCTTTGCCCCATCTTGAAGAAAGCACGTCCCCACAGGCTCTCGCTCCTGCTTCAGCTCGGTCCTCCAGTGGTACAAGGGAGCGCAGGCCTACAATCAATCAAAGGGTTAGTTCATGACATAAACACTCTCTGTAAAATCAGTAGTTCAAACCATCTACAGTGTCTGAGAGTACAGCATCACTTTTTAAGCATTAATAAAAATTGATTAATAAAAATCAACTCCATCCTATACCTTAAAACCCTTATCACAGTGGCAGGTAAAGATTTTTCAAGAGACCCAATGTCCATCAACAGATGACTGAATAAAGAAAATCTGAGATCTACAGTACGGCATACTACTCAGCTATAAAAAAGAATGAAATGAAATCCTGTCTTTTTTAACAAAACGAATGCAACTGGAAACCATTATGCTTAGTGAAATAATGTCCCAAAAAGATGTATATCTTGTATGTTTTCCCTAATCTGTGTTAACTAATACAGAGTACTAAAAATGTAACCTATATGACCAAATTAACATTTGGAATTAAATTATTACTTACTATCTTTGTCTGCATTCTTGAGGAACTGGTTTTCTTATTATCTATTATTTTCTACTCTACTATGTGTTTTATCACTATGTAGTGAATTATAATTAGCTAATGTTAATCCTGGGTTTGTGCAGTATGCCATTGCAAACAATTAAATAAATAAACATATAAATAAGGAAGTAGGAGGCTGGCTGTGGAATGTGGACATGGGAAAGGGTAGGGTGGGAAATACTGCTACGCTTCTGATTATGTACTGGGAAATACAGGAAATTCATCCACTTTATATGCACAGGTTTTTAAAAAATATATTGTCTTTTGCAACAAAATATTTGTGACTGGAAACCATTACAATTTATAAAATACGCCAGTCTGAAAAAGACAAGTATCTTTTCCCTGGTATGTGTAAGTTAATAAAGAATACTAAAAAACAATGTATAGAAACGCAATGGACAGCTTGTGACATAACTGTTGCTTTTAGTCCTTATTTATACTCCCATAAAACTGTAGTCTTCTTACATCTTGTCAAATATTGTGATTATTGTTGAATTAAGCCTATGACAATACAGAGGATCAAAAACAGTCTTGATAAAACTTAGAGGAAAAAATGAAAGGAAGACAAGAGGATGATTAGAAGAGGGATGCGGGAAGGGGAGAAATACAGTGATCTTCAGAACAGTATCTATGAAATACTTATAGTAATAAGTTCTTATTGCTAATAAGATTAATAAGTGTTCTGATATTAATAAGATCTAAAAATTATAAAAGCCTTTTAAAAGAAGAAGCCAGCAGACATGGCACAGCAGGAGAGGCTGCCACTTGCAATGCCAGCTTCCCATATAGGGCTCTGATTTGAGCTACACTTCCAACCTACTACTGTGCCTGGGAAAACAGCTAGAAATGGTGTAAGCTTCCAAGTCCCTGCTGCACATGGCGAACCTAGCACAGTCCTGGGCTCCAGGCTTCAGCCTGCAAAGGCCAGTCACTGCAGTCGCTTGAGGAGCAAACCGGCCGCCGACTGTGCTCTCTCACACACACTCTTCCAGTCATCCTGTCATTCAAAATCTTTTTTAAGAAGATTTTTTTTCTATAAAGGCCATAGCTATAATCTATGTGTTTTCTTCAAAATAACAAAATTATTTCAAGTATACTTCTCTGAAGGTCACAGATTGAACCAATCTGTTTAAAATTTCATTTTCTTTCTAACAGATACAAAAAGTTACACGTCTCTATGAGGTTCTGTTTCCTTACATATTCATATGTCATAATGTTCAAGGTAAACATATCTATCTCCTTACATGTTTATTATTTATTTTATTGGGAAAACATTCAAAATTCTTCCAGCTAAAAACATATACAGCACACTATCATTACCGTACTGTGCTACAGAATAACAAAACATCTTGCTGCTATCTAGCTATAACTGAGTAGCAGTTAAATAACCTTTCCATATCTCATCACCCCACTACAATCCCTCGTCTCTGGCAACCACCATTATACACTCAACTCAAAACTGACTTACCTTTCTGCACAATTTTATCACAAGTAACTGTTACTTATCTTTCTACACCTGGCTTATTTCACTTAGCATAATGACTGCCAGTTCCAGCCCTATTGTCACAAATAACAAAATTACATAGTTTGATAGCTGAATAGTATTCTTTCAAAAAGAAAGATCTTCATTTTGCTGGTTCACTTCCCAAATAGCCACCATGGCTGAAGCTGAGCCAATCCAAAGCCAGAAGCCAGGAACCTCTTCTGGGCCTCCATATGAGTGCAGGGATACAAGGACTTGGGCCATCTTCCACTGTTTTCCCAGGCCATAAGCAGGGAGTTGCACTGGAAGTGGAACAGCTGGGACTCAAATCAGTGCCCCAATGGGATGCTGTTCCTGTGGCATAAAGTAGCAGATTACAGATCAGATGCATGTGAGATCCAAATTCCTGGCTCCTGAAACACACCAAGCTGGTCCAACTTCAGACTTTGTGGAGTAAAGCAGTGGATGGAATATCTCTCTGTTTTTCAAATAATAAGACAGATAGGGAAATAAATTTTTTAAAAAGAATTTTCAGGGCTTCTTTCATTTACTTTCCAAATAAACTGAATTTTTTTGCAAGTTTCTAGATTTCAATATCATGCAGAAGTAATAGAATAAAGTATGTCACAATGGAATAATAATCTAACCAAAATGGAACAGTTTCTTTTACTGGAAACAATTAGATGGATTTTCTGTAATACTTTTTGAGGTAAAGCATTTACATTAACAATGCAACATGGACAGTGAGATATTTTACATTTGCCCAGGAAAAAAATACATAGGCCACTGTTGCAACTTGTTCAGATGCATTCCGTACCCCAGGGCAAGGGATCTGATATTCTTGCCTACCTCTGACTCTACATATTCCAGCCTAGAATGCCCCACTCCGAACTCATTCTTTAGCTAACTGCTAAAATTAAACACAACCTGTAAATCCCTGCTGAAACTTCACCTCCTAAACAAAGCTTCTCATGCCCCATAATCAGACGAAAGGGTGATCACATAAATGCTATGCAAGTAATAGAATCCAAAAGGGCTCTCTGAGGAAAAGAAAGTAAAGCTGCAATCCAAACAGTAGGAGGCAGCCAAGTGAAAGTGGCTAAGACAATGAATGCACGCAGGGGGAGCACAGGCACTAAGGCACAGACTGAAAGGAAGAGACCAGCGTGGGCTGGAACGCGTAAGATGGAGTGAGAAAGATCTCTATAGCAACAGTTATTTGGGGGTTTTATTTTTGCTGCTTGTTAGAGGGTGAACAACTCCTGCTTTGATCATGTTCATTTCAAACAATCTATTCAGTCAATATCCAAATGGAAATGCTAAATGTGAGGACCAACATCACAGAGATGTGGAACTGATAGCCTATACTGCAGTTAGTCATGACTTCGATAGGAGCGTTCAGCTAAAACACAAGTTAGGGAAAAAATGGAGACCAGAAGGAGGCTTAAAGACACCTCAACACTCGGACACTAAGCCACTGAAGGAGGTCAAAACTGGAATAAACCGAGGAAACCACTGTACCACAGAAACCAAGAAAAGCATTTGTTAAAAGGACTGATTGATCTTGCTTAATGATACTGAGAGGGCAAGGAAGAGAACATGCAAAAACATCAGATACATATGCACTGGTGTCTTAAAAAAGCTCATGGAAATGTGTATCACTAACATATATCCTATTACTACCATACATTTTATTATTTTTATTGTATATTATTTTATATTATATTATTATTTCATATTACATATTATTGTGTAATATATAAATAACCTATTATTATATATAATATAATCTATATATAATTATATTATTTTATTATGATGATTATTATGTAATTATGTTATAATATGCAACATATATTATATAATAAATGTGCTTTCATATATAATTATATGTGAATCTACATATTTTGTGGTTTATATATACATACATTTATATATTTGTATAAAATATATGTGAAACTATATACAGTAATAAATGCAATGTTATAAGTTATTGCATAGTAATGTAAACAATCTATTATTATATATAATACAATCTATATATTATATAATCTCTTATTAATACATAAATAATCTATTGTCATATAGATTATTATTTTATATACTGTGTGTTACTATATATATCCTAGACAGAAACTGATAGGAACTAACAGAGGGACAAGGGGGGTTCGGGTCATGGCACAGCAGGTTAATTTGGAGCCGAAGATATCCGCATCCCATAGAAGTAGCAGTCAAGGCCTGGCAGCTCCACTTCCTATTCCTCGCCTGGAAACGCAGAGAGAGCTGGTCCAAATCCAAGGGACCCTGCACCCACATGAGAGACCCAGGAGAAGCTCCTGGTTCCTGCCTTTAGCCTGGCACAGCTCCGGTGGTGACAGCCACCTGGGGAGTGAACCAGCAGATGGAAGATTGTTCTCCTACTTTTCTTACTCTGCCATTCAAATAAATTAAAAATACACCCTTTTTTAAAAAGTGGGGCAGGAAAAAACATGATATGGGAATGAAGGTAGAAAAAGAAGGACAAGAAATTTAGTATTCTTAGATGAGATGGCCTCTAATCAGAGCTATCTCATTTCATTATCCCCTGCACCCTTAAGTATACTGCATTTTACTTCCAGCTTGAAATCACAGCACTCTCTAGGTCTCTAGGTAAATAGAGTAACTCACCTGTGAGGAAATAGCCAAAAGACTTACCAAAATTTTATCCTGTTTTGACCTCACAGATGCTCCAAACCATTGATGTGACTTAAATTCCAACGGGTCATCCTTGTCATAATCTCTATTGCCTAAAAAGAACATCGTTATGGATAAGAAACAAAATGCAAGCCTCTTAGTATTACAGAGCTTATTCCTATCCAACCAAGTTTAGAAACAGCATAACTTTGACTAATTAAATACTGCAGTGTTTATTTATCTCATGTATTCCAGATACATTAGGAGCTATTAACTGAGCAGAAAAATACAACACATAATAGCTTAGATGTCTCAGGGTTTGTTCATCCATCAACTGTCACAATGCAGATATGAAAAAGTAACTGCAAATCAAGTTTTCCAACTGCTAAGTTATTAGCTATTCAGCTAAAACGACCTTTCACATGCCCAGAAGTTCTTTCTGTGACGTAAGGAAATTCATGAAAGGGCAATGAAACATCCTTGTGCATAACACAGTCAATGAAGATAATGCTAAGACATGTGCTAAAGGCCTAATAATTCAAGAGTCAAACTCCAAGAGATCTGGGTCAGCCAGTAGGACAAAATGACTTGGTATAACCAGTCAAACACGTATTTTTCAGTTCCAGCTTCAAAAAGATGATTCCAAAATGCTAGGCACTCATTGTAAAGCATTGCAGATTTTTAGAAAATGGTTAAAACCCTTTCAAGAATATGATCCAAAAAAAAAAAAAAATCGAATAGATGCACAAAGTATTCTGGAAAGGAGATTCTATTTTTTAAAACCTAGTTACTGCTTTGTAGACCTGTTTAAAATAATCATTTTTATAAACACATATTTTAATAACTATGTTGAACAATATAGCAAACAAATAACAACTTTACAAATTACGGAAAACATGTAAATGTCATTAACAGTTCAGTTCAATCATTTCCCTGAGGGAGAGTATGTAGCACAGTGTGTAACATGCTGCTTGAGATGCCCACCTCCTATATTTGAGGCTTCGGTACAAATTCTGGCTCTATTTCTGCCTCAAACTCCTTGTTAACACACACTGTTCGAGGCAGCAGAAAACAGCTCAAGCCCAGGGTCTCTGCCATTCCCACAGGACTCTAAACTTCCCAGCCCCAGCCTTGAGACTGGCCTAGTCCTGGCCGTTGCCAACAACTGGGGAATGAACCAACTCAAAAATCTTTCATTTTCTCTTACTCTCTCATACTCTTGCTCACTTTATCTTTTTCTGCCTTTCAAATAAAAATAAAAACATAACATTTTTCAAGTCATTTTAAAAAAATTATTTCCCTAACTCCTCACATAGGATGACAGTGCTAATGATTATTCAACTCTATTCAACAGAATTTTCAATCTGGATATCCCACCGGTAAAGCGAAGGGTGAAATGCTATTCACTGTTTAATTCACTCAACTGAAAAAACAAAAATTTTTATGTATCAATCTCCAAAGATTCTAACAAGAGTTTAAAAGTTTCTATTCTTCTCTGTTCAATTTTGTTATTTATTTATTTATGTTATCTGAAAGAAAAAGAGCTAGTGAGAGACAGAGACACCTGTCATCTGCAAGCTCACCTCGAAATGCCTGAAACAGCCAGCAATGAACAAAGCTGAAGCCAGAAGCCTGAAATTCCATCCAGGTCTCCCTTGCGCTGGAGCCAGCACATGCTGTCTCCCAGGTCGCACCTTAACAGAAGGCTGCAATCAGAAGCAGACGCAGGATTCAAACCCAGGGACTCTAAGATGCTAGTGTCTCACGTGGCACCAAATATGTACCTTATGTTTGGCTTATAAATTTAATGAGTCTTTGGGGCTGATGCAGTGGCCTAGTGGCTAAAGTCCTTGCTTTGAACACGCCAGGATCCCATATGGGTGTCGGTTCTAATGTTGGCTGACCTGCTTCCCATCCAGCTCCCTTCTTGTGGCCTGGGAAAGCAGTTGAGGACAGCCCAAAGCCTTGGGACCCTGCACCTGCATGAGAGACCCGTAGGAGGCTCCTGGCTCCTAGTTTCAGAATGGCTCAGTTTCGGCTGTTTCGGTCACTTGCGGAGTGAATCATCGGACGAAGATCTTCCTCTCTGTATATCTGACTTGCAATTAAAAATAAATAAATCTTTAAAAATTTTTACTTAGTTTTTAAGTGATACATAAAAATTGTACCTGTTTGTGTTCTATATGTGATGTCTTGATACATGTATCCACTGTGTATTGTACACCTCTGGTTGGCAGTGATGACAAAGGTACAATCTTACCAAGGAAAGAAAGCAGGAAAAACGGAACTAGACTCTGCAGAACATGTCTTTTACAAGTAAAGCAAGGCCAGCTGGCCGCTTAAGCCAATGTTATCATGCTGTCCCACTGAGACAACACACAGCAATGACCTATTGGTCACCAGAGTCCCTGTCTTAGATTTCCCAACCTCCCACAATTCCATTAAAGGAATGCAACTAGTGCCTGCTCATAAGGAAAGAATAGAAAAGGCATGTGTCACTTCCAGTTGAAATGCAGCTAAGAGTAGCCTTTAGGGATGGGAATTTAGCATAGCAGTTTATTTTTTTTTTTAAATAAAGCAAACATTTATTAAACTATAATAAAAACATTCGATCAAATTACAAAACCTGAGCACGAAAAACAAACGGCACATGCTTAACTGTAGTTGACATTCAAATAAAATTTGCATTCCCAAAATATTATACAGTAATTAGAAAATACCAGCCAAAGTAATATTAGGATACTTTTACGTGCGATCTCAACAAATTTGAACAGAAGCAAATTTTAACAAAGGTAAATTTTACAGTGAAACATAGCAGTAGATTAAGGATCTTAACATGTTTATTTTACTGCTATTTGACACTATGATACAAAAATAAGAGGATTTACTTGACATTTTTAATAAATATCTCATGGGCTGTTGAGTGCCTTACTGGTGAAAAGATTTAACTGGCTAATCTCATCAATCCATTTGTACATTTAGTAAGCATCATCTCTGCCCTACATAACTCTAAATGCAATTCACAGCACACAAATGGTTATCATATTAAATACATAATCAACTCGGACTTCTCAACAACAAGGAAATTAGTAAACCATCAAACTGCTTACCATACACTTTCTTCATAACTAAATAACACACAAAAAAATCAAAATAATATTTGTCATCACTCTAAACTATTGCCAGCAACTGACGGAAACTGCCAATTTGCCATATTCATGTTCATAACATGCTAAATATATTCTGCTGTTACTCCATCCATGAAATGCCAACATGCCTAGAACAGAGAATTTTCACCATCTCTTGCCGTGGGACCTGACTTGCAGCAATCTATATTTAGATCAGAACGCCATGGGCACTTGATGAACTCTACCTCTCCATGTTGGCTTTATTGTATGAGAGAGAATATATGGTTTTTATGGCATAGCAGTTTAGACTGTTGCTTGGGATTCCCACAGCCCATAACCGAGTGTGTGGTCTGAAGGCCCCAGTACTCTGCTTCTGACTCAGCTTCCTGCTAAGGTGCAAGCTGGAGGCAGCAGACGATGCCCTGAGTGCTTCAGTCCTTGCTACCTATGCAGGAGACCAGATGCAGCTCTGGGGTCCTGGTTTACAGAATCAATTCCCTTTAGCTTCAAATTCAAGAAAAATTTTATTTTGATTTAAGAGATCTGTATGTGCTCTCAAAGTTTTATCTACTTATTTTCAACATACACAAGAACCTCAGCATGCTCTTTTGATGCAGTCTGAAACATAGCTCATTACCAAACTAAGGTGATAAATTCTCTGGAATATGAGATATAAGACAGAATTTTTATTTTAAAGGTGTTTTTTTAGACACAAAGAAAATGTTGTATTTCAACTGAGAAGACGAGACAAACACGAGGGGAGACCTGTGATTCGGGACATGACAACTTAACACACATTCTTATCCTGCAAACTTAATGCAATTTCAATAAAAATATTTATATACTTTTAAAAAACTTAGTCAACTCTAAAATTTCTACATAAAATAAGCAAGACAACCCATGAAAACTCCGAAAAAGCAGTGAGAGCAGACAGGCTTTGTGAAATATTTAAGTAGATTGTTCCGACACTTACAAGTCTGACATTGGCAATGACTTAAGAAATTATTTTAAACACACACAAAAGAGGTTTAAAATAGATGCAGATAATGTAATT
The DNA here is from genome assembly GCF_030435755.1 of Ochotona princeps. Lineage (NCBI taxonomy): Eukaryota > Metazoa > Chordata > Mammalia > Lagomorpha > Ochotonidae > Ochotona > Ochotona princeps. The sequence continues at coordinate 64,287,733 of NC_080836.1, read as the reverse complement.
TGATACAAGATAATTATGACATTTGAGGCTGACATTGTGGCATAGCAAGTTAAGCCACAAACTGCAACTCAGGCATTCCATATCAAAGTGGCAGTTTGCATGTGAGGTGTTTTGCTTCTAACCAACCTTCTCACTAATACCTCTGGGAAGGCAGAAGATGACCCAACTACTTGGGCTCCTGTGTTGCTGAGAAACCAGGTGGAGCTCCTGGCTCCTGATGACATTTTAACTCAGATGGTTAAAAACAAATTATTCATTGAAAGGTGGCAAGGCACATGGGTAGCTATAAAAGATAAAGTTGTACTCATTCCCCATGTTACATGAAAATCCAGTTTTAACTGTGATATCTGAAAGTGCTGAGTGCTTCCAAAAGTTCGTGGAATATTTTTAAAAGGTACTTAGAGTAGAAAACGGCTTCTGCAAATTTCAGATAAAATCCACAATAAAAAAAGAAATCCCAGGGCTGGTTACAATGGATAAAATTACATATAAGCACTACAACGTGCTTCTTGTTCTATGTAAAAGTTCCACATTCTCAATCCCCCGTCTTTAAAACAAGTCCTGCTCACTCCCACTGGCAGACCTTTCTATCAAAGGCCCCTTTACTCCTCTCATTCTGGACAGAATCCTTCCTAGAAATTCAGCTGTAGGGATCCATTCACAATCCTAACACATGATGAAGGGCCTCTTAAGGAAATGCTTGCCTAACATAAGACACGAATATGAAAACAAGCAAATACAGTGGAGGAATGGCAGGGGAATGTGTCAAGAGTTACAGGAAAAGGATGACACAAAACAAGCAGCAAAATACTTTCTGGACCAAAGAAACAGAAGAATGAGAGCAGATAATCCTGGATTCCTTAGGAAACTCTGAGTTGCTCATGGTCCAGAGGGAAAGGTCTGTGGAGTACTTGTCAATGGCCTTTACAGCATGCTAAGAATATGCATCATGAGTTTCTGAGTTGCCTGCTATGCTAAGTGATTTTTCTACAGTTATTATATGCCTTAAATTTTTTTTAAAGATTTATTCATTTTTTTATTACAGCCAGATATACACAGAGGAGGAGAAACAGAGAGGAAGATCTTCCATCCGATGATTCACTCCCCAAGTGAGCCGCAACGGGCCGGTGCTCGCCGATCCGAGGCCAGGAACCTGGAACCTCTTCCGGGTCTCCCACACGGGTGCAGAGTCCCAAAGCCTTGGGCCGTCCTCGACTGCTTTCCCAGGCCACAAGCAGGGAGCTGGATGGGAAGTGGAGCTGCCGGGATTAGAACCGGTGCCCATATGGGATCCCGGGGCTTTCAAGGTGAGGACTTTAGCCGCTAGGCCACGCCGCCAGGCCCTATATGCCTTAAATTTAAAGAGAAGGTTCTTTTCATAAAATGCTGTTCAACTTGCCTCCTGTCACTTTGAAAAATTGTTTCCATAAATGTTTTTCCTCATGTACTTTTCTCTTATTAGTACAATGGCACAAATGCTGCCATGCAGTGGCAAGTACCATGTGCTTCACACAGCAAACCTGTTTCTTATTTTTCAAAAGAACTAAAAATGAAAGCTTGCCACAATAATGATGGATGCCTATCTTTGTGACGATCATGCTTAGCTTAAGCTAAAAACTGTCCTGGAAAATAAGTGCAAACATTGCACAGCATGTCTTTAAATTCATCCCTAAGTACTGTGGAGCATGGCAACTCATAGTTCCCTCCATATGTAATGCTATTATCAATGGTATTTAATAAGAATGGCACCTACCACCAAAAGGTAAAAGAAGCATCAGACACTGCAGCTCTAATGGACAAAAGAGTAAAACTGAAAAACTAATTTGAAAATGATGGTAACAAGAATGTACAGTAGAAAAACAAGGACAGGGGCCTGTATGGTGGGTCAGCAAGCTAACCCCATGCCTGCTAGCACTGGTTTTCCATATGAGCGCCAGTTCATGTCTCAGCCACTCCACTTCTGATCTAGCTCTCAGGTTATGGTTTGGTAAAATGATAAAGAATGGCCAGAGCCATTCCCTGTACTCTTGTGGCAGACCTGGAAGAAGCTCCTGGTTCCCAGCTCTGGACTTTGTGGCCATTTATGGAGTGAACCAGCAGATGGAAGAACTCTCTGCCTCTCCTCTCTCCATAAAATCTGCCTTTGGAATAAAAATAAGCACAATTTAAAAAAAAAAAGCGACAGTCTTTTTCAATAAACATGCTCGAAATACTGGACACCCATAAGATTAATAATAAAATTAGAACCTCTATTCCTCATCATATAAAAATGCAACTCAAACTGAATAATAAACCTAAATTTTAAAAAAAATGTATTTGTTTTTATATGAAAGAGAGAGAGACAGAAAATTTTGCCCACTAATTCACTCCACAAATGGCCCAAACAGCCAAAGCAGAGATAATCAAAAACCAGGACCCAAGAGTTTCTTCCGGGTCTCCCATCTATGTGTAAGGTCCAAGGACTTACTATGTGTAAGATCCATTCTTCGTTACTTTCCCGGGCCACTAGCACAGAGCTAGATCAGAAGTGGAGCAGCCAAGACTAGAAACACCATCCATAGAGGATGCTAGCACTACAGATGGAGGATTAGCCCAAAACACCACCCCGCCAGCCCCAGACTAAATGTTAAGATATGAAAGTGGGAAATTGTTCGGGGAGGAGGGTTCAGGAAACAGGGGTCATGTTTTAGAACATTGGAATGGACAAGGATTATACTCAAAAACACAGCAAAAAATGCATAAACAAACAAATGGAATGGTGTCAAATAAAGAGCTTCTTCATGGAAAGGAAACAATCAACAGAGGGAAAAAAACACCCAACGGTATGGCAGAAAAAATTTGCAAGTTATACAACTGATATACGGTTAATAACCAGAATATTTATTTCAAAAAAAAACTCAGTGTCAAAAGCCAAATAACCAAAGGCAGTATTGTGGCTAAAGCCACGCATACAAAAACCAACATGCCATATGAGAACCTGGTCATTCCCAGCTGCTCCACTTCCAATCTAGATACCAGCTAACACCATGGGAAAAGCAGCAGAAAGATACCCAAGTGTCTTAGTCCAGGATACCCCCACATGGGAGACCCAGAAGAAGCCCCGGGTTTCAACCTTGCTCCAGCCTGGCCATTACAGCCACTTGGGGAGTGTCCACAAGAACACATGGAGAAATAAATGCTCAAATCATCAGGAAAGTATAAACTAAAACTAAAACATTACTCCCTCATTTCAGCTACATCAGCTTTTGTGAAAAAGACAGAAGATAACAAGTGGTGGTAAGAATGTAGAGAAAAGAGAACCTTGCATACTGTTGGTAGGAATGTAAGTTATTTGCAGGTGTTTGCAAAAAACAGTAGAGAAATGCATCAAAAACCGAACAAGAAAGCGTTCATATGATTCAGTAATTCCACTACTGGAAATACACCCAAGTGAAATAGGATCTGCAATCCTGTGTGTACTGAAGCAAGTTTGCAATAGTCAAGAAATGGACAGCCTAAATGTCCACCCACTGAGGAATGAAGAAAATAGGGCTCACAAAAAGAATGGACTACCCCTCCTCTAGAATAATGGAAGAAACCTTGTCATCTGTAACAACACAGTGGCAGCTGGAGGTCGTGATGTTAAGCGAAATAAGACATACACAGAAAGTACAAAAGTACTACATGTTCTCACTCATATATGGAATCAAAAAGAGTTGATGCCATGGACATTACAAACATAACGGCGGTGGCTGGAGTCTATGGGGAGTAGAATGGAAAGTAAAACAGAAAAGGTTAATTGATGGGAGTTAAAGTATAATTTTATGTGAGAAGTTCTAATGCTTTAATGCAGTGGGATGCCTGTAGAAAATGATAATACACTATTTCTGTAAAAATAAGAACTAGAAAAATTATTTTGAATGTGTTCACTGTTTAAAAAAATTTAATGCTTGAGAAGTTAAGGCATAAATGACCCAAAGTTGACATTATATAGCATATGTACCTATCAAAATGATATGGTATCACATAATGTAGCTTTTATGTGTCGATTAAAACGGTTAATACAATACAACGGCAGGCTAATCCTCTGTCTTTAGGTACCAGCATCCCACATGGGCACCAGTTCACGTCCCAGCCGCTTCACTTCTGATCCAACTTTCTGTTTATGCCTTGGGAAAGCAGCAGAGAATGGTCCAAGTCCTTGGTCCTCTGTACCCAAAGGGAGACCTGGAAAAAGATCCTGGATCCTGGCTTCAGACCAGTCTAACGACCAATTGCAACCACTTAGTGGATGAACCAGTGGCTCGAGAAATTTCTCTCTCTCTCTCTCTCTCTCTCTCTCTCTCAGTCTCTCTCTCTCTCCCTCTCTCTTCCTCTCCCTCTCCCTCTGTGTGTGTGTGTGTGTGCGTGCGTGTGTGTGTGTGTGTGAAGCTCCTGGCTCCTTTCTTTGGACTGGCTAAGCTCCAGCCATTGCAGCCACTTAGGGGATAAACCAGCAGATGGAAGATCTTTCTCTCCTTCTCTCTATAGATCTGACTTCCCAATAAAAATAAATAAACCTTTCTAAAAAAATCTATCATCCACTGTTCCTACTGCTTCTAATATCATCATAGTCACAGTCTTAAATTGCATTTTGTAAACAGTTTGTTCAAAAAAATGTTTTCCTTAACACACTCAATTCTGAACAATACAGAGGATTCCATACTTAGAGGAAGTTCGATAGAGTGGGTGAGGAGACAAGAAAGGAAGACCTGCTCTCTAAACAAACAGACCAGAAATTTATTCATGACCTGGATGAAACTGGCAGCTATTCGGGGGCACAGGAATGAAGTTAACATTTTGAGTTACCACCCTGAAGTCACTATTTTGGGGTATGTTGCAATTCCTCCAACAAAAGAACTGTGTTGTCACCCATGAAAACTAAATAGGACACAAGAAACTGGAAATACTCCAGTACTGAAAGACACATTTCTCCAGGTAACAATCACAGATAAACATTCCTATCATCATAACACACATGGGAAAAGTAGCTCACCTCATCCAAATAAAGATAGGGGCAAAAAGGAATATCGTATACAACCATACAAATGAGAAGACATCATCCTACACTGCGTATACTAGTATAACCCTGTAAGCTACCACTTTCAAAAATACAGAGAAAAACAATGCCGAAAACTTGAAATTAATTCGTAAGAAAATCATGTGGAACTTGAACATTTAATATTTAATGTCTATTTGCCATCTTTTCAAATCTGTCATTTGCACTTTTATTAGATTCTCCTAACTAAATGCTTAAGAATGGAAGCAAATAGCAAGAGTGGACAGTGAATGCTTATTTTTAAGACACAGTTACTTTATCATAATAGAGTTGATATTTCTTCATTTCATACAAAAAAACATATTTTGGAACAAGCTTATCTAGCCTTTGAAAGAAGATTAATTTCTTTGCTTATTTGAAAGGTAGAGAGTGAGGGAGAGAATTATTTACTGGTTCTCTCCCCAAACAGCTGAAACCTCCACCACCAGTCAGGAATTCCACCCTACATGGGTGGTAGGGACTCAAAATCCTGAGCCTTCCTCCACCCTTGGCACATTAGCAGGAAGCTGGATCAGAAGTGGAGTAGGTGGGACTCGAACCAGTGCTCTGATAGAGAATATTGCCATGGCTACTGGAAGCTTAACTACTACACCATAACTCCAATCCCTATGCACTGGCTTTGAAACACTCAAAGTGAAAAAGAATACAAAGGCATTTCAATGAACTTCCACTGAGAAGTTAAATGCGGTTTTAAATGTGGTTTTTTTCACCCTTTCATAAAATTTAAGACTTGCAGACTTCCTTAAGCAGTATTTTAACCTCAAGCTTAGGTTCACTTCCCTAACAATTTGCTTAAAAGAAAAATTTCCCAATAGAGCTTACTCATTTATGCAAACAAGTCAAAGGAAACTCTGTTGATCACTCATTAATAAAATTATGGAAACCTTCTAGCCATAATTTATCCTAAATCGAGGAAGACGGCTATAAATAAGAGAGAAAAATTTGGTTTTGCTGCCTTATCCATAAAAATCATTGCCTGTGCCAGGCTCTTCCACATTTGGACACTCTGCTTTTCCAGCACTAGTTATCAAAGATTATCCCTTTTTTTTTTTCAGTGAATGTTTTTGGCACCTCTGTCAAATATCAGTTATAGATGCCTGGATTCGCTGCTGAGATTTTTACTGGTTACAATAGCTCTGTGACAGATCTTTAAATCAGATACTATGATGCCTCCAACTTTGTTCTTTTTCTCAAGACTGTTTTAGCTATTCAGGGGTTGTTTTGCTTCCAAACAAACGTAATGGAATTATATCAAACTAAGAAACTACTAGGATACAATCAACACAATGAAGATAAAACTGACAGAACTGGAGAAAATCTGTGCAAATTATTCACCCTTCACAGGATTAAAATTCAAAATAATTTGAAATTCAAAACCAAAAATTACCCAACTAAGAAATGGGTAAAGGGGGCCCGGCAGCATGGTGGCCTAGCAGCTAAAGTCCTCGCCTTGAACACCCCGGGATCCCATATGGGCGCCAGTTCTAATCCCAGCAGCTCCACTTCCCATCCAGCTCCCTGCTTGTGGCCTGGGAAGGCAGCTGAGGACGGCCCAAAGCTTTGGGACCCTGCACCCGCATGGGAGACCCGGAAGAGGTTCTGGTTTCTAGCTTCGGATCGGCGCAGCACTGGCCGTTATGACTCACTTGGGAAGTGAATCCAATAATATTAAATAAATCTTTTTAAAAAAAGAATTATTTTTATTACAAAGTCGGACATACAGAGAGGAGAAACAGAGAGGAAGATCTTCCGTCCGATGTTTCACTCCCCAAGTGACCGCAACGGCCAGTTCTGCACCGCCGATCTGAAGCCGGGAACCTGGAACCTCTTCCGGGTCTCCCACGCGGGCGCAGGGTCCCAAAGCTTTGGGCCGTCCTTGGCTGCCTTCCCAGGCCACAAGCACGGAGCTGGATGGGAAGTGGAGCTGCCGGGATTAGAACCGGCACCCATATGGGATCCCGGGGTGTTCAAGGTGAGGACTTTAGCCGCTAGGCCATGCCGCCAGGCCCAAAAATAAATAATTCTTAAAAAAAAAAAATGGGTAAAGGAACTGGATAGAAAGTTCTCAAAAGAAGTACAAATAGCCAACAAATACACAAATACACAAAAAATACACAAAAAATGTTACATATTACTAGCACTCAGGAAAATGCAAATCAAAGCACAGTGAAGTATTATTGCAATTCAGTTAGTACTGTAAAAAAAAAAAATACACCAAAAAATGCACATGCTGGCAAAGATTTGGAGAAAAGAAAATATTTATGTACTGTTCGTAGGAATGGAAATTAGCATAGCCATTAAGGAAAACAACGCAAAGGCTACTCAACTAATTCAGGTAAACCATTTCTAGGTACAGAGCTGATGGAAATTAAATCAATTTATCAAAATGATACTTGCACCCCCATATTCTTTGCTAAACTATTCACAAAGTCAAGATATGTTGTCTTGCACTGATGTACCTGAATGGATACATGGATAAAGAAAATATGGTAGGGCCTGGAGCAGTAGCCTAGCAGCTAAAGTCCTCACATTGCACGCTGGGATCCCATATGAGTGCCAGTTCTAACCCCCGCACCCCCGCTTCCCATCCAGAGTCCTGCTTGTAGCCTGGGAAAGCAGTCGAGGACAGTCCCAAACCTTGAGATCCTGCACCTGCGTGGGAGACACAGAGGAGACTCCACCCTCCTGGTTTCAGATCGGCACAGCTTTGGCCATTGCTTGGGAAGTGAATCAATGGATGGAAGATCTTCTCTGTCTCTCCTTTTCTCTTTGGATATCTGGCTTGGCAATAAAAAAATTTTTTTAAAAAAAAAAGAAAGAAAATGTGGTATATATACATTAGAGAATATTATTCAGACATTTAAAAAAATGAAATTCCAGGTTGGTGCAGTAAAGTTGCATGTTAATACTCCACCTGCAGTGCCAACATCCATATGGGCACCTGTTCAAGTCCTAGCTGTTCCAATTCTGACTCAGTCTTCTGCTTACTGGCCTGGGAAAGCAGCAGAGGATTGCCCAAGAATTGAGCCCCTGTACCCACACTGGAGACTGGGAAGAAGCTCCTGGCTCCTGGCTTGCGATCAGCTCAGCTCTGGCCATTGTGACATTTGAGGAGTGAACCAGCAGATGAAAGACCTCTATGTCTCTCCCACTCTCTCTGTAAAATCTGTCTTTGAAATAAAAACAAACAAATCTTTTAGAAAATTTTTTGAAAATTTAAAACTCAAGAAAAACAATGAAATCCTGACATTTGCAACAAAATCGAACTTGAGGTCAAATGCTAAGTCAAACAAGTCAGGCAGACAAATAAACAAAGTTTTCTCTCAGACGTGCAACTTCAAACAAAGAAAGAAAGAAGGAAAAGACAAGAAAAGGTCAATCTGAATTTGCAAGAACAATTTAATGGATGAATAGGAAGACTGAGGAAGGGGGGATACAAGGAATGTTGGAATAACAGGTGCCAAAATACAGAAATGAACAACAAGTTTCCGTGTTCTCCAGCACAGTGGGGCAACGTGGTTCTAGAAGAGTGCTGGGAGGCACCAAAAATAGAGAAGAAAAGGAAATGGAAAGACAGGTTGCTTGATTTGACCAATTTGCATTGTATACATGTGTTTAAATATGGCCAGTACTTCATAAAAACAGAGGTACTGCATGTGTACCAAAACTGTTTAAAATAACAAAAAAAGACAAACAAGGTAACATTGATTTTCAACGGGGAAATACCATAAATAACTCTGCTTTCAGAAAGGCACAACTACTATAAATAAAATTCGATAAAAGGAATGAAAAGGTAGTCACACAGCTATTAGTATTTTGCATTCATTCACAATCTAATGTTGTATTTCAATGATTTGGAGTAACAAATATTTACAGATCACTGAAATCTGGATATGTATTATATGGATACTATCATCATAATTATGGCAATATTAGCAGGACATTTTACCATAGTACCATTATATTTTGGCCAACTGATTTCTGAAAAATACCAAGAAATTCAATGGAAAATAGTATTCTTGATAATTTGTACAGGGACAATTAGATATCCATATGTAAACAAAATATGTAGGAATCCTACCTCAAGCTATTAAAACAAAACCTCAAAAGAGAAAACAAAGTTAAACAGCTAAAACTACAAAACACTCGGAAGAAAAGACAGAAATTACAAAAATGAGTTTTGCTAGGATTTAAGAAATCAAAAGATGGACCCGGTGTGGTGGCCTAGCAGCTAAAGTTCTTGCCTTAAATGTGCTGGGATCCCGTACGGGCATCGGTTCTAACCCCTGCAGATCCACTTCCCATCCAACTCCCTGTTTGTGGCCTGGGAAAGCAGTGGAGGACAGCCCAAAGCTTTGGGACTCTGCACCCAACGTGGGAGACCTGGAAAAAGTTCCTGGCTCCTGGCTTCGGATCGGCACAGCACCAGCCATTGCAGTCACTTACAGAGTGAATCATCGGACAGAAAATCTTCCTCTCTGTCTCTCCCTCTCTCTGTATATCTGACTTTGTGGTAAAAATCAGAAAAAAAAAAAAAAAAAAGAAAAGAAAAGAAATCAAAAGACAAGTAACAACAGAAAGGGCTGGAACTGGTGTTGCTGCGTAACAGGTTAAGCCATTGTCTCCACCATAGGCATCCCATGTGGGTATCAGTTCAAGTCCCAGCTGCTCCATTCTTCTTCTTCTGTTTTTTTTTTCTTTCTTTAAGATTTATTTAATTTTACTAGAAAGGCAGATTTACAGAAAGGAGACACAGATACAGAGGGGAAGATCTTCCATCCACTGGTTCACTCCCCAAGTGGCCACAACGGCCCGAGCTGAGCCAATCCAGGAGCCGGGAATTTCTTCCGGGTCTCCCAAATGAGTTTGGTGTCCCAAGGCTTTGGGCCACCTCTACCGTTTTGCCAGGCCACAAGCAGGGAGGTGGATGGGAAGTAGAGCAGCTGGGACAGGAACCAGTGCCCATATTGGATCCCGACAAGTTCTCGGCGTGGATTTAGTCACCTGGCTATCACACCAGACTCAAGCTACTCCACTTTCAATTGAGCTCCGTGCTAATATACCTGAAAGCAGCCAATACAGACCAAGTGGTTGAGCTGTCCCAACCCAAATGAAGCCTGAAGAAGCTTTTGGCGTTGGTTCGATCCAATCCTGACCATTTTGGTCATTTGGAGGCAAAATCTTTCTATGTCTCCTCCTCTCTCTCTACTTATTTATCTCTTTCAGATAAATAAATAAACCTTCTCTTTTGTTTTACAAAAAAAGCTGCTACACTAATCAAAATTGGGATTTTTGTGTGTGTTTCAAAAATACCACAAATGCCCATCAACAGAGGATTGGATAAGAAAGCTATGGTTCATCTACTCCATGGAATACTACTCAGCTATTAAAAAAAACAAAATGCAGTTCTTTGTGGCCAAATGGGCCAAACTGGAAACCATAATGCTAAGGGAAATGAGCCAATCACAAAAGGTTAAATACCACATGTTTGCCTTAATTTAAGATGATATGATGTTATGTATAACATGTTATGTTTTGAATGTTATATGTTGTGTATAAACTAAATTGAAGTATAGGTGAGGTGGTCACAGAAGGTGGCTGGGAACTCGCATTTACTTTCAACATGTTGGTTACTCATTACTATGTCAATTAATTCCATAATGATGTAAATTTTTGCTGATGGTATGATGGAGCTTTCAATTGACTGGGATAATACTCTGCTAGCTCTGTCTTCAGACCAGAGAGGGTATACCTAAGAAGACGTTGAACTTGACTGGACTATAAGATGCTGGACTCTATGTTTGGTGTATGCTTGCAATGGGGGAATCTCAACTGAACTTGAGCTGTGGTTATGCAACAAGGTGGAGGAATCCACCATGGTGGGAGGGTTTGGGGAGGGGTGGGAGAACCCAAGTATCTATGTAACTGTGTCACATAATACAATGTAATTAATGAAGTTAAATAATAAAAAAAAAAAAAACACAAAGAAAGTGAAAAAAATAGTTGTTTCATATGTTGTATGAAACTTTTATACACATTAATTTGACAAAAAATCTAAAAATAACAATATGAAACGTAAGCAACCCAATTAAAAATGGCCAAAGGACATTTTTGCAAAGAAGATTTAATGGACAGTAAGCACAGTAAGGAAAAATGTAGATGCTCAGTATCATTGGTCACCAGGGAAATACCAATAAAAAACACACTGAAATATGACTCTTCACTCAGTGTATGGCAATGATCAGACAGACAAAACAGCCATCTACATGGACATAGAGAAACTAAGTTTCACAATGGTTTGGAAATTTTTTACAAAGTTAGACATAGGTTACCATATGTCCCAGCAATTCCACTCCTGTTTTTCTACCCAAGAGATACAAGCACTATGTCCACACAAAGAATAATACATAAATGTCACAGTATCATTATTCATGAAAACCACAAAGTGAAAACAACCCAAAGTTGCATCTACAGTGAAACTAACCAAACTATCTATCCATTTAATGGAAATCTATTGGATAATAAAAGAAAACAGCACACTGATGCATGCTACAACCACGTCAACTTATACTTAAATATATTTTTCAATAGAAGAAGATATATATATACACACATATTAGATCAGTGGTTGTTTAGGGATGTAAGTGTGAATGGAGAAACTAATCAGAAAACAAGTCCCTCTTTAGGGTAACTGAGACATTCTGGAGTAAGATTGTAGTTGTGGTTACAAAGTTTTATGAACAACATAAGATTTAATTGAACTGTACACTTAAATAGGTGTTAAAAATGTTATGGTAAATTTTATCTCACTAAAATTGTTTTAAATGAGATACTTCTCAGAGGAAAAGGGTAGTACCAACATTGAAAATACATGTTTACAATAAATTCCTCAAATTAATAAAAAACAAATAGTTGTATTAGTAGAATAATAGATCAAGAATAATAACAGATAATTTTAACAATATAGAAAAGTGCTAATAAGCACATTACTGGAAATGACAGAAACCTAAATGACAATCAGAGGCATATTTCACCTGTCAGATTTGGAAAGAAAGCATCAAATTTGGTTCAAAGATAGGCTGTACCAAAATTTTAATATATTCATTTTGCTTCTAAATTTAATTTTTACATCAATTCAAACAGCCATTAAAATATGACAAGCATACTCAAAGTTTGCTATACGGTAAAAAAAGATGTCTACAATAGGAGGCAATTAAAATGAATTACACAGAGACTATAAAGGTGCACACAAAAATACTAACAAATGCACAAAAGTATTTTATCGCTATTGGTCCCTGGGTAACAGAATTTAGGTGACTGGGGGGGGCGGCCTCCAGAATGTTCTCTTATCTTGCTCAAGGAACATGTATTATTGTTTGTAAGGGATTTTAAAATGTAGGTATGGATAGATACTCATCAATCTTCACATAGAATTGTTCAGTTAGGCACTCCCCACTCTCTTCATTGCTTTATAGTTTCATCTCATACACATAAAAGAATTCAAGTATATAAAATACAAGAAAATTTCAACTGAGCGAGCTCTTTCTGGTACCTTGAAAAATCCTAGGGTTCCTGAGAATATTGCTGCATGTCGCAGACTCATAGTATTAGAGCAGAATACAGAACAGAAAATAAGCCAGTAAAAAAAAAATCCAAACTCTACCTAGTACTAAAGACTGAACTAGAGCTTGTTAGCCAGTCCTCTACCCTAGGAAACTAAGTGAGATAGCAAGTGGCATGCACAGGTGAAAATGTTCACAAGACAAGTTGCTTTATAAACTTCTAACGTGTCTAAGTGTTCCATAAGCATAACTGTACTAACTTCAAACAGCATGAGATGATTTCTCAAAGTCACAATCTACTGAAAAATTAGTTTAAATAAGAATTTCTTTTTTTAAAGGCATATATATAGAAGCAATCAGGATGAAGTCTGTTTTGTTGGCACAAGGATTTATTAATTTACTGAGTTTTTATTATAGCAGCGAACAAAGAATCAAAATCTTGCCCTCCGTCCATGAGCAATTCCAAAGGTCCTTTCGGAGGCTGCACAAAAACAGGCCTTTTGAAAACACCACTGCTTTATCAATGCTGGTCTGTTTCTTTCTAGTGATAGCAGGAAGTGATCCTGAAAGCATCTAACATTTTAAAACAAAACCTCTTCACTGGAGATTTAAAAAACAAAAACAGAAAAGCAACCTCGGTCTCTAGAAGAATGAGAACGGATGAGGTCAAAGCGGAGGAAAAGGAGACAAACTTTAAAGGAGTGTGTGTTTGGTTGGGGTAAAACACAAAAATGTTGAAACACTGACTAAGCCGCATGAGTGTTAATTAGTAATTTGGACTCAACGCTTTCTAAGGAGCTTAGCAGCTCTCCAGCTGTATAATTCTGTACCACGGGAAGAAAGATTCTTATCAGGAGACACATTTTCATTAGAGCAGACAAAAAAACAATCCTTAGCATAAATTTATTTGTTAACAAGGGAAGGGAAACTCTTCCGTGTTTTTATCTTTTCAACTTATAGGACTGCTCCAACCACAAAATGCCTACACAATTCCGGAAAGAAAAGTCACCGACAGGACCCTTAAACTTCAAGTGAGCTCTGTTAGAATGTGGATGTTTTTAATTACAATGAAATGAACACTGTATGGCAAAGAGGCAAAGGTAGCTAAGAGTTTTATGCTCCTCATTAAACACAAGGTCTGGTAATATCCAGAAAATATCCCGCAGCATTTTTTGCTCACCAGAGAAGTAGCACAACCACAATTTTCCCACTGCACATAGCCAAGTCTGTCTGGGAACAACTGGGAAATGTTGCTCCAAGGGATGGGAAGAAGAGGAATGTGAGTTATGACCTTCAGGATAGCCTCGGTGGGCAAACGGAAGGTGACACCCAGTCACTGTACCTGCTGTATAAAGAGGGAGCATCTATTTTCTTAAAACAATGCATTTACCAAGCAAGCAGGCAAGCCTGAATGAGTTCTAAACATACTTTGGAAGGGTCAGGTGACACCTGATTGCAGTTCAGAGCTCTAATTTCTTGAGAAAGCCATATGACTGAGCAGTTGGGCAATAATCATTATGTTACTAAAGTAACATTTACTTATCCAGAAAAGGAAAATGTGTTGCAAGGACAAGATTTTTCCCAAGTATCATAATCTTAGAGGCTGAAGTGCAAACCAATATACATCAATTTAAGAATACCCATAATTGTCTTTATTTATGTTCTTCTCCATACTGACTCACTTCCTCACATTTCTAAGGCTCTCAAACTTCAGTCACTTGCCCAGGATCACACCTGTATCAGCCTGTGTCTGAGCTTGTATCCCTCTAAATCCAGTCTGCATTCTTTATAACCACAGCTGCCAACAGAAAAGAACGAGACGGAACAATGTTTATTTTCGTAAGCACAGTTCTAGCCTGGAAGACAACCAACATCAATCAACAAAATATATAAAATGGCACTGTAGTACACAGACTAATGTCTTGCCCCTTTCCACACTCAAGTCCTATTTCCCAAAGCTTCATACATAAATATGTGAGCTAAGATGGCCAAGATGCCTTCTGCAGGCTTGAATAAATCAAGGACTTTAACACAGGAGATTTTGGATTAACTGAGGGAGTGGGAACCAAAGCAACCCTAAGATTGTTACAGAAGACCCCATCTTAGAATGCTACAGCATAGCAAGGACCCCAGCAGCCAGATGGCTTTGTACATGGAGGATGAGGCCAAGTGAAGGAACAGACAGAAACAAACAACCCCAGAGTTCAGCCAAGGAAGTGAATTTCATCCTGTTTTCTTCAGGATATTTGTTGTTTAACTCTTCTTATTTACTCTAATTTTTCAGTACTCTGACATTCCAAGTCCTCTGGGTTTAGAAATCTTCTCTTGTTATTCAAGTAAACACAGTTATGCTTCTAGAGACATCTAAAGACACACCGGAAGTTTATGAAAGCAAATTAAGCTTTCACAGTCAACTTATTTCACTTATTATCTATCGTGATTTCTTAAGTCAGTAAGAAACTGTTATTCCAGAAGTCAAATAATTCATAGTTACAAAGTTGAAATCTTAATACAACATTCATCCAAGAATGCTCTTAAGCCTCAACTAAAGCCTTAATTTCACAGAACCAATGAAGATCACATGTAGCATCAGTTTATTTAGAAATATACAGGACAGGGCCTGGCGTGGTAGCCTAGCCACTAAAGTCCTTGCCCGTGCCAGGATCCCGTGTGGGTGCCGGTTCTAATCCTGGTGGCCCTGCTTCCCATCCAGCTCCCAGCTTGTGGCTTGGGCAAGCAGTCAAGGATGACACAAGTCCTGGGACCCTGCACCCACTTGAGAGATTCAGAAAAGGCTCCCAGATATGGATGGGCTCAGTTCTAGCCATTGCAGCCATTTGGGGAGTGAACCAGTGGATGGAGGATCTCTCTCTCTCTCTCTCTGCAAATCTGCATTTTGCAGTAAAAATACATCTTTAAGAAAATAAAAATGTACTGGTTTAAATTGCCACAACCCATACCAGGATGCCTAGGTTTGAGTTCTGGCTCCCCTTCTGATTATAGTTTTCTGATAATGAAAACACTGTTCGCAAGAGGTAATGGCTCAGGCCCGGTGGTGTGGCCTAGCGGCTAAAAGTCCTCACCTTGAACGCACCGAGATCCCAAATGGGCGCCGGTTCTAATCCCGGCAGCTCCACTTCCCATCCAGCTCCCTGCTTGTGGCCTGGGAAAGCAGTCAAGGACGGCCCAAGGCTTTGGGACTCTGCACCTGCATGGGAGACCTGGAGGAGATTCCTGGTTCCCGGCTTCAGATCGGCGGGGCAGCACAGCCGTTGCGCTCACTTGGGGAGTGAATCATCAGACGGAAGATCTTCCTCTCTGTCCCTCCTCCTCTCTGTATATCTGACTTTGTAATAAAAATAAATAAATCTTAAAAAGAAAAGAGGTAATGGCTCAAGTGCTTGGTCTCCTGCTACCCAAGTAAAGAAGTAGATGGAATTTGGGGCTCCTAGCTTTGACGTGGCCCTAGGTCAAATGCTGCCAGCACTTGGGGAATCAATGAACAGATGATCTGTGTGTTGTGCACACACTCACACATACATGTGTCTTCTGCATTTCAAATAAAATGAAATTTTTTTTTAAATACCAATTATCTGTAGCTAACCGTCTAAGCCATAGATTCCTAACTACAGGAATCAGATTTACAGGATCGGTTATTTAAACTCATGATGGCATCTGGTAAGGGGCAAAATAATGCCCCCACCCTTACATACATCTACCCACACATGATATATTACTGCTCATATATTATGGGCCAGGAAACGGCACCTGGGTAGACCAGGAATATTCCCAGAAGTTTCAGAAAGATGAGCATTGATAAAAGAGTTGTAATATCTACCAGATCATATGATCAGAGCTTTTGTTCCGAAGGTTATTTCCCAAATATTAAAAACACACACGGACAGGGGCATGCATTTAGTAAAGCAGCTAAACTGACTGTTGGGAGGCCGACATGGCATATTAGAGTACCCAGCTCCTGTTAATGGGTACCCTAAGGGGTAGCAGGTGATGGCTAAAATACTTGTGTCCCTGCCACTCCTTAGGGGAGTCTGAGTTCTTGGCTCCAGGCTTCATCCTGGCCCATTTCCAGTTGTTGAATGAACACACTAAAACTTTGTCTTGGGTGCCAGCATCATTACCTAGTAAATTAAGCCTCCACTTGCGAAGTGGACCTTCTATGTGACAGCCAATTTGAGTCCTGGACTTTCAATGTTGGATCCAGCTCCTTGCTAATGACCTAGGGCAAAGGAGGAGGCGGGGGACAAAACTGAGGAAGATAGCACACATACTTGGGCCCATGTCACCTAAATGGAAAACCCAGAGGAGGCTCCCTGGATATTACTGCCATGTGGGAAGTGAACCAGCAGATTGAAGATCTTTCTCTCTGTCTGTCTCTCTCTCCCTTCCCCCCTCTCTGGGTAATTCCGACTTTCAAATACACAAATAAATGAGTCTTTGAAAAAGACAATAAGGGACAAAACTAGTGCTGTTTTGAATCAACTAAACCCACCACTTGTGGTGCTGGCATCCCATATGAGTGCAGGTTTGAGTCCTGGCTGCTATTCTTCCAATCCACTGCCCTTCTGATGCACCTAGGAAAGCAGCAGAAGATGGCTTACACTCTTGTGGGAGACTAGGATGAGGCTCTGGGTTCCAGACTTTAGCCTGGCCTAGTCCCAATCACTGCATCTGCTTTTCAAATAAATAAAAAATCTTTGAGAAAAATAATCACATTTACACATCACCTTGAATCTGTTAAAAACTAAAATTAAAAAGAAAAATTTTAAAAAGAAAGAAATGACACTAGGTGGCTGCCACGTACCTAGCACAGCATAGCGCTGCTGTATGCAGCACCAGCATCACATATGGGACCTGGCTGGAGTCCCAGCTACTCTGCTTCCAACTCTGCTCCCTGCTAATGTGTCTGGGAAAGAAGACGGTCAGAGCTACTGAGTTTCTCATTCACGGAGAAACCTGGATGAAACCCTTGGGCTTTGGTCTTGACCAGTATTGGTTGTTACAACCATCACTCCTTCTCTACCTGAAACACTTTCAAGTAAATAGATAAGTCTTTAAAAAAAAAAAAAAAAACTTTCTGTATGTCTCTACCACTGTCTTTCAAATAAAAATAAAAATGAATAAGTGACTTTTATTTTTTTTAAAGATTTATTCATTTTATTACAGCCAGATATACACAGAGGAGGAGAGACAAAGAGGAAGATCTTCCGTCTGATGATTCACTCCCCAAGTGAGCGCAACGGCCGTGCTGCCCCGCCGATCTGAAGCCGGGAACCTGGAACCTCTTCCAGGTCTCCCACGCGGGTGCAGGGTCCCAATGCATTGGGCCGTCCTCGACTGCTTTCCCAGGCCACAAGCAGGGAGCTGGATGGGAAGTAGAGCTGCTGGGACTAGAACCGGCGCCCATGTGGGATCTCGGTGCGTTCAAGGCGAGGACTTTAGCCGCTAGGCCACGCCGCCGGGCCCAAATAAGTGACTTTTAAAATGAGGACCCTTTCAAATATTAAAATCTGCTCTGTGCTCAGAAACATAATAAACTAACATAAATAATTTAAACTTTTTATGATCACTCCAGGAATATACTGCAAAAATAGGATGTGAGTGAGTTAAGCTGGCACCTGCAATGGCAGCACACCTTACTGAAGTGCTCATCAGAGTCCTGGCTGTTCTACTTCCAGTCCAGCTCCTTGCTAACGTGACTAGTTCGGCATGAGGTGGTAACCCAAATACTTGGGTTCCTGCCACTCAACTGGAAGACCCAAATGGCATTCCAGGCTCCCAGCTCCTTCAACCTGGCCCAGGCCCAACCATCACAGCCATTTGGTGAACGAGCGAGGGGATGAAAGATCAATCAGTCGAGCAACTGTCTCTTGCTGACTTGCTCTTTATCTTCCTAGCCCCATAAATCTGTCTGTCAAACAAATAAAATCCTTTTTAAAACAACAATCTAGAAAAGGTAGGTAATTTTCTCAAGATAACATTGAAAAAAAATTGTCAGAGCCTACATTTGAACCCAAATTCTTTTTATTTCTTTAAGATTTATGATATCCTTATTTGAAAGGCAGAGTTAGACAGAGAGCAGCCAGAGAGAGATCCTCCATCTCCTGGCTCACTTCCCAAACAGCCACATCCCCAAGGGCCTCCCCTGGGCCTCCCGCAAGGTGCAGGGGCCCAAGAACTCGGCCAACTTCTGCTGTTTTCCCAAGACACTAGCAGGGACTGGAATCAGAAGTAGGGCAGCCAAGAGGAACCAGTGTCCCACGTGGGAGGCCTGTTATGCTATGACACTGGCTTCCAAGTCTGTCTTACTCAATAAACTACTAACCCTTTCATGACATCAAGATGTGTAACAAGTAACAGAAAGTGAAAAAAGGGAAGAGTAAAACAAGATACTCCACAAGCACACGCAGAAGGCTAGGAAAGCTAAAGAGCTTGACAGCTTCAGCAAAGTATAAATCGTCGATCAGAAACTAACAGTCAATGAAATGAATTACAAACGAGCGGTCCAGTAAGATGAGGGATTAAAAGCACCCGCAGAAGTCAGCAACTGGGCTGCTCCTAACGACCTCAGAAACCATGGCTGGGTTGCCAAATTTAAGTGGCTAAAGCATGAGAATGAAGAGAAACATGATACTAAAAAATCATGGGAATCAAGGGGAGGGAAGTAAGGGGGAACTGACTAGGAGAAAATAAGCCTTCAAAGGAAAACCAGTTTTGGTAGTTATTCAGGTAGAGAGAGAGTCAAACATACTTGAAAGTTGCACAAGTGCAGAAGGCAAAAGAAAAATCAAATGCAGCATGGATATGGAATAAATGAAGGAAGAGGCAAGTCCCCAGGAAGTTAGAAGTAAAAACCACATAAAACAGAGGAAGTTTACTGAGCCATTGCAATGCAGTAGCCCCTGTGTGAAGCACTTCCCTTGTGTTTATTTACATAACAAACTATCAACGAAGCCATGATGCAGGCTGTATGAGGACCAAGGAGCAGAGGGTACAACCTGTGCAGAAATGAACAGCTGCCCAACAGTCAGCACCTGGGGCAGCCTGCCTTTAGAAACCACCCTGGAGATGCCGGAGAAGTCTGAAAACATGAGTGGTGCACGGATGTTTATGGTTTGGTTCAGGAAGTGGGAAGAATTCCTGGGGACAGAGTTATAAGGCAAGTTTAGAAACACAGTGTATACTGAAGGCATTTTCTCCACAAAAGTCAACACAAGTTAGGCCCAGGGGTGTAGGGGTCCAGTGGGGCCCAGGTCAACTAGCCCGGGTACTTGGGCCTGCCTGCAAGGTGGGTGCTGGGTTTGTGAGCCCTGAAGGGCAGGGAGTCCAGTGAGATCTGGGTTGCCTGGTCAGGGTCCTTGGGCCCTCCTGTGAGAACTGGTCCTCCTCAGTAGAAAAAAACGGAGTAGTAAACAGCTGGCTCAAATCCACACAGAGGACCCTGCAGCCCATGGGGGCCTCCAGAAGACATATGTTACCGTAGCAATGGAAGGAGAAGAGAACAGACCGCACATCTATTCCAGCACAATAATGACAGCAAGCATCTAGGCGAATGGGGACTCTCAGATGGACTGTGGCACCAATGGACATTGAAAGTATTCCCTCATCCCTGGACTGGTGAGATCCACAACATTTCAGAACTGTTGAAATCACATGTGCAGAACCCTCAGAGCATGTGCCACATTAGGAACCTAAGTCTATACTGGATGTCTCTTCCCCATCCCTGGGTGCTGAGGTGGGTGCGAAGTTGGGTATGGCTTGTCCCCTTGTCTCTGCCCTACCCCCACATACAGGAAAAAGAAATAGAAAACCTGAAAACAATGACACCCACTTCTCCGTAACCTTCTATCCCTCCTGCCCTGATCAACTATGTAAGTATTGTGTAAAATAAATTTTTAAAAAATTAGAAATATGAAAAAAAGTCGATACAAACTAATAAGCCTGCCTCTAAAACCACATCTTCTTGGCTGTATTTCTGAAATCTATACTGACACGTTAAACTCAAGGAAGCATCATTTGCATGCAAACTCAAATGTAAAAAAAAATTCTCAATTCCTATATTTTTTTCAAGAGTGAAGATTCACAAGTTACAGTAAAAGATTACAGAAGGGCAGGCAGCTGGCTCCTTGGGACAATTGAAATCTCATATCGGAGGGCCTGAATTCGAGTCCTGCCTGTTACAACTCAATGCTGAAATACACTCTGGAAGGAGGTAGGTGATGGGAGACCCAGACTGAGTTACAAACTCCTGACTTCAGCCTGGCTGGCCCAACCCAGACTGCTGTACACATTCAGGGTGAACCAAAACATGGAAGAGTATGCATGCTTTCAGTGGTGCTTCTCTCTCTCTCTCTCTCTCTCTCTCTCTCTCTCCCTCCCTCCCTCCCTCCCTGTCAAAGAATTAAGAACAATAACGAGCCCCATTTTTTTTTTTTTTTTAAGACTTATTTTATTTTTATTACAAAGTCAGATGTACTGAGAGGAGGAGAGATAGAGAGGAAGTAGAGCTGCTGGGATTAGAACCAGCAGCCATATGGGATCAAGGTGAGGACCTTAGCCACTAGGCCACGGGGTGGGGAGAATCCCAGTACCTATGAAACTGTGTCACATAATACAATGTAATTAATGAATTTAAAATAAAATTAAAAAAAAAAAAAAAAAAAGAAAAAAAAAAAAGAACAATAACGAAAAGATTGGGGCTGGTATTTGACACAGTGGGTGAAACGCCAGCTGGAACATCTTCATCCCACATCAGAATGCCTGGATTCGGTTTCAGTTCTGACTGCAGCTTTTAGCTGATGTGCACACAGAGGCAGCAGGTGACAGCTCAAGTACTAAGCTCCTGACACCCACACGAGAGACCTGGATCATGTTCCTGGCTCCAGGCATGGCCTGGTTCAGTCCCAGCTGTTATAGGAAACGGGAGAGTGAATCAGCAGATGGATAGTCTCCCTATTTCTAACTCTGACTTCTAAAAAAAGAATTTTTAAAAATCACAAAAATATCTGGTGAAGCATGAGGCCCATTTACTTGTGACATAAGGTAAATTTAAAATACACTGCCTTAAAACTTCAGAAAAGATGGCGGGGGAGGAAGGAGGATGGTAGGGAGGAAACAGGGAATATCACTATGTTCTTGGAACTACATAAGCCACTCTAAATCTGTTAAAAACCAATTCAAACTAAAATTTAAAAATTCTTAACTATCGCAGAAAAGAGGAGACGTTTAAAAATTAGATACATCAATCACATACACTTAACATACATGCAGCTACAGTAACTAAAGGAATTTATTTCCTCACTAAACAAAAAGTTCTTAGGAATCATTCATCTATTCAGTTTACTGGACAATAACCTGTACCAATGCCTGGGCATTGTTTTAGGTCCTGGAATTTCAGTAGCGAACTAAATGTTTTAAAAACACAATCCTTGACTGGCATGGTGGTACAGTGGGTTAAGCTGTTGCTTGGGACACCAATATTCCATTCAAGTCCCAGCTGCTCTGCTTCCAATAGAGCTCCCTGGAAATGCACCAGGGAAAGCACCGGAAGATGGCCCAATTATCTGAGCTCTGTCACCCACGTAGGAGATGCAGATGGAGTTCCCAGCTCCGCGTTTCAGTCTGGCCCTGCAGCAGCTGTTCTAGTGCTCTGCAAAGTCAATCAGCCAATAAAGACCTTTCTCCATCCCCACCTTTACCTGTGTCACTATGCCTTTCAAATTAATAAAAATGTAACTTTAAAAAAAAAACTGTCCCAATGGAACTTACATCCTAATGGAAATAGGCATTCATTAAGATTAAACTCAGGTGGCAAATGTGGCAAGTAGCCTAAGCTGCTGCGTAGGAGGCCCACATCCCTATCAGAGTGCCTGGTTTCAGTCCCAGCCCCTGCACACCTGTGATCCACCTTCAAGCTAAGGTCCCTTGGAGGCAGCAGATGCTGGCCCAGGGCCTGGGTTTCTTACATCTACATGGAGATGTTCCTGGTTCCTGACTTGAGGCTGTTTCAGTTTAACCCTGTCTGAAATGAAAGGGAATTAGCAGATGAAAAGTTCCCTTTGTCTCTACCTGTATCACTGTTTCATATAAATAAACATTCTAAAAAAAAAACCACCTTGAAAATAAATAATGTATATAGCAATATGAGGTACACAGACCACAGGAAAAAATAAAGCAGAACACAAAAGTACAAGGTGCGGTGGCCAGCATGCTGCCATAGCATATTAACCCTCCACCTGTAGCACCAGTATCCCATACGAACACCAGTTCTAGTCCTGGCTGCTCCACTTTGCATCCAACTGCCCACTAATACGCCTAGCAAAGCAGCAAAGGAAGACTCAAGATCTTGGGTCCCTGTATCCAAGTGGGAGGCCCAGAACAAGCTCCTGGCTTCAAATCAGCTGAGTTGTGGCCGCTGTGGCCATTTGGGAAGTGAACCAGCAGACGGAAGAGCTCTACCCACCTCTCCCTAACACTAACTTTCAAGTATAATAAATAAATCTTTTACAAAATAAAAATAAAAAAGACAAGGTGTGGAAAAAAGAGTTGCAGTTTAGGCAGGATGGTCAGGGGAATTGCGTGTAGATGGCGTTTAAACTGTTCTCAAAGACGGTTAAAAAGGACACATCTGGGGGAGCATGTGAAGGCTGAATGATCCACACAGACCAAACAGCCCAGGCCAGGATGATGCACGAATGTGCTACTGTTTATGAAGCACAACAAAGAAATCCAGAGAATCAAGAGGTAGAAGAAAAACAATCCACGTTTGCTCCCCTGGCACTCCCTTTGTGCCACGTTTTGCTGCCTTCTGCCCTCTGATGACAACCAGGGCTCCTGGCAGCGGCTCTCTGAGGCCTCTGTTGGATGTTAGTAATGGCTCCCTTCACTCCTGGAGACCAAAGTTTAACCACTGCCAACGTATGATTAATAAAATCATCCGATGCCCTGCCCTGTGTAAGTATCAACATCTTCAGAGCAGCCCAAAGATGCCATCATGACCCTGGCAACACCCTCATTCACAGCCTGGGGTAATGGCCCAGGTGGGAGACACTGCTGCTTTGGACCATGACGTCAGCAGCAGAATGGTTATGATTAAGACTGTAAGGAGGGACTCTGAGAACTGACTCCATCCTCCTGGACTCAGTGCCACCTTGCATGTCTGCTAACCCAGTGCTGCCTTAAATCCCAACACTACCGTAAACCTCCTAGCTCTCAACCCTCTTAAAGCCCACTCGCCTAATCAAGTTTAGTGACAATCAGGCTTAAACTGAGCGCTCCACCAATCCCTTGAGCCGTACATTCCTGGTGCCCACCTACAGTGGCACCTGCCAATCCCTGACCCCCTACCTCCCTACCCCAAGGCCGTAACAGATGCCTATCCCCTTTGTTCTCTCTCCTTTCCTCCTTCTCTCTCCCTCTCTCTCTCTCTCTCTCAGCTCTTTTCTTCTCTGATCTCACCCTCTCCCTGCCACAAGCTAACTCCATCGCTGGAATAAAGGCCTCTTGCATGGCCCACTTGCTATGTCCAGCACCTTGGGTTTCTGGAAAAAAGCTATCAAGGACTATTTAGATTTTAACTTAGGTAACAGGTTTCATGTCAAATACCTAGCTCCAAATTCCAGCTTAAGCTATGAAATGATGGCTTGCTTACACAAAGTGACACATTTTTTTTAATTCACAATTTAATAGAGACTTCCACACACATCCTGAAAATGTCTCATAGGAAAAATATGTACAGCTTACAATCAAATGCAAAGGGGCTCAGTCCTACTATTGAGAAAAGAATGCAAACTAATAAAACACAACCGACATTATTTTCTTCTATTTAACTGACAGACAAAAACATGATCAGCAATGATCCTTAGACTTTCCCTATGGCAGTGTTTATTATAACAACATGCTGAAAAAACCTGTAACCATTGCTAGGAAATAAGAAGAGAAGCTAGCAGGTTAAGTGGGGCTTTCTTATACCCACATCCTCTATCGTAGTGTGTTCACTTCCTGGCTGTTGATTGATGCAGCTCCCTGCTCCTGTGCCTGGAGAAGCAGTGGAAAATGGCCCAAGCGCTTGGGGACCTTGGACCCTATACAGACAGACACCAGGATGAAGCACCAGGATTCAGCCAGGCCCAGCCCTGGCCGTTGCACCTATTTGGGGAATGAACTAACAAATGAAAATATCTGTCTTTCCTTTCCTGACTTTCTTTTAAGTAAACAATTCTTTTAAAATAAATAACTCTTAAAAAAAAAAGGACACCAGAACAGACTGTGGGTTGGGCCAGGTTTGGTCCCGACAAAAAACCAGTGCACGGGCCCAGCGTGACAGCATAGTGGTTAAAGCCCTCGCCTTGAACGCACTGGGAACCCAAATGGGTGCCGGTTCTAATCCCGGCGGCACCACTTCCCATCCAGCTCCCTGCCTGTGGCCTGAGAAAGCAGAAGAGGACGGCCCAAGGACTTGGGACCCTGTACCCACGTGGGAGACCTGGAAGAAGCTCCTGGCTCCTGACCTCAGATCTGCTCAGCTCCAGCCGGTATGGCCACTTGGGGAGTGAATCATCAGGTGGAAGATCTTCCTTTTCTGTCTCTCCTCCTCTCTGTATATCCGCCTTTCTAATAAAAATAAATATTTCAAAAAAAAAAAAAAAAACAGTGCACATTACAGAATACCAAGGTGAAGTGACCTGTACCAGATGTGGCCACAGCGCCCAACCAGCACACGTGAGAACCAGGGAGGGAGGGGGTGGAGCCGGCAGGGGGACGCGGGGGCTCCCCTGCTGGGCAGCTACTCCCACTGGGGAGAGTGAGCTGGGTTGAGGGTTAATCAGACTAGGCAGGGCTACAACACCTGTGCGCTAGATTAGGGAAAAGCCAAGCTGGGCTGATTGTTCCTATTGGTGCAAGCATAAATTAGAGTGGGTGAGGGTTGTTGGGGCTTTGCCGCAGCATCAGCTGGCAGATGCTGGCAATGGGGGCTAATTCTGTCAAGTTAAACTGCAGAACCACCTGGAGAGGGCATAATCCAGAAGTGAGAATGGTCTAGAAGGGAAATAGTGGGCAACTCCCTCTTGGGTTACCACTCCCACTGGAGAGCACGAAAACTAGGACAGGGGCAGGGATGGCTAGACAGAAAGGCACCCAACAGCATGTGTGCAGGCTGGATAGTGGAGCTGGTTAGGTTGAACTAGGTTTCAATGCCCACAGACATGTATGAGAGCAGAAGGGGATGTGGGACAGACTGGACAAGTTGGCTGCACATACTGGCAAGCCCGGGAACCAGGGCAGAGGACGGGCCTGGTGGGTGTTGCTCCGACTAGGTTGCAGCTCCCACTGGTTTATGTGGGGGCCAAGTGTGTGCTGGGCAGAATCAGGCTGGACTGTAACACCCATTGGTTCCAGTGGAAGACAGGGATGGAAACAGAACCAACCCAGCAATTGCAACCACCAGCTGATTGGGGCAATGGACTGTGCCGGGCCCTGTACATGCCTAGTACACACAAGAATATGGTCTGGGATCACCTTAGACAAAGTTTCTTTGGGAATCTCCCCAGTCGATCTACCGGACTCAGAACCCTAACCATGAAAAGACAGAGGACAGAACAAGTCAGTCAACTACCCCAGGCATATGTTGGCAATGAAAACCAAGGCAAACGGAGACTCTAAGATGGACTAAGTCAATCAGTGGATTCTTCAGCGACCTCATTGTGCTTGGAGCGGCAAGATTGGCAGCAATTCATAACTGGTGAACTATCAAAGCCACTTGAGCAAGACCCTCGGAGCACGCCCCACATCAGGAACCTGGGATGGGTGGGAGACTGGGTGGGGCTTCTTCCTTTACCTCCCCTTTTACCCCAGATAAAAAAAAAAAAGTAGAAATCATAGTCTTACCCACTTTCCTGCAGCCCTTGAACCTCTGTGCCCTAATTAACTATGTAAAGATTGTCAAAAATAAAGAAAAATAGAAAAAAATATTGGTATCACCAGGTTAAAAAAAAAGCGGGAAGGGAAATAACCAGGGAATTTTTTTAAAGTTTATGGATAAAATTTCGGTACAAAAAAATTTTGAAATGCAAGCATTTTTTTCATAATATGCATTTTTCATGAACTTCTTCCATAACTTTTGCAATCAGGGACTCGCAAATGCTTTCCCATCAAATAAACATTATCTTAATTTCATTTCCCATTAATTGTTTGAAGTATAACTCGCATTAGTTAATAAATTAGGATACAGAAATGCAATAGGATAGAATCAGTGATTGACAAAAAAAGGAGTAAATCTAAACATATATTTTGATACATAAATCCAAATCCGTAAGAGATTTACATTGCTAGATGGGGGTGCTGGTACCTAATAGTATATTTAGTATGTTTCTATTTAGGGGCTGCCTTTTTTTCCTCTAGAGAATGCATATATGTACAGAAATGAGAAAATTTCAGATAAAAGAAGCATGACTGTCTCCTAACAGATCATGTGATAGTTCTGTTGTTCACTGTATCCTTTGGGATCATCTGACAGTTTGTCTTTAACCAGGTGTATATATTATTTTCAATACACAACAACAAGAAAAAAACACTTAGAGCCAAATTTCAAAAAAGAAAAAAAAGGTCAGCAATAAACTCCTTTGTAATTAATAAAAACAGAGGGTGTTCAATCTGAACAGTTCAATCCATCATCTATACTTATGTTAGAAGTATTCACATTTTCTTAGAAGACAAATATCCTACCCAACAAATATTTTGAATCACAGGTATTTATAAACTGTCAGGGCTTTTCAAGTATTACTCATATATGGAAAGAAAAGACAAAGAGTTAATACAATAGTTTCAGATGGGAAAATACAAAACCAAAAACACGTGACTGGTTCCTGCCAACAGCAGGCTCAATGACTGACAATCACTTTGGCAATAATCACCATGTCAAACGGAACAGTCCACGTCATGATTCCTGGTTAAACAATACTGTAATTTCTAGAACCCAAGTGTCTCAGCACTAATAGGAAATAAAAATATGGGAAAAAAGATTTTCTTCAGGCTTATTCAGAGCAATGTCAACGTCAGCAAATTGTTAACCAATTTTTGAAATTACAATACTAGAAGAAATGTCACACCAACTCCTTGAGGATTCTCCAAGCATTTATGATTCATACAAAATACAAATAAACTAACACAGAAGTGCACATTTAACCCTGCAGTTAAGATAACATTAGAGCTCCGTAGTTCAACTCCCAGCTCTGGCTTCTGACTTCTTACAAATGCAGAGCCGGAGAGAGCAGAGATGGCTCAAGTGACTGCATTCCTACCACCATCCAGCAAGACTGGACTGACTTCCGGGCTTGTGGATCTGGGCTCCACCCAACCACAGCCCCTGCAGTCATTCAGGGGAGTGAACCAGCAAAAGCCTTCTCAATCTTCATTTCTCTGCCTCTCAAATAAATAGTAATAAGTGTTGAAGTAGTACTAAAACTGCAAACAGTATTACACATATTTAATTTCACTGATTTATAAGGCTTAAGCTGTTATTTTTTTATCTTCCCTATGCTATTTTACTGCTGACTCCTGCAATCTTTTTTTTTTTTTTAGATTTATTTATTTTTATTGAAAGGCGAACATACAGAGAGGAGGAGAGACAAAGAGGAAGATCTTCCATCCGATGGTTCACTCCCCAAGTGAGCCGCAACGACTGGAGCTGAACCAATCCGAAGCCAGGAGCCAGGAGCTCTTCCGGGTCTCCCACGCAGGTACAGGGTCCCAAGGCTTTGGGCCGCCCTCTGCTGCTTTCTAGTCCACAAGCAGGGAGCTGGATGGGAAGCAGGACTGCCGGGATTAGAACCGGCAACCATATGGGATCCCAGGCGTGCAAGGCAAGGACTTTAACCACTATGCTATCGCGCCGGGCCCAACTCCTGCAATCTTGACATTGAAATTTGTCCCTGGGGGGCCAGCACAGTGGTATAGCAAACTAATACTTCACCAGTGGCACCAGCATCTCATATAAATGCTGGTTCGTGTCTCAGCCTTTCCACTTTTGATCCAGCTCCCTGCTAACAGCCTGGCAAAGCAGCTGAGGATGGACAACAACAAGGCCTTGAGCTCCTACACCCACGCAGGAGTCCCACAAGAAGCACCTGGCTCCCATCTTCAGTCCATCTCTGGTTGTTGTGGCCATTTAGGGGGTGAGCCGGTGGATGGGGGATTTATCTCTGCATCTTCCTCTCTGTTAATTTAACTTCTACATAAAATAAATATTTTTTAAAAAAGAAATTTGTACATAACATTCTCCTTTACCCAAACCACAGCATGTATTTTGCAGAATAAACTTTGCCTAAGAGGTCATTAAATTAATTAACTATAGTCACAGACTCCTACCCACTGCTTTACTACTCAAATGCACACAGTGACTGCTTCTGGACCAAGGATCAAAGATGCAAGCTAGGAAGGCAATTCAAATGTCCAAGAAGTAATCAGAGGCCCAAGTGCTTACACAATCGCCACCACCTTGTTAGCAGAAAGCTGGAGTCCGGAGCTGGAGATGGAAACCGTCCCACCTGCCTTAATGTGGGAGGAGTGTGTGTTAACCACCAGGTTCAAGGTTGCCCCAAGGGCATCTTTGCTTTCTGGTTTATTTTTTTTTAATCACCAGAATCTATGTAAATACAAAAAAGTCCTCAACTGTTTTTCTGCAGCACAACCCCAGACTTGAATGTAATTATGATTATGCAGCTGATTCACTGCAGTGAGTCACACGTCCCTGACTCTGCCTATGGACTCCTTATCTCAAAGAAAATGCAAAACACATCTGACAAAATTGTCTCAAGATTTCTACAGGATGACACTACTAATTTAAACTGGAAGACACCTAATGTAACACAATGCATTTTTAATGCTTTTATATGTCAGAAAATTGCAGGAGGAAAAAAATCATACAATAAGCCATTAGTCTTTTTCTTTTTAAAGATTTATTTTTATTACAAAGTCAGATATACACAGAGGAGGAGAGACAGAGAGGAAGATCTTCCGTCCAATGATTCACTCCCCAAGTGAGCCGCAACAGGCCGGTGCGCGCAGATCCGATGCCGGGAACCAGGAACCTCTTCCAGGTCTCCCACGCGGGTGCAGGGTCCCAAATCCTTGGGCCGTCCTCGACTGCTTTCCCAGCCCACAAGCAGGGAGCTGGATGGGAAGTGGAGCTGCCGGGATTAGAACCGGCGCCCATGTGGGATCCCGGCGCGTTCAAGGCATTAAACTGTTACATGTAAACTAAAGCAACTGCTCAAAACTATCAAACAATATAAATTAAAATAACCACCTCAGCAATATTTACCTGTTGCATCAAATTCGATTGGCTGGCACCGGCGGGTAGAAGCCCAATCACATTTGAGAACTTGTCCTCCTTCTACAATCCCAGGCTGGGTGGTATTTGCTTTGGGAGCTCCTACCAGAAGAAACATCCTCCTATGACATAAAAAAGAAGAAACATATATTTTTTAAATCTATTATTTTATTGTATTCCATCCACTAGTTCACTCCCCAAACGCCCTGAAAAACCATGGCTGGGCCAGGCCAAAGGAAGGAGCTCTAATGCAAGTCTCCCATGAAGTGGCAGGTCCCTGGGCCATCTTCCACTGCTTTCCCAGGCACATTTGTAGGGAGCTGGACTGAAGTGGAGCAGCCAGGACATGAACCAGTACCCATAAGTGCTGTCATCGAGGATGCCAGCATCAGGGATGGAGGTTTTACCCACAACACTACAACCCTGACCTAAAACAAGATTTCAAATGACACAAGGCATAAATAATAACTTAAAATGTATGAGAAGCAATCATTCTTCCGATGTAATATACATTTCTTTAAAATTACTGTCTAGGGGCCAGCACTGTAGCATAGTAAGCTAAGCCTCCACCTGCAGTGCTGGCCTTATATATGAGCACTGCTCCAAGTCTCAGCTGCTCCAGTTGTGATGCAGCTCCGACTTATGGCCTGGGATAGCAGCAGAGGATGGCTCAAGCCTTTGGGTCCTTGTGCTCACATGGGAGATGAGGAGGAGGCTTCAGTTTCCTGGCTACAGTCCAGCTCAGCTGCAACCACCATGGCCATTTGGGAAGTAAACCAGCAGATGGAACAGACTGTCTCTGCACCCTGCCTTCTCCCTTTGTAAACCTGCCTTTTGAGTAAGAATAAAATAAATCTTTAAACAAAATTACTCATTGAGGATATAATTTCCTTATGTAACTGAAACTTTCTGACATGAATATATTGTTATAATTATTCATCCTGTAACATTATAAAAAATGTATACTGGTCAAGCTATATTTTATACACAGTTTACACTTTGTATAGAGAAACATACAGTGTACTATACATCACAAATTTCAGTAAGACTGTTTTTAAAGTAGATGCTCGGAGCGGGCCTTGGGTATAACAGTTAAACTTGCCACTTGGGACATCCACCTCCTAGGGCCTAGTTTGAGTCTCAGCTCTTCTACTTCTGATCCAACTTGTTTCTACTGTGCACCAGAGAAAAGCAGCAGATGACGGCTCAAGTTCTTGTGTCTGCCGCCCACACGGGAGACTTGGTCTAAGATCCAGGTTCCTGGTTTTGAGATGTGGACTCCCAGCATTCGCCTGGCTCTATTCTGGTTATTACAGGCATTTGGGAAAAACCAGTAATGGAAAATCTATGTCTCTCACTCTGTCGCTTTGCCTTATAAATAAAATAAAAATAATTAAAATATATATTAAAACATAAAATAGAAGCTAAAATATATGTACATGCATACCTATATGATACACACAGACACACATATGCTGGGTAGATTCAGGCAATCTGGTTTTTGTGGAGAGTGTGTGGATGCATGTGAGATCAGCTATGCCTTTTCTCTACCCTGAATGCTTACGCACCCTCAAAAAACAGAAACTGAACAAGTAATTCTAAATAAGGGATTACAAGGTATAGTAATGCTAAATATTATGCTATGTCACTGGAAAAATTGTCTTGCTTTGGAAGCACTATATTTCATTACACCACAGTGATTAATAATAATTTTTTCTTCACAAGTACAATTCTGGTCAAAGATTAGGACGACCATTAAATTTCTCATTCCCAAGTTAAATAAACTGAAGACAAGATCATTTCAGACCAAACTTTTAAGCACAAAGAGACCTTTTCTCTAGTTGCTTTCTACTTATTTATCCACAATAAAAGGGGTTGGCGGAGGCAATGCCATAGTGTCATAAACAGGCTAAACTTCCATTTGTGATGCCAGCACCACAGACTGGTGCCAGTGCAAGTCCTAGCATCTCCACTTCTGATTCGGCTTTCTAATGGTGTATCTGGGAAAGCAGTGGAGGATGGCAAGTGTACCTTGGGCCCCTGCACCTACCTGGGAGACCCGGGCAGACTCATGGCTCCTGGCTTCAGACTCCCCCTGCTCTGGTCTTAGAGCCATTTGGGGAATGAATCAGTGCATGGATATCTGTCCCTGTCTCCTTAAAATATCTGCCTTTCAAATAAAATCAAATAAATTTTAGCAAAATCAGAACTGAATTTACTATTTTCTCTACATAGAGTATAGCACAGACACTAGATACCAAGAACTAACTAGCTTAGTTCCTGCTGTCATTAGAGTTTACATTCCTTTCGAGGCAAGGAAAGTAGCCAACAAAGAAACAAACTGCTCAGTTACAAGTCTTATGAAGCAAGCAAAAAAGGGCTGAGAGAGATTACTTGCAAATAGACAAGGGCGAACCACTTCCAATTAAGCACAAATTTCTCTAATGAACTGAGAGGCCAGACTTTCAAATAAAAGGAGCTTTCTTGAAGGAAAAGTATATTTAAAGAATGGGGAAGAGAGATCTCTTTTAGATAAAGTAGTCAGGGAAATTATCTCCAAGGAACTCCCAACTATACTAAGAGGAACAGAAGTAGACTAGTCCCTAGGAGTGTGGGAGTGCCGATGGTGGCGGGTGCGATGAGGCAGAATATGAAGAGGAGGAAGGCACCGCTCTGGAACCCAGTCTCCAGGAGTCAGAAGGCACCCACGTGTGGCAGAAGCAAGACAGCAAGCAGGCAGATGACGTCTGAGAGTCTGGCAAAAGCAAGGTCATCAAGGGCCTCATAGCAGTGGTAAAACTCTGAGTTTTATGCCAAGATCCATTTAAAGTAAACGTCATGCCCTGTGGGAAAAGGGTGTGGGTCAAGCACAGGAACAAGATGGACAAAAGCAAGAGATCTGCATCGTTCTCGGGGGAGGATGAGAATGACCTGCAGCAGGAAGAGCAAAGAAAGAGACGGGTGGACAGATCTGGGACAAGACTAGCTGGTGCTTGAACATGCCACAAAGGGAAGATTAAAGGCTGCCAGGAGAACCCAGACAGCATGCAAGAAGAAACCAGGCAACTTACAGAAAGAATAAGCTTGAATTCACTTCTGGGTATGAGACCTTAGATGTCTGTGTGACACCTGTGTGCAAGGTGGGACTCTTGAGATCAACCTGGGAGATGGTTGAATCAGGTCACAGAATGGCCGAGTTCACTAGGGACAAGCCATGCAAGAGACACAAGGAGTGAGCTCTGAGGACTAGTGACATCTGAGAGTCAGGAAGAGAAACAATCTAGGAGATAAAATCTTTCTTGTCAAGAAAGAGACTCCCTGGGTGCTAGGACCTGTGGAAAGTCGTGGAAAGCAAATTCGGAAGCAATCAATTCACCCCATTTCCCCTAAACCTCGATCCTTCCCACCCTGATAAACCATGTAATCTTTTATTAAAAGAATAAAAGTCATTTCAAAGAGACTGAGGGAATGGCATTGTGGTATAGTACATAAAGCCACTGGAAGCAATGCTGGCATCCATATGGGTTCACGTCCCAGCTGCACCACTTCCAATCCAGTTCCCTGCTAATGTGCCTGGGAAAAGCAGTGGAAGATGGCCCAAGTTTCTGGACTCCTGTCACCCATGCAGAGACCAGAAAGAGCACCTGGTTTCTGCCTGGCCTGACACTGGCCACTGTGGCTATCTGGAGAATGAACCAGCAAATGGAGTAACTCTATCTCTGTCCTCTCTCTCTCAAAATCCAACTTACAGATGTAATTCAATAAATCTTAATTTGTGGGGGCTGGTGCTGGGGCATACTTGGCTGTCTCTGCCTACATGCCCACATCCCATATGAGCTACAGTTAGAGTTCTGGCTGCTCCAACCCCCATCCAGCTTCCTGCTGATGTGCCTGGGAAAGCAGCAGAGGATGACCCAGGTCCTAGGGTCCCTGCACCCATACGGAAGACCTCAAAGAAGCTCCTGACTCCTGGCTTCCAATTGACCAAGCTTTGACTGTTGTGGCCTTGGAGAATGAATCATAAGGAAAATCAGTCTCCTCCCTGTCTCTCCTCTCCCTAACTCCGCCCTTCAAATAAAAATAAATATTTTTTAAAAGCAGATTGAAACACAGAAAAAAGAAAAACAAGAGAGACGTACACAGTATTAAATAAACACTATCATCATTATGACTCCATTTCTTTAAATATTGTCACGTGAATCCTTCTGGCAAAGGAAACATTTACAGCTGCTTTTCTCCTTTTTGAGAGGTGGTGAACAGACCTACATCTTAAATATAAAGTGCACTTACTTTAACTCAACTTTGATAGGTCCTGTAAAATCTCATCCAGACTAGATGAGACCTGGCTGTGTCTGGACAGCTAGGTAGGAGTACTGTTTCATAACTGTACCCTAAAATTCACAATTCAAAATAAAAATGCTACTCTCAAACTCCACCCTGTTTAATAAAGGGTTTATGCAGTCATATTTGGCATCAATAAAACACCGATGCTGACTCTTGAGCATCGTAGCAAAATTATTTTGGGTAAGAAATCAACCTGTCATTCATCAAGAAGGTTTCTTATGGGGAAAAGAGTAAGACTCAGTAAAAGAACCCCACGACCCACAAGTAAGAGACCAGCCCTTGTCAGTACAGCTCCCTTCATATTTTCTAAGTCAGGATTGATTTTAACATGGCTTAATCACTACATGAAACAGTTTAAGTTACAGTTCCGAAGTTTATATGTATGAATATATAAATTAGAGATTTTTTTTCTTTCCAGTAGATCAAATATTTTACTACAGAAATCACAGACTGACCTCCTTCAACTGAGTTCAATGATGTTTGAGTACATGCTGGGGAGAAAAAAATTTTCTGGGTAAACGTATTTTTCAAGGTCCCTGACAATCACAAGGCCCAAGTCACTTATTCTCCTAAGGGCCCTAAGAAAGTGACAAAGCGGGCGGGACACAATAGCCTGGTGCCTAAATTCTCACCTTGAATGCACAAGGATCCCATGTGGGCACCAGCTGATGTTCCAGCTGCTCCACTTCCCATCCAGCTCCCTGCTTGTGGCCTGGGAGGGCAGTGAAAGATGGCCCAAGGCCTTGGGACCCTGCACCCATGTGGGAGACCCAGAGGAATCTCCTGGC
The DNA here is from genome assembly GCF_030435755.1 of Ochotona princeps. NCBI lineage: Eukaryota > Metazoa > Chordata > Mammalia > Lagomorpha > Ochotonidae > Ochotona > Ochotona princeps. Next base: position 64,252,615 of record NC_080836.1, on the reverse strand, counting down.
TCCTGGCTCCTGATTCCAGACTGGCTCAGCTCCGGCCATTGAGACCACTTGGGCGAATGAACCAGCTGATGAAGATCTTTCTGTCTCTCCTTCTCTCTGTAAATATGCCTTTCCAATTGAAACAAATAAATCTTTGGAAAAAAAGAAAAAGGCAAAATGATAAAGCATAGGTAAATAAGGAATCCCAGCATTATAAAAGCTAAAGGTTCCAACAGCTCACACTAGGAGTACGTTAGCCAAATTCGTCTAGGCACCTGAAAAGAAATCTTACTCCTGGACTCTCATTATCTAACACATTACTGAACACTGTATAATTTATTGTCAAAATTAACTTTCCTATTTTATGAAAAATGGCTTCTTTCAGCGTAGGGGACTCTAATTCATCTGTATGCCTTCCATGTGTGATAATTCAAAGCAAGTTTCTAAGTTGACAGTAGAATGGTAAATAAATCCAGTAGCTACAGGTCTCAACTTTAAACTAGCCACATATATAAACCATTTCCACTATGCCCAACCACTCTAGAATTCAGAAACCATCTTCTACTAAAACATCCAATTATTTAAATCATCTTTAAAACAATTTCCCTATGTAACATCTCTACTTGGTTTCAAATTTCACACCCTCCCTAACTCGGCACTGTAAGACAGAGAGGGCTGGAACGTTAAGAGGGACAGACTTTAACACAGGAAAAAAGACTGCATGAGGCGAGGTCCCTGAACGAAAAGAGCACTCTAGTAGTAGCACATAGCTTGAGATCCGGGGGCAAGAAGGGGACAAGACAGAGGTTTTTCATCACGCCGTTGGCACATCATGGGTATGAAATGATGGCAATTAGATGTACTAACACGGATGTTCATCAAGTTCTCCTAAGCATGCCTTCATACGCAGCCTTATGCATTGCTGAAATGCCACAGAAACGGTGGGAAAATATAAAAGGAATGTGCTGGCTTTGAGGGGGCTAAAGAATAAAGTTATTTATCCAAAAGGGCATCATGATATTTAAGTTAATTTTAAGAAATGTATCTTTCTAAAAGAGCAAAATGAGAAGATGAAAAAAGTAAACTCACAGACACAGACATAAGGTTAAAGTCTTAAAAGGGAGTCACACAGTGAAAAGAATAAATATTTGCATAAAGGATGGTAAAATATGCTACATAAAAAATTAAGCAACATAAAAAGCAACAAATTATGAAAAACAAAAGCCTATTAATGAAATGCTTATAAAAATGAACAGTGGTTACTTCAAGCCCTTTAAGAATGTCTACAACAGCTTAATTTGGGTAACAGAAGTGACAGCAGAAAAATACAAGGTTTGCAATATAAACAACACTGTCTAAAGGAAACAACTGGAATCTAAACATTACATGCATAATAAATGAATTGAAAGGGTCATTTCAGATCTCTCCACTGAACAGAAACAGCAATGCCCACTGTAACTACTCTACAAAGAATTGTCCTAAAGGCTGTACAGAGGATAAAACTTTGAAAATCTGAAAGCATCAGAAAAGTACTATTTGATGTTATTGGAACTGAAAACAATTAACATAATTAATAAACTATTCCCTAACAAAGTAGGAAACATAAAACACAAAGCCTATTTTAATCAGTTTTCTTACATGGCTATTAATATGGTCAAGTCATGAACGAAGACGAAGAAGGAAGAAGGTCGAAAAGATGGCTTGCTACATTATCTCACAATGATGGACAGCTTGGGGGCACACACAGGGTCCCACAAGCTTTCACTCAATGAAACTCTAAAACTGAACAACTTAAGTTTTGTGTGTTTGTAACTTGCCACTCATATATTCCAATCCTCTCCAAAGAGACTGGAAAGCAGAGCAGGATGGCCCAAGACCTGGGACCCCTGCTACCCACCAGGAAGATCCCGGATGGACTTCCAGGCTCCTGGGTTTGGGCTGGCCAAGATGTGGTCATTGCAGCCTTTTATTAAAAACTAAGATAGAAAGCGAAACACCTCTGTCCCTCTTCTTCTCGCTCCCTTCTCTCCACCTCTCTATATTGCTACAACACTGTGCTTCAAATGAACAAGTCTTCTCAAAAAAATGTTACTAGGATCCCCATCGCCACCTCTCTTTCCAGATGTGATACCTGCATTAAATGGGACTTCAGATTTAAGGTTTCCATCCACGAACAGACTATTAATATTTAGAAAAAAAGTATTAAAAATATAAGATGGGAAGGACAGAAAAACAATGGAGAAAGAGGAGCTGTAGGAGTGAGAATGATACACTGGGAGGGAAGGAGACAGGAGGAAAGGAGAGAGGGAGGACCAGCGATGGGAAGGAGAGAAAAAGGAACAAGGGAGGCAGAGAGATCCGAAGGGGAAGCGAGAGGAGCCGAGGAACCAACCTCTAGGATGCCCTTTGGATGCACTTCCTATCCTCAGAGTACTGAGGGCAGTTCCTTCAGGGAATGTGACCTTGACTACCAAGAAGGGGCAGGCTGCCAAACAATGACAAGTACATTTTTCAAACCCTCCAAATGAACTAAGTTATTTGGCTGCTTTGAGCACTGACCTTTCCAAGATACAGCATGTTTAACATATTTAGCTGATTCTGGGTGGACCAAAGAGCCTTCACCAAAAGAAATTTGTGAGATATTATTATGCATGAGAAGAGAAAGAAATATGCATAAAATGGTGTTGGGTGTTATTTCAGAGATGTAATTCCAGTTTCAGATTTGCTTTTCATTTTAAAAACTGTGTGACACAACAAACAATTACATGATGTAAAACAGAAACAGCAACTACACATCCCATGGATTTTCCCTTTTTCTGGATTGTCCTGCATGCCTATGGCCTTAATTGGGAGTCATCCACATAGAACCTGCTTTCTAAAGTTTACAGTCTGTGCAAGAATATTATTTATCACGGGGAAAATCAAACAATATAACTAGTTCATGAAAGCAAACTGGAGACACTTAAAGTGCTATGGCAGTGACTTCAACGGTGAGGAGGAAAAGGGGACCAAAAATTTTTAAATATGTGCAGGTTGGGAGAGAGAGGGGGCCCAACTCTGAGTTAGCAATTTGGATGTTCTCTCTGACAAGAGAAGCATTGTTGAAAAGAAGGGGGAGGGAAGGGGGTAGGATTCTAGCAGCAGAAAGCACAGTACATTAAGGATATTTAAAAAAAAAATAACAGAAGCAAAGATATTTTCAGGTCTCAACCAAATGATGAAATGAGGAGTTAGGGAGGAGGTGGGTGTCCAGGTGCCAGCTGTGATGACTGATAAGGTGGTTGACCTGAGAAGCAGAGGTGGTAACAAAAAAAAAAAAAAAAACACCTAAACAAGGAAGGATTTCTAGGACTTTCTGCCTGGTGACTAATCTCTGACTAATATTAGAGGAGAGCAGGAGGAGAGAAGAAAAATAGAAAATGAGAGGGAGGAATATGAAATTATTTCCAGAGCAACAGAAAAAAAAAAAAAAACATAGGTACATCTAACATTTCTTGATGCAAGAGTTCTTTTATTAAAGTGAGCTAAGAAGTCAAAGGAATTTAAGCTAGAGCTCTGCTGGTAAATCTATGATGCAGCCAGGGAAGCAATTTGATTGGAAAACCTCACAGGTGTTACCATGTGAGGGCTGAGAGTTCCCGACAATTTTGGAAGAACTTGTGCTTCCAAGGCACTTTCACCCCCACATGTCCTTGGGAGTCACACAAACACGCAAGAGCTGTAAACAAGGTTCTATTTATGACTAACAAAACGAAAACTGTAGCACAGCCCAGTTTGGGTTCCCTGCTGCTCCACTTTGGGTGCAGTTCCCTGCTACTGCAGCTGGGTTAGCAGTGCACTCAACTGGGAGACCTGGAATAAGCTGCTGGCTCCTGACACCTGGCTGGCCCAGCTGCAGACGCTGAGGCCATTCCTTCCTAACTCTTCGTCTCAAATACAAACATAAATCTTGGGGAGAAAAAAAAAGAATGTAAACCCACTGTTCCTCATAATAGTATTATTTTAAAATAAGCAAATAAAATGAGAACTATATCCTATAACTTTTAGCATTTGAAGATTAAACAAAGAAGGTGGTCCAAGCAATTGTTTCCTTCTTAAAATGTCAATATTTGGGGACAGACATTTGTTGTAGTGAAGATGTTGTGTGGGACACCAAATACCAAAGCAGAATGCCTGGATTCAAATCCTAGCTCTGGCACCCAACTGCAGCTTCCTACTAATACAGGCCCTGAAAGATGAGTGAAGTAACTGGGTCCCTGGCACACACGTAGGAAACCCAGATCCAGTTCTTATCTCCCAGTCTGCCCAGGAAATGAACCAAGAGATAGATTCTTTTCTCTCCCTTCCAAATAAATAAATAGATCAGTATTTGAGTGTTAAAAGGAGGAGGGTATGAATTTCAAAGTATCCTCAGATCCCTTCTTTGCTCCCTCAAGCCCTGACCCAGTCTCAATTTCCTTAACTGCTTCCCCCTAGTTGTCTGGTGGTTTGTGCTACAGAATGAAATGAGATACAAGCAAAAGAACATTATGAATTATAAAAAGAGGTTGATGTTGTGACACAGAGATTAACCCTCTATCAGCAACCCTTATCCAGCTCCCAGCTGATGTACCTGGAAAAGGAGTAGATGAACCAAGCACTTGGGCACCTCCCCACCAGGTGGGAGATTTGGAAGGCGTTCCAAGCTCCTGAATTCAGCCTGGCCCAGCCCTGGCTGTCGCAGCCATTTGGGAAGTGGACTAGCAGACAGCAGATCTCTGTCCTCCTCTAATTCTGCCTTTCAAATAAATAAAAAATCTTTTGAATTTTATTAATATAAGATATTGTTTTATAGTTAAATCTGATGTACAATTTCACATTTCTCAATTTTATTTCCACCAGAAAAACATGACTTTAATTCTCGGCCTTCATACACTCTTTACATTGTATGTACCTTAAAAAAATATGCTCACTGTAAATTACTATTTACAGAAAAATATGGAATGCTAATTTCATTTTTCAGAGCTTAAAGCACTTCACTTGAAACCTAAGACAGCTCTGTAGAAATCTAGAGGGGACACCCTAACATTTTTGTCTTATTGCTTCATCTTTCTTTCTGCTAAAGAAACATTTATTTATTCATTTTCACAACCAACAATACAGACAAACACAATAATTTTCTAGAATGAAAAGCAAATGAGAACTCAAAGCAACTCTACAGCCCACATTATGTGGCCACCTAAAGGGGAAGACACAGCAGGAAGGGATTTCATAACCATTATTTCCTCTATAATCTCTTCCTCAAAAGAACTCTGGGCCTGGCGCAATAGTGTAGTGGTTAAAGTCTTGCACACCCGGGATCCCATATGGACGCCGGTTCTAATCCCAGCGGCCCCTCTTCCCATCCAGCTCCCTGCTTGTGTCCTGGGAAATCAGTTGAGGACGGTCCAAAGCCTTGGGACCCCGCACTCATGTGGGAGACCCAGAAGAAGCTCCTGGCTTCAGATTGGCTCAGCACTGGCCATTTTGCAGCCACTTGGGGAGTGAATCACTGGAGGGAAGATCATCCTCTCTGTCTCTCCTCCTCTCTCTACTCTCTCTATATCTGACTTTCCAATAAAAATAATAAATCTTTAAAAAAAAAAGAACTCTAATTAATAATTTTGTATTATATGGGGTTTTTTTCCTCTTAAGAAAATTATGGTAACAGCAGAAAACAAGAACCACCATAAATCCAGCTGGTAATATTTTCAATAATATTCTTTGGACTCAATGTTAAATTTAAGCATCTCTTAACAAAATTCAGAATAATTTTATGGTAGTTTTTGTTTAAGCGCAAAAGTTCCATAAGTATAAACCTTTGGACAAATATTTTGTACATGTATGTATGCATGCATGCATGCATTGTACATAGGCATGTTGAAAACAATCTCTGTTGGCTTCCCCTGAGGTTATTCGTAGGATTCCCTAGTTACTAACAAAACATTCAATTTTACCACTGAAAGCCATGGATGCCATCATGTAAACACATTAGGCCAGTGTGTTCAATGAGCCCAAGGACTACTGAAGGGCTGCAATCAGGCCTTAGAATCAGGGACCGCAGTTCAATATGACTGCATTTTCCATGGTTAAAACACTTAAAAGTCCATCAGCTTGTCAGATAACTTCAAAGTGTGGCAGCAGAATTAAAAGCAACATTTGAAAATACCCCCCAACTCTCATCTAAATGCTAACTTCACAAAAGATATTTTACACATGATTGTTATACCTGTTTGAGTTCCATTTAAAGGAAACACATGGATAAAACTAAAATGAATGTTCTGTCATATAAAGAAACAAAAGGAGAAAATATTCAAGAAAAACAATTTTAATAAGGCTGGCTTAAATGATGAGTTCAGATGTGAAGGTGGCAAATGCCTCCTAAAGGGAATGATTATTTTTATCACTTTGATTTCCCTGAACAGGAAGCACTTGTTGGTAGCCACAAAATGAATTTGCTACCAAACATAAAACAAAACAAATACAAGCCCAGTTTGTGCACTAATCACATACAATCTATATGCTGTTATAAAGGCTGTGGCAACATCCTGAAAAATGCTGAGAGTAAATCCTGCTGAATACTGTAACAGAGAAATATTTAGTACACTGTCAACTTAATCACACATGTATTAGGAAGATGGTCCTACTCAAGTAAGTACTGACCATGAAAATCCCACTTCAAAAAAAATAAAGAATATCATCTATAAGCAACATATAGTTTGGGGCTGGCATTGCAGCATGGTAAGTAAGCCTGTGGTCTGGACAGCCAGCAGCCCACAAGGACACTAGTTCCAATCCTGGCTGCTCCCCTAATCCAGCTCCCTGCTAATGCACATGGGGAGCACTGGAGGGTGGCTCAAGCGCTTGGGCCCCTGCCTCCAAGCAGGACAGGGGTGAAGCCCCTGGCTTCCCTCTGGTCCCGCCCTGTGATCTGGACTATTTGGGGGAGTTGACTTGGCGATGGAAGATTCTCTCCCTGCCTCTTTGATTCTCCTCCTCCTCCTTCTCTCCCTCTCCCCCCTTCCCCCCTCTCTCCCTCTTGTAACTCTAACAGATAAATAAAATAAATGTTTTTAAAGTTCTGAATTTAGACATAACCCTGAGAAGAGTTTCTCTCTTGAGAGGAAGATTTAAACATCATAAAACATCCAGTGAGTACTCATTAAATCAGAATTTCTAAAGAAAGCGTGGGGGTAGGGCGGCGAGAATGATGTCAGCGCTCAGCAAAGTCAGAGGCAAGTTTCAATCCAATAATGACAATAACTTGAAAACCATGCTGCTCTTGGCAACACCAAAAGCGGGCCACTGGAAAACATACCTGAGTTTTTACATTTTGCAGATGCAAACAACCTGCACTGAGTGAAAACTCAGGAAAATAAATAAACAAGTAAGAAAGAAGCCTGTTCTTTGTGAACAATGACTTAAATAGTGCATCCCTATAAAAAGAGCAGATGACACATTCATCTATTCAACTTTAAATGCTCTAAGGTCTGCCAGCGATAAGACAATGTGAATGCACTTCAGTAACAGATTCATTTAGTGTGGGAAACGAGAGGAAGCAAAAATGGGGAAGGATTTGTTTAGGGAGAGCGAGGAGGACAGGGCGTTGTGCCTGGGAAGCCGAATAAGGCTCCCTGGTCCTGGAGGAGTGAGATGAACCGCTCGGACCGTGAACCTCGGACACCAGCGCATGCGGCGCGCAGTCAAGCAGAACCAGCCTTTGTTGATTCCCACCGGGCCCCACTCCGAAACACAGGTTTGCTCCAAAGCTCTCCCTCCGCTCCCAACCAAGTGTAAGAGGTGGGGAGCGGCCAAGAACTGAGTGGGTGGTGGCCACCTAGGAGTTCATCTTCCTCACATATTTCATCCAGCCAGGAGATAACTCATCGCGGGGGTGGGCAGAGTGGGACAGAGAGACACTGAGATCTCCCCAAGCGCAATCCCGGGGTGCGGCGCAGGGGGATGGGGGCGGGAGGGAGGTGGCAGAGAACACAGGGTGCGTGAGCGCGGTGGGGGAGGGGGCCGGCTCGCGGTCCAAGTGCGGTCACTTACGAAGACGCGCTGGGCACGAAAAAGTCCACTGCGAAGCCGAAGTAACTTCCCTCGGGGCCAGAGTACTCGGCAGGACTGTCTACGTCTAGGTTGAAGGCATCACACAGAGGTAGCAGGAGCCCAGGGAGAAGCAGCAGGAGGTAGCGGCGAGGGCGAAGACGCAGCCGCGGCGGCGGGGAAGCCATCGCCGAAGTGCGCCCGGGGTGCGGAGCCCGGAGCTGCGGCCACCCTTCCCGAGGCGCACGGTGCCCGCGGCCCGCCGCCTGTGCGCGCCTCAACTTGTCAGCCGCTCGCTTCCCGGCTAGCCCGCCACGGCGCCTGGATAGGGCGGCCGCTGGGGAAGTGGGGTGCTGGGCGCGCGAGGAGGGTACGAGACCGCGCGGGCGGCCCGGCCTCCCTCCCGCTTGGCCGCTCCACGCTGGGGCTGGGGACTGCTGGGCAGAGCGCCGCACCTCTGGCCTGGGAGCCCCAGCCGGCAGTGGGAGGAGGAGGAGGAGCCGGCCGGGAGGCTGAGCCGCCCAGCCCAAGGAGGAAGTGGGGGCGGAGAGTTGTTCTCCGGCTGGGGAAAGCACAGCGCACTTCCGTGCTCTCTCCCGCTGCCTGTCCCAAGCCTAGGGCGCCTGGTGCCGGGGCCCCAGACCCTCTGAGCCGGTGCGGGCCACAGGTCTGCAACACGGGGACCTTGTTTCGAGGCCCGCTAGTTGAACAGCGGCCAAGATCTAGTTTCTAAACCTTACCGGACAGGACATTCCACCTAACCCTGGCCATGCCAGAAACCTCCCTGGGGTTTTGGTTTCAAAGTGCGGAGAGCTTGATCCGCTTCTCCTGCATCTGTTCCTGAGCTTGGCTGACTTTCACCAAGGAAACTATAATTAATGGTCATTTTCCTCCCCTACTCCACCCCACATACCAACACCAAAATTACCAACTTCCCGCATGCTGGCGTGGTGCAGCGTCTTCCGAAAGAGATGTGTGACAGCTGAACTTCACAGTCCCAACAGAGCTTTGGCAAGGCAAAGATGGGCAGCAGCAACTTAAAATCAAGTCAAAATGGCTAAAGTTTTTTTAAAAGTCCTGAGTTGCCAACCGGGGTGGTAGAACTAAGGGGAAATTACCAAAACTGAGTTTAGACAGTGTTAGGCAGACAAGTCTAAGAGCTAGAATAGGAAATAAGCGTCATCAAAATAATGGTGGGGGGGGGGGTTCCCCTGTATTTCCAATGCCTGGCAACTTGCCAAGCAGAGAGTAGCTGTCAATAAAATGTTCATTGAATGAATAGCAGAAGAAACGATGAGTAAACAGAATTGAGTTTCCCATGGGATGTATCATATGCGAAAGAATTTGGTGAATTGAACAAAATATAATCCATTATGGGCTTGGCAGCGTGGCCTGGTGGCTAAGGTCCTCGCCTTGATCCCATATGGCTGCTGGTTCTAATCCCGGCAGCTCCACTTCCTCTCTATCTCTCCTCCTCTCAGTATATCTGACTTTGTAATAAAAAATAAATAAATAAATCTTAAAAAATATATATATATATATAATCCATTATATAGATCTTTAACACTTAAAAGTAATGCAAGGGTAATTGTGGTCTGGTTTCCCAAAATAGCTATTAAAATTCAGTCACAATATACATTACCCTTGTTGCTAAATAATCCTCTAAGAAATGTGTGCATAAATTGAAATGAAATCTAAAACTAGAATTAAAATACTTAGCTATAATAAATACTTTTATTTTCCAATCTGTGAAAGAGAAGAAACACAAGAAACCACTGGTCCTAGAAACCGTATGCCTTAAATTTATTAATGGAGATAGGAAATCCTGCAGAGCACTTGTGCTTAAATATAAACACCCCATTCCCCTTTCTGTGTCCCTAATGTGTCAAGGATGCCATGGACATGAGTATGATTGCTGAAAGCCAGAGAATTTTTTTCTATCTGAAAGCATAAGAATCAACCTGCCTCAGGCAGTTGGCAAAAAAATAAATCAATAAAAAACAGCGTGACCTGATAACAGAGAGCAGGATAGACTATGCCTGAATCTTGAGTTCAGAGACGGCTGCTGTGAAAGACTGAGGTCACTCTTTGTGGACAATAGTCTGTGAGTGGGCAGAAATCCAAGACCAAGGTCAAGGCCTGTGGGCGAGGGTCCACAGCTAGGTAAAAGTCCAAGGTCACAGGACTGTGTGCTTTAAGATATCGTTGAGACAATCACATACTGACTTCTGTTCTTGGGTCACACTGTTGCCTCCTGACTGTCAAGCCTGGTTACCATCAATATGGGACATAGCTATCAACGTTTGTGCCACATCAACTCCTGTAATTTGACTACCTGAGCAGTTTGATAGAGAATAGACAGAGAGCCTTCTAGGTGGACCTCAGAGAAGGAAGGGGGCTTCCGCCTAGCGAACCGCTGTCGTAGTCTTTATCTTATGTCTTTTTCTTTTCTTATTTTCTGAATTGCACATCAACTCCTCTGTGACCCTGTTCATGCCGCAGTGGTCCATAGCCGGGCTGCCTGTTCCCCTTAGCCAACTCACATAGAAATCCATTCAGGGAAAGAGGACAGTAAATGTGAAGTCTGGCTGAATTCAGTAAGTGTCCCATGGCTTAGCTCCTCATTCCAGGACAGAGGTCCTACCAGTGGAGGGAAGGCAGAAACATGGCAGGAGTAGGAGAGGGAAGAAGTCAAAGGAATGGCAGCACGCAGGCCCCCGAGGGAACCAGCTGAGCACCACATCCCCAAATAGGTCTGCAAATAGCTACTAACAGCACTTGTTCTTCAGTCATTCTTTAGGACTTCATTTCAAATGAGCAGCCTTGCAAGTCAAGGAAATGTGTATGCGTGTGTGTGTGTGTGTGTGTGTGTGTACACACACACTTCTGATATGAGATGCTAAAGCCAACTAACCCAGTGTCTTCTAGAACTTAGGGTTACAAATGCAAGCATCTTTGTGTTTCCACACTTGCACAGTCATCCATGCAGTGCCTTGCAAATTGTATTAAAGAAGATACCACATTATACTGGGGACTGTGTGCATGGGACAGGTAAAAAGCATGAGATTACACGAGAGGGAGACTATGGGAGAAAAGCTATGCCCCACCTCACCCCCATACCAAAACATGCACTCTTACTGAGCATTGGAACAATTTTCCAAGTTAAAACAAGAGCTGCCTTATCTATCTGCACTGAGCATAATCTCTTTCTTACATGGAAAACATTAGGTAGTAGCTTCGTGGCTGCTTTGGGGCAGGGGGTGTGGTTAGTTGAACAAGGCCACTGTTATTGCAAAGCAAGAGGTGGACAAAGTCAACCTGAGCCAACAACCCACTGCCACAGGGAGGAGACTCAATGGAGAAGCTCGGGAAACTCCTTCATTGGGATGCAGTCCCTGCAGGTGAGCAGAAGAAGCAAGGCAAGGAGCAGTCCAGACAACACCAGGGTACAGTACCCACCGGCACACATTTGGGTCAGATCTGGGGACAGACCAATCTGGGCCAGCACTGGCAGATCTGAGAACCAGGGCAGGGGGCAGGAAGAGCCAGATCAGGCCTCAACACCAGCCAGTTCACATCAGGATCGGGACAACAATCAGGCTGGGCTGGGATAGGTTGCAGCACCCAGCAGTAGGGGCTGGAACAGGGAGCAGACTAGACTAGGCCATGTTGGACAATAAGACTGCAGATGCTGAGGTGAGGTGAGTCATACCAGCCTGGGCTCAGTGGGGGCTGGGGTCATGAGTCCCAGGGACGGGGGCCTTACAGGGTTTGGGTAGTTTGGTTCAGGTTCTAGGGTCCACCTGCACGGTGGGTGCCAGGTTTCTGAGCCTAGGGATGTTGGAAATGGTGGGGCTTCGGTTGCCTGGCCCAGATCCTGCGGCCTGCCTTTTAGGTGGGTGTCAGGTTCCTGAAGCCCCAGGGGAGGGGAATCTGATGGGAATTGGGTCTCTTGGCCTGGGTCCTGGGGCCCACCTAATAGGTTTATGAGCCCCAGGGGTGGGGGATTCAGCAGGGCTCAGGTTGTCTGGCCTGGGTCCTTGGACTCGCCTGCAAGAACATGTCCCAGGTAAAGAAAAAGGTGGAGCAGTGGACACAGGCCCAGTTGTAAAAGGAGGATATGGCAGCTCATTTGGTGCTGTAGCAGCAGAAGAAAAGAGAACTAACTGGACAACTACCCCAAACAAATGATGACAGCAAACAATCTCAATGATTGAAGCCAATGGACATTGGAGGGTGACATCATCCTGAGACTTGTGAAATCGGCAGCACTTCAGAACTCTCTAAACCACTTGGACAGAACCCTCGGAATATGTACACACTGAGACTCTGGGTTGGTGTGAGGCAGTGGTTCCTCATTCCAAGGTACTGGGACATGTGGAAAGTCATGAGTGGTTTCCCCCTTTGTCTTTCTCCTTCCCCCAGAAACAGCAAGAAGAAATAGCAAATTTGATAGTAGTGAATTCACCCGATTTTCTCCAAACCTCGATCCTTCCAACCCTGATCATTACAAAAACATAAAATCTATAATTAAAAAATTATTTGTTTATTTCAAAGGCAGAGAGCAGGATCTCCCATCGCTGGTTCTCTACTACCACCGACAACCTCCACCCGTGGCCACTGGGGAAGCTTGCAATATGTGGGTCTGGGCTAGGCCAGGGCAAAGTCAGAACCAGAACTCTGTCTTCCTAAACTGAGTTTCCCTAAACAGAATTTAGAAAGGCAATGGGTGGCAGTGATGTGGGATAGGGAGGCAACTAGTTTCAGGTCCCTAACCTGGAAGTTCCAAGTACTACCCTACTCTAACACCATGCATAATTTTATTCTCCTACTCATCAACCAAATTGACCCCTCCTTTCCCAGGATACAGGATGCATCTGCTTCATCCAGTGCCTGGGCACAGGGGGAGAGAGGAGGGAAAGGGGAAGATGCCACAGACATGAATACTGAGTCCATGTGGGATTTAGGGAGGTACCATAAACTCCCAAGTGGCTGCAGCCAACCTGCCCTCCAACTTCACAAAAGCAGCCAACAACTGGGAGAAGTCTCTCACTGCAGAGCATTACTTGAGGCACATGGGCTGCTTCCCCTGCAACACCTCTTTTTCTTTGGGTCTACTGCTTGCTCGTGAAAGGTATTTGTGGGGGCAACTCATACACAAGACTATGTATGTTCTTTCTCACCTTTTAGTGAGCCTAAAAAAATTAATAATCCACTTCAGCAGAAATGCAACTACTTGACCCATGACCTGCTGCCTGCCAGGGCACACTTTAGCATCAAACTAGAATTGGAAAAACAGGTGCTTGGAAATGGAATGCAGGCATCTCAAGTGGTGTCTTCACTAATAAGCCAAATGCTTGCTTCAGCAAACAGAATTTTGACTTTAAATTTTACCTCTACCCTCCCGTCCTTTAGCTGAAACCTGGATTCAATTGGTTTCTATAAATTCATGTGCCTAGATTCAAACCCTGCTTTCACTAAGTACTAGTTATTGATCCGGAAATAATCCAACCATCTGTGTCTCAGTTTTCTTATCAACAAAATGGAAATGACAACAATGACAATAACACCTATCTTGTATAACAGCCTTTTTGCCATCAGTACTCCTATTGGTTCAGAACAGTAGTAAATTTGTATTACTATTACTGCTATGCTGTAAGTTCTCCCAGTATATATCTAATAGTTCCTTCATTATCCATAATTAAATAAGGATTTCAAGGTTTGTGTTTTATCACAACAAGTGAGACCACCACTTGGAACACCAATGTCCCATATTGGAGTGGCAACTGGAGTCCCAGCTGTTCAGTTTCTGATCCAACTTCCTGGTAGTAAACCTGGAGCAGAAAATGATGGCCCAAATGCCTGAGTTCTTACCATGCATGCGGAAGATCTGCATAGAATTCCTGGATCTTGCCTTTGTAGCCATCAGAGATTGATCCAGTGAATAAAAGATGTGAGTGTGTGTGTGTGTGTGCGTGTGAGAGAGAGAGAGAGAGAGAAAATGAGTGAGACAGAGAGAGAGAAAAACTCATGTTCTAGTCGGCTTTATCTCTGGACATAAAGCTTAGTTCAGTTATGCAAAATAATGCGAGAAATCTCAAATTATGCATGGCAAAATACATCTGTGGGGTGGGCCCGACGCGGTGGCCTGGTGGCTAAATTCCTCGACTTGAACATGCCAGGATCCCATATGAGCTCTGGTTCTTTTTGTTTGTTTGTTTGTTTGTTTAAGATTTATTTATTTTTATTGGAAAGGTGGATATACAGAGAGGAAGATCTTCCATCCGATGGTTCACTCCCCAAGCAGCCGCAATGGCTGGAGCTGTACCAATCCGAAGCCAGGAGCCAGGAGCTCTTCCGGGTCTCCCACGTGGGTACAGGGTCTCAAAGCTTTGGGCTGTCCTCAACTGCTTTCCCAGGCCACAAGCAGGGAGCTGGATGAGAAGAGGGGATGCCAGGATTAGAACCGGCACTCATATGGGATCCCGACACGTGCAAGGTGAGGATTTTAATCAGTGTGCTATCATGCCGGGCCCTGAGCTCTGATTCTGCTTTTCCAGAAGCAGTAGTCCAAGTGCTTGGGTCCCTGTCACTCATTAGGGAGACCTGGATTAATCTCCTGGCTTCAACCTGCGCCAGCATTTGCTGTTATGGCCATTTAGGGAGTGAACTAACTGATAGAAGATGTCTCTTTCAATCTCTCTTCCTCTCTTTCTATACCTCGGCCTTTCAAATATTATGTCTTTAAAAGCCAGCATGTGCACGCGCGTGTGCACGCACACACACACCCCTCAGTTCATAACCCAGAGGAACCACTCTGAAATCCACTTCCACTCTCCATTTCCCCCAGAGCCTCTATTCCCCTCAGCCCAGTCCTGGAGGTTTTTGTAGTTTGTCTGTCTCGAGCTGATGCTCCCCCAGCAGTGTATTAAGAAGTTTCAGTTGGCCTTCCTGATTTCACTCCCTCCCCAAGGGAGAGATGTTTTTCTAATATAATTACTCTTTCCCTATGTGATCTGAATTTGAAAACACCTCAGTGAGCACTTGTGCACTTTAGAGACTGGAAATGAAAGTGGATGGGTAAAGTCATCTCCTTTCCAGACCATTTTCCCTAAAACTATCCCTTGGATGCTAGACTTCCCTTTCTGCACAGCAGTTTTTGTTCTCCGTATCACTAGGAGGAGCATATTCACCATCATGCCCTCAGCTACTATCTCTTACCACTCCTTAGCTCACAGAGGAGATTTAGCCATGCTAAAATATGTAACAGTTCACCAAGAATCCCATTTGTGTTCACAGGGCTCCAACGGCCTGGAAAACATCAGTCCTCCTTGATAACCACTTCCTCCAGACTCCTGTCGCAGGCAAACATGCACAACCTCCTCTACATGACTAGTTCCAATTATCATTCGAGGATTGTGTCAGGGTCATTGTGTCCTTGTTTTATCATTTTCATATGCTGTTAGCTCTACATGGGGCCTTAGTAACAAATTCCATCGTCAAGAGACTTAATAACAACTAAAAATTGCATTAACTTTACTCATGTGTGTGGTGTTGTGCTAAGCATTTTGTGTGCTAAGCATTTTGTGTATATTTTAAGTTAAGTATCAGTCATAATATCCTATCAGGCAGGTTCCTTTAGTAACTCCAATGTGCTTGTTTTTGAAATTTTTTAAAGGCATACTTATTTCAGAGTCAGAATTACAGAAAGAGTAAGTGACAGAGACAGACAGATCTTCTATTCACTGCTTCACTCCTGAAATGACTGTTATTGCCAGGATGCAGCCAGGTTAAACCAGGAACCAGAAGCATCTTCCAGGATGCCCAGATGGATAGCAGGGAGTCCAAACACTTGAACTATCTCTTGCTGTTTCTCCCAGGCCATTTGCAGGAAGCTGGATTCAAAGTGGACTCAAAGCGGTGTCCATATGGGATGCCAGCATCACAGGAGGCAGATTTACCAGTTATGCCACAGTGCCAACCTCAGTATCCTCAATTCAAAGATAAACTGATTCTCCCTAGATTAGAATAATTTCCCAAAATCACAAAGCTAGTATAGCACAGATCTTGAATACAGGATTATATAACTCAAAGCTCAGACTCATTACCACTATGTTACCATTATAATATGAAAATTCATAAAGTAAGAGTACAATGAACAAATATAAGAATATATTCAAAATGATCTGAAAATCTACTTTCAAATAAGCAAATACATTTTTTAGGGAAAAAATATGTTTCTAAGATTTTGTAACTGTATCATCTTACTTTATAACTACTAGAAGAGATGCACTTTTTAAAGACCTGAAGTATTGAAACTTCTAAAGTATGCAAAAAAAGTCGCAATTTTCAGTGCAGTGTTTGTATTCCCAAAATAATTCACATTTCAAGGCATGTGGTGCTTTCCAAGCTACTCTTCTATTACTGAAAAGTCAAAGTAGAGGTTTAGGTATAGAAGCCAAAGTATCTAACGTGTATAGAATCAGCTAATGTAAGTTTTAGAAATAACATATCAGAACCTTTTAAAAACTCTTCATGCATCATGAAAAGAAGTATAGAGAATAACTTAAAATGTCTCTGGCCCTTGGTTTGTTAAAACCTTCAGCATAAAACCATTTTGTGTAAACATGGTCTGGTTCTTCCTGGACATTATGCTCAAAAGTTCTCTTATTACACTCATACTAATGATAAATATAAAGGCTCACAACCAGAAGACCTTCTGAAAGTGACAGTCCGTGAAGTTACATGCATATTTTTTTCTTGAGGAAAGAAATGTCAAGATCATACGTCATTACAGGCAAAACATTCCATTTTTATGATATATCTAGTTCCTAAAATTCTTCTCCTTTTAGATGTGCTTTAATCATACTGTTGTTTAATCATGTCATCTAAATGACTGTTCAAATATATTAGTAGGTAAAAATAGCCTTCCTGGGCCTGGCGCAATAGCGTAATGGTTGAAGTCCTCGCCTTGAATGCGCCAGGCATCCCACATGGGATCTGGTTCTAATCCTGCCAGCTCCACTTCCCATCCAGCTCCCTACTTGTGGCCTGGGAAAGCCGTCACAGACGGCCCAAAGCCTTGGGACCCTCCATCCGCGTGGGAGACCCGGAAGAAGCTCCTGGCTTCGGATTGGTACAGCTCCAGCCGTTGCGGCTGCTTGGGGAGTGAATCCTCAGACGGAAGACCTTCCTCTCTGTCTCTCCTCTCTGAATATCTGACTCTCCAATAAAAATAAATAAAATCTTAAAAATAAATAAAAATAGCCTTCCTGTTTCAAAAAGGCATAGGTACATGTCTATATAAACACACTTTTGCAGGAGAAAAATACACAATCCTGTAAAAGCACTAAATATTATATGCTGACAGTTATGAACATAACTTCATATCTAGTATGTACTTTAGCTTGTACTTTTGCATACTCTGATAGTTACAAAAATCTGATGTTTTAAATGTGAATAAAGCAATAGCTATTTGTAATAGCTATTATAATGTTTTTCCTTCAAGTTACAGAAGCACTCATTCTTATAATAAATTGATCATTCACTTAATCATTAAATATTAAGGGCCTGTTTATGCCAAATGCTTCAAATGGAGCTTGAATTGTGAAAATAAATCAAGCATGAACCTTTGTCAAAAACCTAAAGTTTGGCTAGACAAATATATAAGTAATAGTGACGGACATTAAATACCTCATGCTTCAGGGGCACTAGGGTTTCAGTGCTCCACACCTTGGCAAGCAGCAGGTGGTGGCTAAGGTCTCTGCAGCCTGTGAGGCTTGGATTCACTTCCCAGCTTCAGCTTGTCCCAGCCTCAACTATTGTGAGCATTTGAGGAGTGACTCAGCGGATGCAGATCTGCCTCTGCCTTTTAAACATAAATTAGTCAACTAAAAATGTATACTTCCGGTGCAGACATTTGGTGCCATGGTTAAAATGCCACTTGGGACATCTGTACGCTACATGGGAGAATCTGATGTAAGTCCTCCTCTGCTTTTGATTTTAGCTTCCTGATAAGGCTCTGCAAAGCATCAGGCCATGAATGAAGTGCCTGCATCCCTGGAACCCACAAGAGAGACATAGACTATGTTCCTACCTCCAAGCTTCAGCCTGGTCTAGCCCTCTTGTTGTATGTATTTGGCGAGTGAATCAGTGGGTGGGAGGGGTCACTGCTTTTCTTTCTGTCTATAATTTTTAAGAAGAAAGAAAAAAAAGAAAGAAGAGAAAGAAAGAAGAGAAAGAAAAAAGGAAGGACGAAAGAAATTAAATCTCTTATAATAATGCAATTACCTTGTGAAGGCAACTTTATATTTAAGAAGAATAGTGCGGCAATGTTAATATATGCTGTCTTCAGGAAAATCCTTATTTTCCACCCCTAGAGTAGGAGCTAGTCAACTGCTTCTAATGAGTAAAGAGGAAGTGATGCTGACTAGTTGTAGAAGGCACTGAAGCCCGTCGCACGCTCTGTTGGACAAAGAACCAGCTGCCGTGTTGGATGGACACACAGGCTGCCTGACAGAGAGGCCCTGCTGTTGGGAGGGCCTGAGGACTCCTCACAACAGCTAAGTGAGTGGGTCACTAGCGGTGTGTTTTCCTGACCAGTTAGCTTCTCAGATGATGGCCACCAGCACCTAACCTCCGAAGCAAGCATGAACTAACACCATCAGCTAAGTGGCTCTTTAATTATGCTTGCCCACAAACTATGGGATAATAATTGTTACTGTGAGTTTGTATCTTTAGAGAGTCATTTCTTTCTTGGATACAGAAGATAATGTGCTACGGTCACCAGCGCTAGGATGTGTTGATGTCCCAGCAGTTTATTATAGCTTAAGTGAGGCTAAAATTATTGTGCAACTGAGATACTTTACAGAGTAATAGAGGCACCAATATAATTATACAGAAATAATAAAAGATAACCCACTATAAGACAATAATTGTAAACCAAGAATGCATTTTATGCATCTAACCAGCCAAATCTCATGGCTTCACCACATAGCCAATTGTCAAGTATCTGTTGTCTCCCGTTAAGATCTTGAGGCTGGCGCCCAGCACCATGGCCTAGTGGCTAAATCCTCGTCTTGAACGTGCCAGCATCCCACATAGGATCTGGTTCTAATCCTGGTGGCCCTGTTTCCCATCCAGCTCCCTGCTTGTGGCCTTGGAAAGCAGTCACGGACGGCCCAAAGCCTTGGGACTTTGCACCCGCGTGGGAGACCCGGAAGAGCTCCTGGCTTCGGAATGGCTAAGCTCCAGCCCTTGCGCTCACTTGGGGAGTGAACCATCAGGCGAAAGATCATCCTCTCTGTCTCTCCTCCTCTCTGTATATCCACCTTTTTTTCCCAATAAAAATAAATAAATCTTTTTTTTTCTTAAAAGAAGATCATGTGGCTAACTGGAAGGTGTGCTCAACAAAAATAGTATCTCACTATGACAAACCCAGAAAAAAAAATCAAGATTCAAAGTGCAGCTACAGTAAATTGGAGGATCCATACAATCTTCCCCTAGGATTCTCTGGGGCAAATGGGAACACCTGACCACCCTAATTACTCCCTATGATCTGTACTGTTTCAAAGTTCCATTTCCAATCCAACTATGTAAGATAACATAATCAATCTCACACTGGAAGTTTACCACCCATAAAGGATAATCCACTTGTTCTAATAGAAATTGCTAGTCGCCACCCACTGCTCATTGTTCTCCTCTTGGTTGGTAATAAAACCCCTGTATTGTATACTGGCAGTAACATGACAAGCCAAAACAATATAATGGCATTTTCAGGAACCTTTACAAATGGTCAAAAGACCACAGTAGAAATTAACAAGAGCCATTAGGAAAGTCCTAGTAAGGAGGCATATCTCAAATAACAGGAGTTGTTTTTCATCTGCAAATTCTTTACAACTGCTGCCTGGGATATGGATGTGACGAAATGATAGTAGCCAATCTGTGCCTGTGGAGGCATATTTGGTATTAGAGGTCATCGTCTAAGAGAACAGGTACTTTTAACATATTGGTTACTCATTACTATGTCAATTAATTGCATAATGATGTAAATTTTTGCTGATGGTATGTTGGAGCTTTCAATTGACTGGGATGATACTCTGCTGGCTCTGTCTTCAGACCAGAGAGGGTATACCTAAGAAGCCGTTGAACTTGACTGGACAATAAGATGCTGGACTCTATGTTTGGTATACGCTTGCAATGGGGGAATCTCAACTGAACTTGAGCTGTGGTTATGCAACAAGGTGGAGGAATCCACCATGGTGGGAGGGTTTGGGGAGGGGTGGGGAGAACCCAAGTACCTATGTAACTGTGTCACATAATACAATGTAATTAATGAATTAAAAATAATAAATAATAAAAAAAACAAAACAAAAAAAAAAAGAGAACAGGTACAAAAGCTATGTTTCTCATAGCCATGGATCCACCATTCCAGTTTTGGATTGTGAATTTTTTTTTTAAAGATTTTATTGTTATTGGAAAGCCGGATATACAGAGAGGAGGAGAGACAGAGAAGAAGATCTTCCATCCGATGATTCACTCCCCAAGTGAGCCCAACGGGCCGGTGAGCCCCGATCCGAAGCCGGGACCAGGAACCTCTTCCGGGTCTCCCACACGGGTGCAGGGTCCCAAAGCCTTGGGCCGTCCTCGACTGCTTTCCCAGGCCACAAGCAGGGAGCTGGATGGGAAGTGGAGCTGCAGGGATTAGAACCGGCGCCCATATGGGATCCTGGGGCTTTCAAGGCAAGGACTTTAGCCGCTAGGCCACGCCGCCGGGCCCAGGACTGTGAATTTTCATACTGTGTTATATGAGAGTGAAATATGTCTCTATCTTTGCCTAAGCTTCCATTTCTTAGGGTTTCAGTTATACTTAGATTAGCAATATTTAATCCTCAAGTAAGAGATTAAAATTGTTAGCTTATTTTTAAAAAGATTTATTTATTTGAAAAGCAATTGTAGAGAAAAAGATAGAGGAAGATCTTTTATCTGCTGGTTCACTCCCTAAATGGTTGCAATGGTCAGTAGCTAGCCAGTAGCCAAGAGCCAGGAATGCCATCCGTGTTATAGGAGAAAGTGGATGAGACCTTTGTTTCCAATTTTCTTCTTCTTCTTACAGTATCCTGGGGAAAGGAGAGAAGGGGAGAAGCTGCACCCAACATCCTAACTGCATCAGTGTCCAGGAATGGAAAGAAGTAGAAAACAGGCTGATCAGGTCTTGCCGCAACATCAGCTGGCAAGCGCTGGGAATGAAGGCAAGATCTGTCAAGCTAGACAGCAAAACCTCCTGGAAAGTGCGCGATGTGGCCTGGAGGTTGAACTAAGCTAAGCTGCAACACCCATTGTTGTGTACAAAAGCAGAACGGGATGTGCAACAGATCAGACCCCGTTGGGCGCTGGTTCTAATCCCAGAATCCCCACTTCCCATCTACCTTCCTGCTTGTGGCCTGGGAAAACAGTCAAGGATGGCCCCAAGCATTGGGACCCTGCATCCGCATAGGAGACCAGGAAGATGCTTCCGGCTCCTGACTTCAGATAGGCTCTACTCTGGCCATTACGGCCAATTGGGGAGTGAATTAACGGATGGAAGGTCTTCCTCTCTGTTTCTCCTCCTCTCTCTCTGTATATCTGACTTTTCAATTAAATAAAAATAAATCTTAAAAAAAGATTTAGTACACATTCAGCATTTTTGTGAAGCATACAAAGCTATTTCTGCAATTAGATTTTGTGTTTTGAAAAACAGGTTAGACATTCTACTGCTTAAGCATAAATGAGATTATTTTAAAACCTGCGTTTCTAGGATAGATACTTGGAAGAAAACATCAGGATAATAAGTATGTCTGGCTCACAATGCAGCAACAAATGACATCCATTGAGTAGAACATAAGCTGAAGCTGGATAACCATTGGAACGAGATGTAACAGATCAATATTATTCAGTAGAACTTTCTGCAAATGAAGGAAATAATCTGTAATTTCCCAAGAAATACATTATCCACATAGAGCTATATATAGAGCACTTGAAATTCGGCTACTTCATGTGTGACTAGTGGCTCACAAATTATTATAGGTACTACGGAATACTTACAGATAGCATTCATATAAAGGTTAAAGAATGAGATTTGTTGGATTCTAAAGATGTCTTCCAACTTTATATTGCCACAGTTGCAAAATAGGTAGTGAAACTTCAGTTTCTCTATTTCTGCTCCATTCTGCACAAATTTTTTCCTGCTTCTAATATTTAAAATCGATTCACTCATCTAATCATCATGAAATTGCAGTAAGACACTTGCTACTGTGGCATCAACATTCCTGCTCTCTTCACCTTTCCTCTCTTACTACCATCAGTAGCTCCTGCCTTCTGACTCATTCCAAACACTAAGCAACAGCACTTCTGGCATGTCTGGAGACTTCTCAGCTGAAAGGAGCAAAGTCACAAAACTTTATGGAGCAGTAGCAGCAGGCATCATGAGTCAGTTTGTGTTGAATTTTAAGTAAATAATATGCTATTTTTACTAGCATGTCTGGATTGTGGGCTGTCTGTAGTTCTCATTGTCACCAGCCTCCTTTCCAGTGTTTTCAAGGTTGTTCAAAAGGGCTTAAGCCAATACTGAGCTCTTAGTCTTAATATGTCCCATCTGCATTTGGTCTGTTTGTTCAAACCCTGCACATGCTCTATACTAACCCAAAGATGGAGCATGATCCTTTTCACTTAAATTCCACAAAGCAGCCTCTAAATGAAGCTACTTGCATGTAGTAGAATGATCAAGGGTGAGGACAGGACAATGCTTGAGGCTGGTACTGCAGTACACAATGGAGCAACCTTTTAACAATTAAATATTAGATGCCTCCATTGTCCAAAGCTCTTAGCATTCCCACCACGGGAACTTCTCAGTCTGTGCTCCTTCTACCTCCTGACCTCTTAATATGTTGTATGTACCTACCTCTACCAGACACTCTTTTCTCCTGCTTCCAATTCCCAGGCCTGTTTCCTCTCCCTGGGCCAAGGCCATATCTAGAGTTTTCGCAGATTTCATGTTGAGCAATTCAAACCTATCTGTTTTGCCCTACTTTTTTTAGACTATGTTTGAGACCTAAATTGCCAGACTTAAATTTTGAAGCGGAAATGAAGTAAAAGATATTCTTACCCTAAAAAAGATTCTGATTCCAGCGTATTCCGGGTCTTCCACACGGGTGCAGGGTCCCAAGGCTTTGGGCCGTCCTCAACTGCTTTCCCAGGCCACAAGCAGGGAGCTGGATGGAAAGTGGAGCCGCCAGGATTAGAACCAACACCCATGTGGGATCCCAGTGTGTATGTGCGAGGCAAGGACGTTAGCTGCTAGGCTATCATGCTGGGCCCTAAATATGCATTATTTTCTATACAGTACACACACAACATATAATATTTCACACCAGTACATGAATCAACTAAGAACTTCGTTGTGCTTACCAATGTTACAAAGTGGGAATGGAATGGTAAAGGAAAAGCAGTATTTTTTTTTCTTAAATTGGGTTCGAAAATCAAGTATATAATGACAGTCATGTTGGTTATATTATACCATGTTGGTTACCATTATATTATAGGTGTTACCTATAACACCTTCTAACGGTGCCAAAAGATAGTACTATCTACACTTACAATGATTAAAAAAAAAAAACTTTGTTGATTACTACATGAAAGATGTTACTGCATTGTGAGAGTTCAGGGAACTTTCAAAATAAAGTGGTAATCAAAACTCTTTCAGAATGACAATAATCCTACTCAACGGTAGCCAAAGCAAGAAAACAAAGATGAATTAACATAGGCAGAAGCCTAGGTTTGGTCCTGGTTTCCAGTGCAAGCAAATTCCTTTTTCAATATTAACCAATTATCTTGGAGTTTTAAAAACATTCCTCCAATCCTTCTGTTATTTCGAGCGGTTTTCATTAGTTTTAGATCAAATGTGAAAACCATATGATCATTGCCATTATGTTTTTATAGTTAACTGCAAAGTTTGGGGCAGGCATTCGGACCTTACGGGTTAGGCCACTTTTTGGCACTCTGTCATTCTGTATTGAAATGCCAGTTAAGGGGCCAGGCCCTCTGCTTCTGACTCAACTCCCTGGGAATGTGCCTGGGAAATAACACACAGTGGTTCAAACATGAGCCCCTGTCATCCATGTGGAATACAAGCACAGAGTTTCTGGCTCCTGGATTTGTTTTCTTCTCTGTCATTCTGCCTTTCAAATAAACAAACTTAAACCTTCTTGGGTCTGTGTCACTCACATGGGAAACTTAGGAGTTTCTGGGTCCTGGCTTCAAAGGTCCCGCCCTGGCCTGTCATGACCAACTGGTTAGTGAGCAAATAAATGGAAGATCTTACACACACACACTCTCTCTCTTGCTGTACCTGTCAAATAAATAATTTTTTTTAAAAGCATATAATGTTGGCTTGAACTTTTTTCTCTATACAATAAATTACAAAGTGATTTCCAGATGTTATGGGAACTCCGTTTAACCAGCCACTTCCTCTGTTAACCCTAGGTAATGGTAGTAATGATTTCAAAACTGATTTTTGGCCATGTTACACTTGATTCTACTGTATTTAGAGATCACTTATTTTTATTCTTGACAACAAAACTTACCATTATTTTTGTAGAAATTATATTTACTGGAAAGCATATTTTGTATTTTTTATGTATTTTATGCCTTGCTGCATTAAAAGAAATAAAATATGTGTGCATTACATATTTCTACTAAATGCATCTCACATGTTAAATACGGGCTTTTCTTACATTAGGCCACCATAATCTGTGTTTGAATTTCATAGTCTAATATAGCCTAGTCAACACTAATACAGTTGGGTTAAACTGCAAGTAAGCATAATCTGTAAATAAAAATTCTCACTTAAGTTTATACAAATACCCTAGTTTTTATTTTCCTATAATACATATTATTTATTTTTTAGGCATACACACCCATACACATGAGAGATTTTTCCTAAGGGAGGCAGGTAATCTTCCTTCTTCCCAAAGGAAAGGGGAAACATCAGGAACTACTTAGCGACTGTCAGAACTCTCTAAGCCCACCATCAAGAAGGGTCTCCTGTGCTGGCCATCTGTAAAGATCTGTGCTTTCCCCTGCTTTTCATTATAGCAACTAAAGTTGCACTTGAAAGAAAAGTCCATCTTTTTAGAAAACATTCATTTATTTATTTGAAAAACAAGTAGGGGATACCAGCATCACAAATGGCTTAAACAGGTGAGCCACAACAATCACCTCATAAAGAAAGGTTTCTGAGAATTTTTTTTACTACAGTAGAAACTGGTATTTTACAAATTGTGTTACTGTAGTGAGGAGAATGTATAAAGATCCTTGAAGTGGTAGTCGCTGAAGATCTTCCGGATTCTAGTCACTCCTGAGGACAAAATAGAAACCATGAGAAGACAAACTCTTTCAGCTACAACTACCATACCACCATGTCTACTGTGACATAATTTAATAATTAATTATTCTCTTCCATTAAACAGTTTCCTTCTGTTTTAACTTGTTGGCTTTCAAATTTTTCTGAGCACTGCAACCCTCCTTCAAAATAGCAAGTATGCAAGACAGACAAAAGCAGGCCACATGTACTTGAATGATGCACCTGCCATACTCTGGATATAATGAGGAGAATAACAAAACTTACCTCCATTTTCCCACAATGGTCCTCAGCGATCACCTGCAGGTTACATTGCTCTCCTCTCAAACAAACCTCGCTGAGCCTTTTCTACTCTCACGTCTCCTCCATTATGATGCTTAAAAACCTGCATACTTTGTTTCCCAGTTCAGCCTCAACTTGGCTTTGTTCTGAAAACTCAGCTTCTCACTTCAAGACTTTAGCCTGTATCAGTTTCAAAATCTCACATCAAATTCGTTATCCCCGG
The DNA here is from genome assembly GCF_030435755.1 of Ochotona princeps. Taxonomy (NCBI): domain Eukaryota; kingdom Metazoa; phylum Chordata; class Mammalia; order Lagomorpha; family Ochotonidae; genus Ochotona; species Ochotona princeps. The sequence goes on along the minus strand of NC_080836.1, from coordinate 64,226,669 downwards.
AGGCTGAGCTGTGTCTGCTTTCCCATCCAATCATCTCCCTGATAAACTCCATTAGGCAAACGGGAAAAAATGAGCTTTTCTATTTCTGTCTTACAAGTGCCATCTCTGCTTATCCACACATTTATCCTTCCCAAACTCTGCAGAAAAGCTGAACCTTCAAGATGCATCACGAATTAAAGCCAACAACTTTTGGATGTCTAGAGGTTTTTCACATGGTGTCTTATACTCTGTGTTCCTAGAAAAACCACTTTATTACCGTTGCCCAAGTATGTTCCTGTTTCAACTGTCAAAAAAAGAGTTTTTGAAAAGTCCCATTTCTGCACTTACACCCGACCAATCACCTTTGACCTGGACAATTTTAAGAATCAACCAGTGTTTTCTCACCATTTGCATCCCTCATTTACATGGCTGCCTGGAATGGGAATCTGAGTGATAACTTTAACTTTAAATAAAACAGCCCTTCCACTTGTTTGTTTCCTATGTATTCTTGTTTTGTTTTGTTTATAATGAGGCTGTGACTTCCCAGATAATAGCTTTTACTGTTATCCTAAATTCTTTTCTCACAGATTTCCTTCCATACTTTGTATCTCTGCATAGATATATGTGTATGTATCTACATACATATTCCCTTTTTACACAAACATCAAAAAGAAAAGCTTCTGCCTGCACCTGGCACATTGCATTGGTGGTGCAGATGTGCGCTGTACAAATTCAGGGACCAGGGCATTGCACAGTTATGTGGCTGGCTGCCTCAGGCCTCCTCTGAGCAATTTGAAATCTTGCTAGGATGTATTTCTCAAAGGGTTGTCTGAGGATCATCGCCATCTGGAGTCCTTATATTCCAAGTATGATACTAGAATTGCAGGCCAGGCTTGTGAAAGCAGACTGGCTGTGGTGTGGAGCAGGGATCATCTTCCTCTTTAACTCTTTGGGGGAATTGTAAACACATGGAAGTTTGCGTATTCTGTCCTTTTAGTGGTTGTTTTTTTAGTGTCTTTTTAGTGAGCTCTGAATGTCATTCAGGATTCTGTACGGGTTGATGAGCAGTTCCTCTGCTGGTTTCTCCTGGACTTCTTGAAGGAGAATCACTCAGGTGAGTGCTTGGCAAGACGAGGGAGGTCCAGAACAGCCACACTTGTGCATTGGGTAGAGAGTCTGGTTGTCAGCAGGGCATGTCTATTCTCCGTCCTGTGATTTCTCATCTTCCAGTTGGCTGGAGCAGCTTCCCTTCGTGTAATTCTCAGGGCAGTGTTCCAAGTCACTCAACGTGGATCCACAAACTCTCCAAAGACCTCTAGACTTGCATGCACAACATCATTTCTGCCTCATTCTACCAATTCAAAGCAAGGTACAAGGACAGACATGGTTGAAAATATAGGAAAGCAGATTGCAACTTGTTCATAGAGTCTGCATTTGTGACTGTTTCTGTTCTTTCCACCTCACAATACGTCATACTTTGAGCCTTTACCATAACATTATCAGGGATCCAACTGGTAGTAAAACTTCTGAAATATGACATTTGAGAGTTTTGTTTAAAATTGGAAGCTTCACCAATTGGCTGTTTCTGCTGCCAGTGTAGCCGAGCTTGTAGGGGACTGGGAGATGGAAATGGCGCTGTCAGGCGCATGCAGGGACCTGGGGACACATGCCCATGAAATCCAAGCCTGGGGATTTCCCTATGTGCTTGGTCCCAGGATGGGGGGAGGTGGGATGCTAAGTTTGCATGCTGGTGTGATGTCAAGAGGGTGCTGGTGCACAGGGCTTGGGGAACTGTGAACATGCTTGGATATTGGGTGGGAGGAGGTGTAGGGTCCCAGGCACAGCACAAGTCAGGAGCTTGGAGCGTGTGGCAGAGCTCCAGACCAGCATACCACATCACCAAAAGACTGGGCTGGGAAACCCATGCACTCCCAGGGAGTGTAGATTTTCAGAAAAGGAGGTATGGAGACATGTGGGAGAGAGGACTGCTCAGGGAGTATGTCGCAGGTGAAGAACAGACTTCTGGAGGATTTCTGCCAACAAGGACACTCAATACTTGCAGGTAAGCAAAGGGGCTCATTCCAAGTGGTTTGGGGGAGGAAAGCTAGAGGACTTTTTTGGGTCAGACCAATGCACCAATTAGAATCGACCACTGCTGAGCACCACTCACTGGTACACACTAAAGCTAGGCCTGAGGGCTTCTCTGGCAGGGCTAGATCACAGTACCCACAAATGAGTGTCAAAACAGGCTACAAATGATGTTAGGCTGGGCCATGACACTAACCAGCACGTGAGAGAACCAGGTCTGTGGGTCAGATTCTTTGGGGAATATGTGGGCTCACCCCTGTGGAATTGCAATATCCACTGGCTTACTCAAGAGCTAGGGTGGTGATGGGCTGAGCTACACATGATCATGGAACCCCCAACACCTATGGCTGTTGGGGTGGGGAGCAGACCAAGCTGGCGCAGGGTGTAGCACCCATAGGAACACCCAAGAATAGGATGTGGGCGAGCTGGGCCCTAGTATCCACAAACAAAGGGCAAGATGGAGGGGACAGACAATGCTGGTTAAGAACCTAACATCCGCTGCTACACATGAGACCTGGGTCTTGGAATGGGTCTGGTGGGCCATAGCTCCCACTGGTGAGCATGTAATTCAGGCCTGGGTGTTGGTTAGGCCGGGCATGCTGGCTCCACTTGTCAGCAAGTATGTGGGGTGGATCTGGGCTGGGGTAGACCAGGCAGGGCAGGCCAAACTGTAGCATACTGGCATATGGTGTGGGGTGTGGGCCTTGCTGGTCTAGGCTAGGCTACCAACCTACCTGTTTGCATAAAAGCCAGGAATCAGGACAGACTAGACAGGGGTAGGCAGTAGCTCCCACCAGCAAGAATTGGGATTGGGGGTGTGGGGCCAAGTCAGGTTGGGCTAAGGCATCTGATGGCCAAAGCCAAGATAGGGAATGGGCTATGAAGGCTGAATCAGAGCAACCACTGGCACATGCAAGATCTGAGGCTGGGAGCAGGCCTGGTTGGGGAGCGAAGGGGATGTCCTGGCTGGATAATGGTTTCCATTAGTGAGCATGAGAGCCAGAATGGAGGCAGTGATATGAGCTGGACATGACTACAGAGTCCTCGGCATGGGTGTGCACTGGGCCAGGACTGTGCCAGACTGGGCTAGACCCCAGCACTCCCTGATGCTCACAAGAGCCAGAGTGGGTGTAGAACAGGCTGGACTGAACCTCAGCACCTGCTGAACAATACAGGAGTAGGATCTTCAGGTAGACAGGCATGGTTGGGCTGTAGCACTCAACAGTAAGAGCCAGAATAGACGTGGGCTGGTAAGGCAAAGAGGCAGGAGGTAATTACCAAGACAGGAGGTAATCCAAGTCCAGCTGGGCAAAGTACCCACTGGAGTGCTCAAGATCTGTTACTGGGAGGTGATCTGATAGAGAAGTGCAAGAATCAAGGCTGGGAGCAACCCAGACTATGCCAGGTACCCGTATCTACAAACATACATGTGGGTCAGATGTGGGGGCGGGCCAATCTAGGCCAGTTCATAGCACCCTCTGGTAGGACTGAGAACCATGAAAGATTGCAGAATAGGCCAGGTTAGACTGTAACACTAGCCAGTTCACATTAGGGCTGAGACTGGGGAATGGCTGGGCCGGGCTAGGCTTAGGCACCCAATGGCAAATGCCAAGGTGAGGTTTGCCATGCCAGATTGGACTGCAGCACCCACCAGAACATGTAAGACCCAGTGTTGGGGCGTCAAGCTCAGAAAAGGGGCTACAAGGGCTCCCCCGTTGAGCCACTTCCCACTGATGAGTGTGAGAATTGGGACTGAAGGCAGATCAGGCCTGGAAGGGCAATAAGACCCATTTGCCTGCATGTGAGCTGGTTTAAGAGGAGGGTCAGAGTAAGTGCAGGCTGATTGGGCCTTGCCACAACATCAGTTAGCAACTACTGGGAATAGGAGCTAGTCCTGTCAAACTAGACTGAAAAACCACCTGGAAAGTACAAGATCCGATGCTGGGAGTGGGCCCAGGAGGGAAACTGTGGGTACCTCTCTGATGGGCTGCAGCTCCCACCAGCTAACACAGGAACCAGGGTTGTGGGTGAACCTGGCTAGACAGGCAGTAGCACATGCTAGCATTAGTGTGGGCTGGGTAGTGAGGTGGGTTGAACTGAGCTAAGCTGCAGCACCCATTGTTGTGTACAAAAGCAGAATAGGATGTGGGACAGACCAGACCAGTCTGTTGTACACACCGTCATGTGCAGGAACCAGAGCTGAGGGCAGGCCTTGTAAGAGTCATCAGGGGTTGTCCTGACTTGGCAGCAGTTCCTCCTGGTGTATGTGAGGGCTGAGTATGTGGTGGGTAGAGTCAGGCTGGGCTGCAGCATCCATTGTTTGTGTAAGAGATGGGCTTGAAGACAGAAATGACCCAGCAAACACACCACCAATGTGTGTGCAGGCTGATACGGGTGATGGACTGAGCTGGGCCCAGCACTGGCTAGCACACCAAAGTTAAGTCTGTGGGTCACCTCAAATGAGGTTTCCTGTCACCCCTTAACTGAACTGCTGGATTCAGACCTCCAATAACAGGGGGAATCACAGGATCTGTGGTCTGAGCATGGAGTGCATGTGCCAGAACTGGGCCTCCTCAGTTGCTAAGATGGTGGATTGGATGGCATGCATATATCACATAAGGGATATGCCCACTGGGGCCTGCAGAGGACATCTAGTATCACAGCAGAGGATGGAGGGCAGAACAAATTGAACAACTCTCCCAGCAAAGCATTGACAGTAAATATCTGGGTGAATGGAGACTCTGAGATGGACTGTGTCAGCCGAAGGAACTTGGAAGGATTTCCTCATCTTTGAAGCATTGCAATCAACAGAATTTCAGAATTATCAACACCACCTGACAGAACCCTTGGAACATACTTCACTTTGGGGACCTTGGGGTAATGTCAGGTGGCCATTCCCCATCCTGGGGTACTGATGCTTTAGAATGGAGGGTGCACCTTCCTCTACCTCTTGCCCCCATGTTGTGGGCTAAGGAGTTGATTAGCGCTGTTGGAATGGGCAGGAACAGGAACTGGGCTTGTGACTAAAAACACCTAGACTAACTGGACTCAGCTGTAGCCAATACCTGCTAAATTAGGATGTGGGGGAAAGAGTATATAAGGAGAGGTGAGGGAGCAAGAGAGACTTCACAGACTTTGACGTCACTGGTCTCCTGTTGGTGGTTCATCCCCAGACCCTCTCCGTGTCCACGTTACTGGCTTTGCTGGCTGGAGCAACCCCAAATACAGGAAGAAGAAAAAGAAAAGTGGGAATAAGAATCTCATCCACGTTCCCCTATTCCTCGACCTTTCTACCCTAACCAGTGGTCCACATGGGCATTCATCCTTCTCAGCTATGTAAATATCATCAAAAATAAATCTTTAATATTAATATAAATTAAAAATAAATAAGCAAAAATGAAGGTTTCTACCTTTACTTGCCAGAAATGAATGGGTTTGCTTGCAGATCTTGAAACCATGATGTATATATCCTAGCTAATAGTCTCATCAAATATGATCATCAGCAGAGGAGATTCAGAAACTATTAAAAAAAAAGAATTGATACCTACATTTCCATCTTAGACCTACTCAAAAGCAACTACAATTTAAGAAAAATCAAATGAATTACATATTTCACAACTATTTTACTTAGGTGTCCCCCATCAAAATATTTCCAAAATCTGAATAATAAAATCAGACCTGGATAATGCGAATTTGCTTTCCTCTTCCTCCATGGCTTATTTTTTTAGTGATTTTGATAACAACAAGCAGTTTCACTTAAACCTAAAAATGGTGATCAGAACAAAGAAGGATTAAAGCCAAGCTGAGGCACTAGGGACGGAGTGCACAGTTCATTGCTTGCTTCAGGAGCACAGACTGACAGTTCCTGTTCCCCTGGCTGCAGTGTCTTGTGAGATGGGCAATAAAACTGGGGCAGCCATCCAAATTACACGCAAACCTCTGCTCCAAGAAAGTGCTACTGCATCTGCAAACTACAGGTAGCATCAAGAAATTGGATCCAAAATGCATTTTTGGCCTTAGAGAGAACCTAAATAACACTAATTCTTAAGAAAATTACCTAAGTGCAAGAATCAAAAAAAAAAAAAAAGAAAGAAAGAAAGAAAGAAAGAAAGAAAACAACCCATCCAAATAATTTCCCTGCCACCTTAAGTTAAATGGCTTGAATATATTCTCCCGTATTGAACATGTACTGGAATTTTCTTTTGATTTCAACTGAAGGAAAACTTTGCCAAAGTTTGTGTCTTCCTGAATCAGCAAGTAAATTTCCCATTACTCTCCCAGCTAGATGAGTCACCAGCCTGGCTTAAGGAAGTTGCAGAGTCCTGGCTGGCTAGTTGGATGAGAAACAACATTACATCCAGTCAGTCTAGACAGCATAAGGGAAAGCCACTTGCCCATTTATGGTATCATTTCCTTTCCTTTTTTCTACTTTTTTTTTTCTTGTAGAGCCTAGAGAGCAAAAGGAGGTTCTTGGGAGTAGAGGTGGGGCTGCCAGAATTAGCAGGTAAAACTCAGAATGTCCAGTTAAATTTGGACTTTAGATAAACAATATATACTTTTTAAGCTTATGTATGATTCATGCAAAGTTTGGGACATTCATTCACTTAAAAAAGGAATTTGTCTGAAATTCACATTTAGTTGGGCATTCTCTATTTTATCTGGCAGCTTATATACATGGATCTTATGTCATCAACTGGCTATTTTGCCACAGAATGTTGTAAAGACAAAAGTCTGCTTTCCTGAGTTTGGGAAAGCACAAGTTACTTTTCTTTCCATTTTTGTATCAACCATTATCTGAGAGAAAGAAAAATATGATCAAGGAGTAGATTTTCTTTGAGCACTATTGCTCAGACTCCTGTGCGCATAAGCCAAGGTAAATCTAGGAGCTACTTTAGCCATGCACTAACCAAACTCAACTCCACTCAGCTTCTCAGATAAGATGTAACCAGGCATGCTCAGGGTGGTGGGGCCATTATACGATATCCTGCATTCCTTTCAAGCTCTAGACAAATACAATGATACCGCTCCACGGACTGTATCAGCTGAATGCTGTGTCTCAATTTTTGTTGTATGTAAGAATCCAGGTAAAACCTGATCTCTGGGGTGGAAGACAGGTGTTAGTATTTTTGTAAAGTTCCTCTGTTGCGTTCTGTGTTCAGTCAATGTTAAGAATGACTGTCTTCAAGATACACGATTGCCAACTCATCTGGGCCAGCAGGGACGTCAAGTGCCTTGTCACAGCATGGACAGCAGAACAGGCTGGACAATTCTGGGAAAGCTCTGCAGCAGGTTCTGGGGTCTGTGCATATACTAAGGTGGACTTTGTAACCAGTAAACCTTGGAAAGATTCTTTCAACCCTGCAACAATGAAACCAGCAACATCTCAGGGCTATGGCAACTACTCAAGTAACAACTTCAGAACACTCTTCCCCATCTCAGTGTCTCTAAGGTGTCATCAAAGGACCATTACCCATCCGGGGTGCTGATGTCATTTGGCAGCAAGGAGCAGCCTTCTCCACCTCTTCCCCTGTGGACACACGAGAAAAAAAATATTGGAACATGTGTTCCACCTACCCTCCTCCATACCTGACCCTCCCTACCCTAATCATGTATGCCCCACAAGGGCATAACATCCTCTCAACTATGTAAACAAGATTAAAGGTAAATTTTTTTTCTTAAAAAAAAAAAAGAATAGCTTTCTTGGCTCAGTGGGTCCCTGGTTTATGTTTATCATTATCACATATTTGGGATGCAAGCAGTTTAAAAACAATTGGTGACCTGGTTGCCACACACTAACTGTAGTTGTAACTGCAGAAACAGAAACTTCAAGGATGATCACCGGCATTTGCAATGTGTCTACTTGGTTATGGTTTCTAAGCCACTGAGGAAAGCAATAGATTTTTATTATTTCAACTGTTAGAAAAAAAAATTTTCCACTAAATATTTTCCAGATTTGAAATTTTATATCTGTAACATCATGATTGTTGGAACATATTTTTTCCATGAGTCTAAAATAATTTATTCTCTTAATACTCCTAATGGAAACCAAACAGTCACTACCTCAGAATTAGTCTGGCTTGGAAAAGACTGGAATTTATTATTGATTGCTCTTTGTGACGCTTGGCCAGAGTCATGGTATGTGACTTAAAGGAAGAAAATGAAATATTTAAATTTGTTTTTCATGTAAGGACATGCCAAGAATAAAAGTATGCTTTCGAAGCTACTGATAGGATACAGCACTTATGCGTCACCTACAGAGAACTGCCTACAGTTAGCTGGTGGACTCTTTTAGAAAGGTGTTCTTTCGGGCCCGGCGGCGTGGCCTAGCAGCTAAAGTCCTCGCCTTGAAGGCCCCGGGATCCCATGTGGGTGCCGGTTCTGATCCCAGCGGCTCCACTTCCCATCCAGCTCCCTGCTTGTGGCCTGGGAAGGTAGTTGAGGACAGCCCAATGCATTGGGACACTGCACCCGCATGGGAGGCCCGGAAGAGGTTCCAGGTTCCCGGCTTCGGATCGGTGCGCACCGGCCCGTTGTGGCTCACTTGGGGAGTGAATCATCGGACGGAAGATCTTCCTCTCTGTCTCTTCTTCTCTGTGTATATCTGGCTGTAATAAAATGAATAAATCTTAAAAAAAAAAAAAGAAATAAGAAAGGTGTTCTTTCTTAAGCAAACACCTTCTTTGTTATTTTAGCATCATCCATCTTAATGCCCTCCTCTTTAACTCACCATCTTTTAGGATATCTTGTTTAGATGGAGGGATGCTTTGTATGTGTCATGCATGTCACACTAATGTGCTACCCCACAATATGTTTCTTTTATTTATCTGGCTTTTTGTGTCCTGCATTCATCACATAATTTCTTCTTTTCTCTCATTCAAGCCTGGCCTACCTTCCCTGTAGCTTCACTGCTCGATCTTTTACCCTCGTACCCAAACATTCTGCAGTCTGTGTCCTGTCTTCCACTTCACTGGCTGCGCTCTATTGATCACAGGTATGTCTAGCTACCACACCCTGGGAAAAAACCATAAGCAGGTCTCACATGTCCCTGGAACCAGGCGGCCCTATCAGGAGGTTGAAAGGTTGCCAACCTCAAAAGGTGACTCAGAAGAAGGACAACAAGACGATTAGAAGTTGGGTGGTAAGTCACTGTACAAACATTTAATTATGGGTTCTCCCCAGCTGGTGCCCTCTCACAAAACTTTTAGCCAAAGGCGGAAAAGGCCAGAGTGAAAAGTGGCTCTTATGCAACAGATGTCTCTCAGGAAGTAGTTTCCCTGATATGTCCTTTCTGTTAACTATTCACCTAAGAATGCTTTTCTTCTAAACAGTAGCAGTTTACTCTTAAGAACAGGGCTCATGCTTCTGTTCTTAGCATTTACCGATGAAAGAGCAGTGCAGTATATGAGAGACTAACCAAACAGTAACACTGCCAATATTGGCTAAGAAATCAAAATGCATCTTTACATGTACCAGACCTTTTGACTTTATAACAATCAAATACTATCACTTCCTGTTAAGAGAATAATGCCTTGCCCATGGTCATACACGTAATTAGGCAGGAACAAACGGATGTGAATCCAAACATTAGAGGTCAAACTTCAAGTATAACTTCAGCATAAACTCAAATTTGACAGGCCTGGTGCGTGGCCTAGCAGGTAAAGTCCTCACCTTGAACGCGTCGGGATCCCATATGGGCACCGGTTCTAATCCCGGCAGCTCCACTTCCCATCCAGCTCCCTGCTTGTGGCCTGGGAAAGCAGTTGAGGACGGCCCAAGGCTTGGGACTCTGTGCCCGTGTGGGAGACCCGGAGGAAGTTCCTGAATCCTGGCTTCGGATCGGCATAGCATAGGCCGTTGAGCTCACTTGGGGAGTGAATCATTGGACAGAAGATCTTTCACAATGTCTCTCCTCCTCTCTGTATATATGACTTTCCAATAAAAATAAATAAATCTTAAAAAAAAAAGAAAAGAACCGGCGCCCATATCGGATCCCAGCATGTTCAAAGCAAGGATTTTAGCCACTACACTATGGCGCCAGCCCTAACTCAGTCTTTACAAAAAAATTTTTTTTTGATATATATCTTCTAACTATGGTATTCTGCCTCTTACAGTTCTTGCAGGGAATAACAGAATGCTAATGTCTCTAGTTTGGGGGCCAACATCATGACACAGCAAGTTTAGCTACCACCCACAATCCCAGCATCCATATGGTTTCACTTATGATCCAGTTTCCTGCTAATCTTTTTAACAAAGAACCTTTAGTAATATTATTTTATATTTGTTGCTAAGGTTGTCTTCTATTTCTGGCAATGATTTCGGTTTATTTGGGCATAGATATATAATCTCTTGAATTTACTTATCTTAATAGATACATGGTAGAGTTGCTACACAGTTGTGTCAAAACTCATGCCTGCAGCAATTCCATGGGTAAGGCCTACAGTATTTTGTATAAAGAATTGAAACAAAGATTCTGTACTCTTATTTCTACTAGCTATATGAAAATGTTTTTAAGAAAGTAATGTCCAGGGCCTGGTGTGATGGTTCAGTGGCTAAAGTCTTGCCTTGTATGTGCTGGGATTCCATATGGGCACTGGTTTGTATCTCGGATGCTTCACTTCCCACCTAGATCCCTATTTGTGGAATAAAAAAAGCAGTAGAGGATGACCCAAAGCCTTGGAAACCTGTACCCATGTGGGAGACCCAGAAGAAACTGCTGGCTCCTGGCTTCAAATTGGCTCAGCTCTGGCCATTACAGCTGCTACTTGGGGAATAAACCAGTGGACAGAAGATCTTTATGTCTCTCCTTTTTGTAAACTTGCCTTTTCAATTAAAATAAATTTTTTAAGTAATAAGTCTAACTTAATAGAACAAAATGTTAACTGGTACTGAATTCTTTTACACTATGGATTATCAGGTTTCTAAAGTATGAAAAAAATGAGTGGCCAGTGCAGTGGCATAATAGGTTAATGCTCCACCTGTAAGTGCTGGAATCCCAAAGAGGTGCTGGTTTGTATCCCAGATACTCCACTTCTCATTCAGCTCCCTGCTACTGGCTTGGGAAAGCAGTGGAGGGTGCGCAGGGTCCATGAGCCCAGGCACCCAAATGGGGAGAGCTGGAAGAAACACTTGACTCCAGATGGGCTCAGCTCTGGCTGTTGTATCCATTTGGAGAGGGAACCAGCAGATGGAGGACCGCTGTCTCTGTAAACATCTCCTTTCAAACAAAACAACCGAGTCCTTAAAAAAATTATGGAAAAAGTGATCCCCAACTCCCTGGTACGAAGTGACTTTTGACTCACTTTCTGGGGCTGTGGATCAGATCCAGCTCAACTAATAACTAACCATAGGCAGATTCTCATACCTTCCTGGAACCATTTCTCCATAAAGAAATAAAAGATTAATTTGTCTCTTTTAGTCTTGGTCTGAGACCATACACTCCACATTTCCTCTGAAATCTGTTTATCTTTCACTAGGCCAAACTGAGACCTATGTAAAGTGTGTGGGGAAATTTCTTGAGCAGTATTCTCCCTCTAGATTTATATGAATACATGCTCATACATCACTTGTTTACCTTTCTTCTAAAGTGCTTATCTAGGAGACATTTTTTTGTAAGTTTGACAGTTAATGTATGCCTTCTGAGCCAATATGAGCAATGGTAATGTTTTATTTGGTAGAGTTTCTACTTTTGCAATCAAAGCTATCAAATTGAAGGACTCACTTGGGGGTAAGGTGAATATGTCCTTATAGGCTGATTTCATTGTAGGAGAAATTGAGCCTTGACTTCTATGAATGCCTAAGGCAGCATTTACAATATACTGTACTTCCTCCCTTGTTTGTTTGGTTTTACAATGGGAACCAGAATTTACCACTGGTCATTGAACTGGAATGTGATTATGACTCTAAAGGATGACCTTGCTTCCGCTGAGCTGCCTGTGTTCATGACCTGTTTAGCACTGTTGTTGAGTACAGCTTAGGTCTACAGATGGCCCACTGTCACCAAGTGCCATTCAACTCTCCAGGCTCTGGTGACCTCATGAATAACAAAACCAAATTGCGCAGGAAAAGTACAGAAAATTCAAAACACCTAAGATCATGTCAATTCCAAATTTATGAATCCATTTTTAATAAGCATCTTTTAAAATTTTTGTGTAGATTTGGAGGACAGGAAATGCATTCTGCCTTGTAATTAAGTAAGACTTAGCAGAGATACCATGTCACAGTCAGTTGATCACATTTTACAATCTGACAGAAACCATGTAACTCCTATGTTTTATTCTCCTATGCATTCACTAGCACTTTGAGAGCACTGCATACATGAGGCAAAAATACAATGAAAGAACAGTGAGAGATATTAACTGCATTGAGATTCTGTAAATGCATGGGTAAGTGTACCTTTTCAATAAAGCTCATGGATGGCAAAGATAAAACAACACACTTGTCGTTTACAGTAATCTTTGTAAGTCCTTGCACTGGAGATTTTTGAAGACAGTGTGCTTGTTAAATATTCAACACAATAAACCTTAAAAGAAAAGCTTAATATAAAAATTCTAGCTCCATGAACTAGATGTGGCTCAAAGCAGCATGCTTCAATGACTTGAGTCTTGCCTGTGTTGTAAAGCAATAAACCTGAACAAACTCTTTTGCAGTTTCCATTGTTCACTTTGGAGCAATCATCTAGAAATTGATGGTTTGTCAGGGTTGGTAGAATAATTAGAGGAGGAGAAGAAAGCTAAATGGAGCAGTACATGAAGTTGTTTAAACCAGTAAGTAACCTCCACCTCTCTCTCTCTTTTTAAGATTTTAATTTATTTTTATTGGAAAGTCAAATATACAGAGAAGAGAGACAGAGAGGAAGATGTTCTGTCTGATGAATCACTCCCCAAGCAGCCACAATGGCCAGAGCTGAGCCAATTTGAAGCCAGGAGCCAGGAGCTTCTTCCAGGTCTTGCACATGGGGGCTGTTCTTGACTGCTTTCTCAGGCCACAAGCAGGGAGCTGGAAGGGAAGTGATGTGGCTGGGGCTTAAATTGGCTCCCACATGGGATCCTGGCGTATGCAAGGCAAGGACTTTAGCTGCTAGGCTACCATGCCAGGCCCCACCTCTCTTCTTAAACATCACCTTCACTTGAAGTCCAGTGGCCAATCTCCACCCCATAACCTTGCCCACTCACCCAAATAACCACACTGAAATGGCAACTGCTTAAGAATTTAGAGCAAGAATGGATGGATAGCTTGTCCTAGCTGCAAATGGGTCTGCTCATTTTAAAAATAGTAAAAATCTTTCTGATGACCTTACCAATCTAAATTTTTGTGCTTGTAATTTATTAATTCCCTATGGAAAAGTCAGAGTTTATTGCTGTTTCATTCCAACATATGATTTTAATGTGCTCACCACAAAGAAATCATCAAGCCAACAGAGGGAAGATTTCCTGTGTAAATTATTATCTTAGGTTTTAGACTGCAGGGAGTTGGTTGCCTTGATGTTTAGAAAATACAATGAGGGGCATAAAATGCTGAGTTTTGAGCTCATTTCACCTACTAGCTGAGAAACCTCAAGCAAATTAACCTTTCATTGAATAAATTTTTTTTCCCTGCTTTTCTACCTGATCCTGCTTTTTATGACCTTCTTTCACTGTATCTTTTCACTGTATTTTTCTTCCTGAATTCATGTAGTTCCTTATTTCCAAAAATACTTAGTTTGTACCCTGTTTCATCTAAGTCTGCTTTCTTGAGTTCTTGGAGATACTCACTCACTTCCTCAATTACAGTTCTGCTGGTTCCTACTTATGACACATTATTTCCTTAGTGTCCTAGACTTCATCAGATCGCTTTTGTTATGAGAACTTCCCTTGGCTTTATTGAGAAAGGTGTTCTTCAGCATATTCTTTGCTTTTCCCAGGCATCCCTGCCCATTCCTGGTTGAGAACTAGATGATTGAGGCAGAGATCTCCTTGCCTTCTGCAGGGGCTCACTCAGGCTTTTCCTAGTTCTCCCTTTACCAAGAGGGGAGAATACATTTGTCTCCAAGTACGTGGTTCAGTGGCATTCACGTGGGTGGTGTGGAGTTCTGGCCTCCTGGCTTTGCTCTGATCCAAGCATGCAAATGGATTATAATGTGGAAGAAAGGAAAACCATCGCATGGTATAGGACAGTCACAGGAGCATGTTTACCCACCTGTTTAACGTGGTTCTAAAACTCATATCCACTTTTATATGGGATGGGGAAATGCTGGACTGCAGACAATTTCAGGGTTTCTGAATGATTATTAGAGTCATGAATGATTCCAGAAACAGGGCCTTTAAAATTTGAAAGAGCCCAAGGAAACATTTTCTGGTAATAGAGGTTGTCCAGTTGTTTGGTCTTCTGAGATAAATGGAGGAAGGAAAAATTACAGCCTGATCTTAAGACAGGTAAAAGGAATTTCAGACAGCCTTTTCCCTGTGATGGTGGTGGGTGTGTATAAGGGGGCAGCAAAAAAGTTTAAGAGCTTACAGGGACATGGATCCCCAGTCTGCTTTTACTTTAATTTCCTGTAGCTAGACTTGCTCAGCCTCCCACAATCTGCCACATTGGAGGAGGGAGAGTATCATTCTCTGAAACCCAGTGATAATCACAAAGTATTTTCAAGCTGAAGAAAAGTGTTTTATGTATCTTAGTCTGTTTTATGTGGCTCTTACAAGATATCTGAGCCTGCATCATTTATAAAACATACACATTACTTTCTCACAGTCCCGAAGGCTGAGGAGTCAAAGACAGTTGATGGAGTGTGCCTTGGTTGTTGACATTCTGGTCTCAGCTTCCAAGATGGTGCCCTGTAACCTGTTAGCTCCACAGGGAAGGAACACGGTGGTAGGACATGAAGGCAAATGAACTCAACACCCACTGTGTGAAGCCTCTTTTATAAGGGCCTCAATCCCATGCACGAGGAAGCAGCCTCATGGCCTCTTCAAGGCCCCTCTCTTAATCCCACAGCATTGGCAACACCTGAGTTTTGGAGCGATCACATTCAAACCATATCACTGTGTTAACTGGAGAAAGAAGAACGGCAAATTCTACATGTTTGTCAGCTTTAATCTGTGTTAGGTACTTCTGCTCAACAACTAAAACAACAGTGGCTTAAATGACCAAGAGATTTTTTTTTTTTTTCTCACAGAACATAGTTCCAGAACTGCTGGACCAATTCCACCATCATCAGGCACCATGTTCGTTCCATCCATATAAACTTCAAACTTCATTAAGATTGCTGCCAATGCTCTGGCCCTCACATCTATGATCTAGTCAAGAAATAGGAAAAATGTAAGGACAAGAAAGTTGCATATTAAAGGAATATTCCATTGTTTCCTTTTAAAGATTTATTTATGTTTACTTGAAAGTCAGAGTAAGAGGCAGGGAGAGAAAGACATCTTCCACCTGCTGGTTCACTCCATAGATGGCACTTGGGCCATATTTGGCTGCTTTTTGCAGCCCATCATTAGGCAGCTGGATCTGAACTGGAGCACCGGGGACATGCGCCAGCGCCCATATGCTATGCTAGTGTTTCAGGTGATGACTTTACTTGCTAAGCCACAACACCAGCCCCTGGATAGGGAGATTTATCAGTGAGATGATCTCGGGATGAAAGCCAGGAAGTGATGTACCACAAAGAAAGAACACACCTGGGTTCCTGAGACAGATGTAGAGCAGTGCTGCTCTATCCGCCTTAGACTCCAAGGAGAAATACATTTGAAAATATTTAATTCACTATTTTTTGAGCATCTCTTTCTTTCTCCTCAATTTAAGCAAGACAGAGTTCAGGGAATACCACTTCAAAATGGACTGCACCAGGGTAGGCATGGTGGCATAAGAATCTAACCTTCACCTCCGGTGCTGGCATCCCATATGAGTGCTCCTTTGTGTCCCAGCTGTTCCACTTATGATCCATCTTCTTGCTTATGGCCTGAGAGAGCAACAGAGCATAGCCCAGGTTCTTAGCCCTCTGCACCAATATGTGAGACCTGGAAGAAGCTCCTGGCTCCTGGCTTCAGACCAGCACAGCTCTGGATGTTGTGACCATTTGGGAAGTGAACCAGCTAATGGAAGATGTCTTTCTCTTCTTGCCTCTTACTCTTTCAAGTAAACATAAATAAATCTTTAAATGGAAACAATGGAATATTCTTTTAAAATGCAACTTTTTTGTCCTAATGTTTTGTCCAACTATAGGCTAATGTATATGTTCTAAGCACATATTTAATTGCTAATAGTAAACTGTATTTTGGGGTATGTTAAGTGTATGAATGCATTTTTTATTGAATGATATTTTCAGCATATTATGAATTTGCCAAGATGTGATCATAACACAAAGAAGTATTTCTACTGGATAATATTAGACAAAACAAGTATTTCTTGCTTCAGATCCTTACAAGAAGGCACATCTCTCTAAGATAAAAATCAAGGACAGATGTTTGGTGCATCAGTGAGGATACCCACACCCTCATAATGGAGTGTCTGACTTCAAGTTCTGGCCCCGCTCTCAAATCCAGTTTCCTGCTTTTATATTCCCTGATTTGCCATTGGCCAAGGGCTCATGTAGTTGAGCCCTTGCTACAGATGTGGGGAAAATAGCTTGAGTTTCTGACCCTTGAATTCAGCCTGCTCTGTTCTTGGTTATTGAGAACATCTGGGGAGTAACCCAGAAGGTGGGAGATGTCTATGTATCTATTGTGCCTCTGACTTTCAAACAAACAAATAAAAATGAGTCCACTAAATCCTGTTCTTTATATATGATTAAATTATTATCTTTTTTTTTCTGTTTCTCTGAGATGGACCCCACCTTTGATATATGTGTTATAGCCACTGGTCCTTTCAGCCTTCTCTCAGGATCTTTCTTATGCCCTTCCTTCAGGGCTTCTGTGGTATTGTGCTCTCCTCTCCTACAGGGCTCTTTTCTCATCTAGTTAGCATCCACCTTGTATTCCAGTCTACCCAATAACGAGGTTATTGTAGCTTCTCTCACTGGATAACTATTGCTATCACAGGCTTTCAGAAGTACGCACATTGTCTGTCTTTTGAAATACTTATCCAAGACAGGCCTTTCTGCACAGCACATTAAGCCACTGATTGCAATGCCAGCATCCAAACACCCACTGTCTCCTAATGTGCATTCAACAAATGACAACAATTATGACTTGCTCATAGAACATAACAGCGGAAGACCTTGGTTTCCCTGAACAGACCAGATTGGCCCTCAATGAAAAACACGAAAGAGAACAGCTGAGAGGAATGACTCAGTAGCAGCAGCAGTGACAGGGAAGGAGAAGGGGTTGTTGTGTTGTAGCAGATTATACCAACCTTGCTATGCAGCATCCCATATTGGAGTACTTGTTTGAGTGCTGGCTGCTCTGTTTTTTATATAATTCCCTTCTAATCCACTTAGAAAAGCAGCAGATGGTTGTCTGACTACATGGGTCCCTGCCACCTATGTTGGGGATCCTGATGGAATTCTGTGCTCCTGGCTTTGGTCTGGCCCAGGCCCAGCAGGTGCAGCAATTTGGAGGTGTGAACCAGTGAACAGAAGCTTTCTCTCCTCTGCTGTCTCTCACTTTCTCTTGACACCACTCTGCTTTTCAAATAAACAAATAAAAATTTCTTGAAAAAAAAAAAAAAAGACAGGGAAGAGAAGGTTGAGGGAAGGGATTTTCCAAGGTCCCACAGAATCATGGGGTGGGAGGGTAGATGGTAATTGATGAATCTCATGCACGCTGGGTCCTGAGGTCCTTCAGGGGCCTGATAGATGGTAGAAAAATTCTGACTCAAGAATTTCCTCTCAGGGGAAATTATTACCTTGGGTGCAACCAACTGAGTCACAAGTTTTGGAGAGGGAAAATCACCACCTCAGTGAACTGGAGAGAAGGGGGATTTCCTGCGTACATAGCTGAATTAGCCACTATTTACCTAAAATAAAATCCACACAGGTGCAAGTTGCTTGAAACAAACAAATACGCACAAACAAACAAAAACACTGAAACCCTGGGATTGGGCCTTTAGTCCGGCAGTTAAAGCACTCAATACTCCACATCAGAGTGTTGAGGCTTGATTCCCAACGCTGGCTCCTGACTCAAGCTTCTTGAAATACAAAGCCTGGGAGGCAGTGGTGAGGAGTCAAATAACTGCATTATCTCTTTTTAAAAAGATTCATTTAATTTTTATTGGAAAGACATATTTACAGAGAGAAGGAGAAATAGAAAGATCTTCCGTCTGCTGGTTCACTCTCCAAGTGTCCACGATGGCTGTAGCTGAGCTGATCCAAAGTCAGGAGCCTCTTCTGGGTCTTCCAAAACACCAGACCCTTGACGCCCTGGTGGGAGATCTGGATCGAAATTCTTGCTGTCATATCAGCTCAGGCCAGCCTTAGTCTTTGCAAACATTTGCAGAGTGAACCAGTAGATGGGAGTGCTCTCTGTGTGTCTCAAAACAGAACAAAACACTAACAGGTTTAAGAAGGGAATATATTGGTTTTCATTACAGAAACACCCAGGTATAGGAAATTCTATACTTCTATCTTTTGAACAAATAATATTCTCCATATTAGAATTCATGTGCACTATGAGGGGGTCCAAAGAGTTCACAGAAAATTCGTATCAATTCATTCCATTTTTCCATGAATTTTTTGAAACCCTGCTTGTATATGCAGGTTTCGTTCTGAGGCTGTTCCTAGGGACAGGAAAGCTATAACAGCTCTGGTTTAAACTCAGCAGGAAAGAAGTCAGCCACTATGCTGGTTCCAACACTGTCAAAGGCATATCAGTATAATGAACGTGCTTGAGAATTAGTAACAGACTCTGAATAAATAGGAACCATATGGACTGAGATTGGGGAGGAAGTCAACCCCTAAGCCATTTGTGGGTTGTGGAATTAGAGGACCAAGATGCTCAGCAATCTACAGTTTCTATGATTTTATTTTGCTATGTGCTATAGGATGAAATCTACTATAGATGTGACTACTCTATACTCAAGTTTAGATAGTCTTAGAACTCCTAGACTATACTACTTTTTTATGTGATGCAGGTAGATTTTTAAATGTCTTTGTATAGGTAACCTACCCTCTTCCTTCCACCCCTGCATTATACTGCAAAGTGCTAAAAGATGGGGTGTTTAGTTAGTTTCAATAAGTGATGTTGATCAATGATTCATTTCATTAACACTTCTGTTTCCAGCAAGATCTGAAACAGTCAGAAGCATTTGAGCTTCCACTGGCTTCAAAACCAGAATTATGATTCTTTTGGCAAATGTGAAATCATCATAACTCATGTGCTTTAGAAGCACATTTTGAATAACATCCTGCTGACTGGAAATATGGATATAATCTGTCAGCAGACCAATTGCTCATTCCAACACCTGCATGTCAACTGGAAAAAAATTTGAGTAATTAAACTTGATCATTGACCAATCTGTTCATAGTAGATAAGATTGTGTTCTTTTTCTTTTAGACATAAACATTTTTTTCCCCAGAACAGAACGGTGAATGTTTTCCCTTTCACTTGTAACTAAGAAACACATTTGTCCATTTGCATGGTGAGAAGAGTCCATTTGAATCTGAGGCACTGAAGCTGAGCTCTGATCCTACAGGCAGAGGCAGAGGCAGAGGCAGAGAGGTAGGGGTGTGTGTGTGTGTGTGTTCGAGAGACCCAAGGACATCAGAAACAGATGCAGAGAAAGCCCACTTGCCTAGAGAACTTAAGAGCAAGAAACTACCAGGATGTAAAAGCAGACCGAACCGAGGAAAGAGGCAATAGCAAGTAAAGTAATAGGGACTATCAGTATTGTTATCCATATAGCACTTACTAGACATCAGACACTATGGAAGAACTTTACAAAGGAAAGTGAGATTGTGCCTCCCTTATACAGGTCCTGGTGTGTGGTATGTGCTAAAAAAAAAATAATAGTGATCACCATCACCATCAACCTTTTAGAGACAGATTCCAACACTGGTGCCATGACTCGTGATTTTCTTTTTCAGAACCCTATTTTCTTTCTATATTTTATCAACTATAAACACTTGGAGACAGATTAAGGAAATATATCCAGAACCTCTTCAGTACACTTATGATTCTTTAATATCCTTAATCATTGGTTAATTGCTAAAAATGGGATGATAAGGATAACTGTAAAAATTAATGAGATGGGGCCAGGCAGCGTGGCCTAGCAGGTAAAGTCCTTGCCTTGAAAGCACCGGGATCCCATATGGGCACCGGTTCTAATCCTGCCAGCTCTACTTCCCATCCAGCTCCCTGCTTGTGGCCTGGGAAAGCAGGAGAGGACGGCCCAATGCATTAGAACCCTGCACCCACGTGGGAGACCTGGAAGAGGTTACTGGTTCCCGGCTTCGGATCGGCGCAGCACCAGCCATTGCAGCTCACTTGGGGAGTGAATCATCGGACGGAAGATCTTCCTCTCTGTCTCTCCTACTCTCTGTATATCTGACTTTGTAATAAAATAAATAAAAATTTAAAAAATTAGTGAGATGATCTATATATGGGCCCCTTTAAGAGTTAGTAAGTAGTTGCTCCCACAAAAACTTTTGTTAAGGAAGTGAAAGTATCTTAAATGTAATGCATTCAATGTGTTGGCTGGCATATACTCAAGGCTCAATAAATATCAGCTATTATTATAATTACACAACTAATATGAGTCTACTAGCTAAATACTTGATTGTCTCCTGCGGGGTCTCCCCCACAGATTCCTTTAGTACCCTGTTGCCGGAGGGGATGCACCTGCTGCCCGCCACCCAGCCTCCCTGCCCGCAAGAGACAAACAGACGGACAGGGGTTCTGTCT
The DNA here is from genome assembly GCF_030435755.1 of Ochotona princeps. NCBI lineage: Eukaryota > Metazoa > Chordata > Mammalia > Lagomorpha > Ochotonidae > Ochotona > Ochotona princeps. The sequence goes on along the minus strand of NC_080836.1, from coordinate 64,205,790 downwards.
AAGCAGTTCCAATTTATTGGGGAAATTCAATTTCTTATATAGAGTAAGGGATAGCCTCAGGCCAGGAATTTTGGGAATTTCAGTAGGGGAGAAACTAGGAGCCAATTACTAGGAGAATGACTGAGGAAGCCACCTCCCATAGGCCAGGGGTAGGTGAGTGAGATGGCCCTGGCCAATCAGTATTTCCTTGGAGCTACGTGACTCCTGCCCTGGTTCACGCCCAGGGCTCTGTCCTTGGCCGCCATCTTGCCCGCCAGTGACCTGGACTGTTAGTCTCCATCTTATTGACTTAGTGACCTCTTTGCCCCTGAGCCTCACAGTCTCCTCTCTGTTCATCATGGTTTCTTTATAAAGAATCTTCTGATACACATCTCTCTTGGGAAACTAAGTAGTGTATATATATATATATATATATATATATATATACACACACAGTAGTTAAATGTCATATGTATTATGTATATATGTGTATATATACACAATGGTTAAATGTCTATTTGTTTAAAGATTTAGTTATTACTTATTTGAAAGGCAGAACAAGAGAGAGAGAGAGAAAGAGAGAGAGATAACTGAGAGGTCTTTCACCTGCTGGTTCACTTCCCAGGAAACTGAGTACTTGAGCCATCATCTGTTGCCTTACAAGGGCTTTAGCAGGAAGCTGGACAGGAAGTAGCATATTGGAGAGTGAAACCAGCACTCATACAGGATAAGGGTATTCCAAGTGGTGACTTAACCTTCTGTACCACCACACCAACCCTGGATATCAATATTTTAAAATGTCAACTGAAGAGATCAAAGAGCATATTTTGCTATGTGTATTAGGGACTTACAGGTGTTTGGAATAACATATATGGAGATAATACTTGAGATGTATCATCTAAAGGGAGAAAAGAGTGCTGATGGGCCTTACTGGGTATTTTCTCATGGCAGATGGAAAGAATAAGAGGAGCCATGACAGAGAACACAGGGAAAGATTAACATCCCGAGCAGATCCAGAGTGATACTGGTCGCTGTAGCAAGGAAGGAGAAAATTACAGGAAAGAGAGGAGTGTTCAGTAATACTAATAGGTACACAAAAGCCTGAGAGAAACTGTAGGCTGTGCCAATTGTGGAGTAATTTGTGATTTCTGAAAGAACAGCTTCAGAAGAAGAACCAAAGGTGGAAGCAATATCCCAAGGACCTGTGGAAGGAGCAGTACGAACATGGGAGCTCTGATGGTGATGTACTTTTTTTTTTTTTTAAAGATTTATTCGTTTTATTACAGCCAGATATACACAAAGGAGGAGAGACAGAGAGGAAGATCTTCCGTCCGATGATTCACTCCCCAAGTGAGCCCAACGGGCCGGTGAGCCCCGATCCGAAGCCGGGAACCTGGAACCTCTTCCAGGTCTCCCACATGGGTGCAGGGTCCCAATTCATTGGGCCGTCCTCTCCTGCCTTCCCAGGCCACAAGCAGGGAGCTGGATGGGAAGTGGAGCTGCCGGGATTAGAACCGGCGCCCATATGGGATCCCGGTGCTTTCAAGGCGAGGACTTTAGCCGCTAGGCCACGCCGCCGGGCCCAAGAGTAAAGATCTTTATAAGGAAAGAAAATATTTTTCAGAACTTAATCAGGGAGAGCAAATAAAACACCATCAAGAGACATCCTTGGTGGGATAAGGTTCTAAGGCACACAGGGAGAAAAGGGAACAGAAACTAGGCTGAGTCTCACCATTGCAGAGCCTCACATCTGTATGAGAGGCAGTAGTAAGAAAAGGGGTTGGAAATTCCTAACACATCAAGAGGACATAATTAGTCCTTTTATAATTTCTCCTTCCCAGAGGAAAATTAGATCAAGAGCAACAAATGAAGTTAAAGGAAGACAACGAAGAACGAGCTTGTTTTCTATCTGGTAGTGGTAGGGGGAAGGGAGTTGCTTTGTTTTGATCAGAGGGTAACATTGTCCCAGACCAGGAGAGATGATTTATTCCTAGTTAGGAATTTCCTAGCATAATATCATCTCAGTTTTCTAATTTGCAGGCTGAATAAGTGAGAGTTCCCCTGCTGGGACAGAGAATTGGGATCTGGTAGGCTCTGTGCCACATTTAACAGACCTGCTGGACAAACTACCCGTTATTTTGTGATTTATTTGATTATGCAATGCCTTGTTCCTAAATGAATTTGAGGCAAATGACTATAGATTTTTGAAACCAACTATATGTCAGAAGCAATATGTGGTCTTATAATAAATGTGTTCTGTTCCTCCCCCATCCACCCAGGGGAAATAATAGGAAAATGGTAAGTTCCTTAGGACAAAATGGTAAGTTTCTTTTCATGCTTGGGATATGGTTCTGTGCATAGTAGGTACTCAGCAAATGTTCCTAAAGTATTGGTTCCTCAACAGTTAAATTACTGAGTACCTGCTCTAAGATAAACACTCCATCAGATCCTTTGGATGGAAAGGTAACTCAAAACATGTAAATGAATTACTGCAGTACTGTGAGATAAGTACAATTAAGAAGCTAGCTATAAAGTATAGGGGTAAATAGAGAAGTGATTATGTCTTGAAAAAAGTTGGGAAGTCTTGTCTTCTAGAGATCATTTTTAAGCTGGTTGTTGGAAGAATTAGGGACTTGCCAGATGGAAAAGTCCAGGCAGAATGTAACACAAAGTGAAAAGGCCAAAATCTAGGAATGACAGAGTGTGTTCCTAGTTTGTTTGTTTGTTTGATTGTACTGCCTTTGTTTCAGGAAGAATTTAAGGTAATTTATGTTCCAGTCTTTTCATACTGGAGTGGTTAGAGATGAGACTCAAAGATGGCAGGAAGTATATTATCGAGAGTTTTGTAATTGATGCTTGAATATGAATTTTATACAATGGAAAACGAACCCAAGAGGACTGATAATCAGATTTGTTGTGAATTTTCTGTATATTGAATGAATGAAGATAGAAATTGAAGATTAATATGTACATTTACATGATTTCATTTTTGTAAAAGGCAAAAGTGCATTTATGTGTGTTTATATATACTTGTATATACAAAGGAAAATGTTTCAAAGGATATACTTTAACTTGTTCACAGTGATAACCTCTGGGGAATGGGATTAGAGGGAAGGGGATTTATGTGGCTGTCTGTATACTGGGTGGGATATTGTGCTTTTATTTCTGTATTTGAATTTTTAATAAATATGTATTATTTTAAAAAAAAAAAAGAAAAGGGGTTGGCAGACTAAAATTACCAACATGTTGAGAAAGAGCAAATGAAAAGAGTTGTACAAGGCCTACACTAGAAAGCTGCATTTTGGTGGAAAATGAAGAAGTGACTAGTAAATTCCCAGATATTTCAGCAATGGACTTGAAGTATAATAACAGGGGAACCATACACAAGGCTGAGTACTGACAGTGGCTAGATAACAGTGATTTCTGGGCAGTGATGAGAGCTTAGTTGAAATTAGAAATATTAATTGCTGCTCAAGATACTGATTTTCCCTAGAAAGGTTAAATGTCCAAGGAGGAAGTAAGAGTGCTTATTTTTGTTATCTTTAACTTTTAGAATGCTACAATAGGAATGATCGATGCTAAAAATGGCAAGGGATGCTGAGTAGTGGTATATTACTGACACAACTTGATGTATTACTGATAAAAACAAATGAGCCTAGAAAAGAGGGGGAAAAAAAGTTAAAGATTCCACTAGACATCACTAAGGTTAAAAGTATGTTCACAGCCATAAGGAAATGGAGGTTTTGAAATCGAAGTCAGAATGTGGATTTTCAGGGGTCAACAATTTGAATGTGGAGTACAATCAAGCAAGAAGAAATCTAGGTAGGTGCCATCAGGAAGCAGCCTTGAAGAGTGGTGATGTGGCTTCAGGCATCCGAGCAACAGGGGGAAAGGCTGTTTAGGTATAGAAATGTAGCTCAGTGGACATGTGGTCAGAGAGGCGATGCTCCAACTCCCAGATATGCTGCTCTCCAGTTGGGTGACCGGTACTGGTTATTAAGACACTTCGTGTATGTGATCTGATCCATCAAAAATGGAGGTTTATTAGTTCCCGTCATTTAGAGTTGTTGCGATGGTTAGATTGGATAGCATCTGGCACATGTTTCACATATGATACCCAATAAAGACGCAAAGTAGGGCCCGGTGGCGTGGCCTAGCAGGTAAAGTCCTCGCCCTGGATGCGCCGGGATCCCACATGGGCACCAGTTCTAATCCTGGCTGCTCCACTTTCCCATCCAGCTCCCTGCTTGTGGCCTGGGAAAGCAGTCTAGGACAGCCCAAAGCCTTGAGACCCTGCACCCATGTGGGAGACCTGGAGGAGGTTCCTGGCTCCTGGCTTCAGATTGGCGCAGAACTGGCCATTGTGGACACTTGGGGAGTGAACCATTGGATGGAAGATCTTCCTCTATGTCTCTCCTCCTCTCTGTATATCTGACTTTCCAATATAAATAAATAAATCTTTAAAAAATAAAGATGCAAAGTATAATTTGTTTATGATTGAGGGGGTGACAGGGGTTAAGACAGAGAATGCTGTGAGGCAATACCAATCTATGGAAGATGATATCAGGTTTTAGAGGTAGATGAGTAAGGAAAATTAGAGAACCTAATAAAATTGTCTATAGCAATAGACATTAGCAAGCCCAAAAAAGAAAAACGAAAAGCCAGAAATCCCGAGGTAGAATTGCCCTCATGTCTAATACCATTGGCTTATGGTATACTGAAAGGATATCACTGCTCTGCCTGTTGGTTTGTCTTCATAGTATGTTTTCCATAATGATTCCACTATCATGTCTGCCTTTCATATGTCTATAGGAAAGAGTTGGGGACCAAGAGTGGATCTCTGGAATGTGAGAGGTCTAGCACCTATTCATTTCGATTTGGTGAATAAGAAAACAGAAAATTACTGACATGTTTTGTTATATATGAGTGATGCCATGGGTGTCTTCTTGAGACACATATGCATATATGAGATATTTTATAAGAAGAAAGAGGAGGTATGTACTCACTTTCAAAGAGAACACACTTTAAACATTGTAGATATTTTAAAATGACATAATGATTTAATACTATTTTTTAAAGACTTATTTGAATGCACACACACACATATGCACACTCATCTTCCATCTGCTGGTTTACACTTTAGATTATCAACAACAGCCAGAGCTAAGCCAGCCTGAATGCAGATTAGAAATCCGTTGTCTCACTTGAGTAGCAGGAATTCAGGTACCTGGTCCATCATTCATGGCTTTTTCCAGGTGCACTAATCAGAAAGCTGGATCAAAGACCAGTGTAGCCACAACTTGAATTGATACTTTAATATGGGATGCAGGCTTATTTCAATGAGCCCTAGTATCCACTTAAAAATACCCACTTAAAAACCCAGGGTTTGCATTGGATGTATGTACTTTATTTACTAGCATAGGTATGTGTATAAGCACATTTCTCTGCTTTCTATGAAACTGTTACATATTTGCTTATTGGCCAAATGAAAAAGGTACCTCATTGTGTTTTTAGGGTGTATATTCCTGGCTATAAATCAAGTATCTTTCCAAATGTTTGTGGATTATTTGCATTATTAAAATAAATTTCCTTCTTACAATTTTTGATTTTTGCATTGTTCATGTTTTTAAGGATTTATTTTGTTTTTATTTGGAAGAGTCAGATAGGAGAGACACATAGAGAAGTGTTCCATCTGCTGGCTAACTCCTCAAATGGCTGGGCTGATCCAAGGCCAAGAACCAGGAGCTTCTTCCAGGTCTCCCTTGTAGACTCCCAAGGACTTGAGCCATCTTCCAATGCTTTTCGGGGTGGAAAGCAGCAAACTGGATCAGAAGTGGTGCAACTAGGACTCAGACACCCATGTGGGATGCCAGTGCCACAGGTACAGGCTTAGTTTACTACTCCACAGCACTCGCCCCTCATACTGTCCTCCTTTCTTTTAAAAAGTTTGTTCATTTAAGGAATGGGGGCTAGAGGAAGAGTGAAGGGGAGGGAGAGAGTGAGAGCAACAGCAGGAGTGCAGGACAATCACAATCCTATCCCTAAGTGCTGGGAGGGGGGCTCGGAAGCCAGGTGTTGGTGACTCAGTCTGGTCTCCCATGTGGGTGAGAGGAATCCAATGATTTACATCATCATTCCTGCCTCCCAGGGTTTGCATCAGCAGGAATTTGGAGGTGTGAGTGGAGGTAGGTGTCAAATACAGCAGTCTCATATTGGACAGGAGCATCCCAAATGTTCAGCTCTGTGTTTTATTAACTTGTAGACATTCTTCATATAGACTAGATATTAATCTTAGATTTGTATCTATGTCTATCCTTTGTCTCTAGCTTTGTTGACAATATTGATCATTGGAAACAACTTTTAGATTGCACAGAACTTCCTGCACTCTTGGGTGCTTGGCTGTTTTCTCCGTAGTTGTCCACTCACTAAAGTCAATTACAGGAAGCTGCATATATAGTGTCTCATAAGTAATGAGACTATGCTGCAATTTCTCAAAATAGGGAGTTCTTCAAAATGTTGTGGGGAATTGAATTAAAAGATGAATACATTTTGGTGGAAAAAAAATTGGAATCCTCACATATTTCTACCCATGAGTTTGTTGCCACGGCTGAAATCCCCCATATTAGTCATCTCGGAGGGACTTTCTGGGAAGTAGGATTTTAACTGGGTAAAGGGTGTTTTTATCTTATTGAGATGGAAAATTAGCCTATTAACACATTACCAATGACTACATTCTTCGATAAAATGTTTTTCTATTCTTTTTTTCTGAGTTGAGGATGAAAGAGTAGGGAATGAGGTGTGCAGATAAAGTAACGAATGGTGGAGACATTAAGACCGAGTTAATGAAGAATTTTAGGGAGGGTTTTGAGCAGTCAGAAGCAAGTTTCAAGGCAAATTCCCCACTTCTCCCCCCTTTTTTTCTCAGGAATAAAAGAGAAATACAAGAAGGGAATGCTGGCAAAACCAACTCTAACATTCCCCCTCAGTTTGGTGCTCTTTATTCTGGGTTGCTTGGTATTAAAATTAAAATGTCATCATGTTCCACTGAGATTTAAAGCTCCTTTGAGTATTTCATTATTTTTTTTGAGTATTTCATTATTACAGCAACCAAAATAAGCAGTTTTATAGCTATGAATCTGTAGGTTCTTTCCAATATTCCTCAGAAACGAGTCTTCTGATAGAGAAAGTCATTTGAAATTGAAAAAAAAAATTACAAGGAAAATAGCATAAAAGGCATGGACTTTGCCATGTAATTTGTAAGAATTTATTCTATCTCTGTAAGTGATCTTAATCTCAGAGAAAAATATTTAAAGAAAACAGATGTGGATGAGTCATCTTTAGGCTCTTATAGTTTAAAACAATTTTATTTGCATATGGAATATTTTCCTGGAGGTTGCTGATCAGAATCCTCAAACAAAAAAACTGATGAATGTTTTTATATTTTTGACAACGAAGAAGTTGGACAGCTAATCTCTAAAAATTCTTCCCATTCTTGTATTCTTCATTTAAAGAAAAAAAGTGCTTCTTGGGGCTGATATGGTGGAACATCCAGCTAACCCTCCATGCTGTGGAACTGGGATCCCATATGGACGCTGGTTCATGTCCTGGCTGCTCTACTTCTGATCCAGACCTTTGCTTATCTCTTGGGAAAGCAGCAGCTGCATCCATGTGGAGAACCTGGAAGAAGCTCCTGTCTCCCAGTTTTGGATCAGCTCAATTCTGGCCATTGCAGCCATTTGAAGAGTGAACCAGCAGATGAAGCACTTTTCTCTTTCTCCTTGTCTTTGTAGGATCTGTATTTCAAATAAAAATAAGTCAAAAAATAAAAGATAAAAAAGTTTCAATCTTCTTTTTTTTTGTCCCAGTTGTGTGGCTGTTAGCACCTTTCTCCTTTAGCTGCTGCTGCTGCTTTTTTTTAAATTCTTATTCTCCATTAAGGTATAGAGCTTCTTCCCTTTTTCCTCTCTTTGCCCCCTCTCTCTTTCCCCACGTCCACTGTTCTCTGTGCTTTGCAATAATGTAGTCATTCAGCTATAGTCATGACTCCAACAGTAGTCTATTCTTTACATGTGTTATGACACTGTAGAAATAAGCAATGGTAGAGACTCCAATATCTGTCAAGGTATATTTAACAGTTTTAATGGGGCCTTTGAAATAAACCAATCCCAAAAGGACAAATACATGTTCTCTCTGGTATAAGACAACCTTCACGCAAAATACAAAACAAACAAAAATGTATGCATATGGTTACTTCTTTTACTGTCCAACCATTTGCAGAGAAGGGAAGCAGAAGAAAATTTTTTCAGAATGCGAAAATTTAAGCAGTATTTATACATGACTGAAATAATAGCTACAAATTGTTTACTGTCAGCCAGACTAACCACAAGTGGACAGAAAGACTGACCAAATAATGATGCACATGGTCACAGATGAAGTGAGGTGCTGTGAGGTTTTCCTGTGACGAGACAGAAGATCTGGGTTAGGAGTTCATAAAACCTTCTCTCAGAAAGAACCAAGATATGAGCTGAGATCAGGAGGAGGAGTAGGGGTTAAAAGTGAAAGAGGATGAATTGGCCATGATAAGGGGTTGGAAGGTTGAAGGACAAGAATTCCCAAGGGTTCTACCTCAGGAGGGAGCCCAGTGTGTTCAGAAGAAACTGGAGGGGAGGGGCTGCATCCCCCAGGGGACTAGGAGGGCTTGGTAACGATTTGGATGAATAGAGAGAACTTCCTTAGACTCCTTACTCTTGTCTTCCTTCCTCCTTCTTCTAGCAGACAACAAGCATTTCAGTCAGGCCTAAAGATTTCATACATATTAACTCACCCTCATTCAATAACCCAAGTAGTGTATGTATATATGGCCAGCAATATGTATTTATAATCCTACCAAAGTCATCCTGGCTTTTCCCTTTTGCATTTCTCACACACTAAGCTAGTCTTTTTTTTTTTTTTTAAGATTTATTTGTTTTTATTACAAAGTCAGATATACAGAGAGGAGGAGAGATAGAGAGGAAGATCTTCCATCCAATGGTTCACTCCCCCAAGTGAGCGCAACAGCCAGTGATCCGGAGCCAGGAGCCAGGAACCTCTACCAGGTCTCCCACACGAGTGCAGGGTCCCAAAGAATTGGGCCGTCCTTGACTGCCTTCCCAGGCCACAAGCAGGGAGCTGGATGGGAAGTGGAGCTGCCGGGATTAGAACCGGCACCCATATGGGATCCCGGCGCATTCAAGGTGAGGACTTTACCTGCTAGGCCACGGTGCCGGGTCCTAAGCTAGTCTTAATATCCTTAAAACGTTACAAATTTTGCAGGGACAAATCCAGGGTTGTACAGGAAAAGATACAAAAAGGAGAGGACATGTGCAAATGTGGTTTTCTCATACTAAGAGAATGACAGAAGACTACAATCCATTCATATGTTATTAATAGTGATGTATAATATTTATTGAGTACATATTGTGTCAAGCACTGTTCTAAGTACTTTGTATATTAGTTTGTTTAAGCTTCAAGCCCAACCCTATTATGTCTGCTTTATTAATGAAAGTATCCAAAGAACACTGTGAAGATGCATAGCTAATAGTAATAAAGGGAAGTGGAGGTTGACCCTGGCAGTCTGGCTCCAGAAGCCAAGCTTACAAGTGAATTTTCTAGCACCTATTAGTATGACTGGCAAGTGCCTTGTTATTCCATAAACCCATTTTTGTCCTTCACTAATACAGTCCCTTAAGAAACATAAGGGAAGCTGGCATTGTGGCATGCCAGCATTCTGCATGGACAACTGTTCCAGTTCTAACTTCTCGACTTTGGATCCAGCTTCCTGTAAATGTACCTGGGAGAGTAGCAGAAGATGACCCAAGGTCTTGGGCCCCTGTCACTCATGTGGAAATCCAAGAAGAAAAGAAGTTCCTGGCTTCAGTCTGGCACAATCCTGGTGGCACATTCCTGGTCGTTGTGGCCATTTAGAGAGTGAACCAGCAGATGGAAGATCTCTCTCTCTCTCTCCTTCTCTCTGTAACTTTGCTTTCACTATATATATATATATATATATATATATATATATATATATATATATATATATATATATATATATTTAAATCAGGAAATAAAAGTCTTCATGACAAACTTTAGCAGAAAAACAGAAACTGATGGAACTTTGTTAGAACAACACTGAAACTGCCTTTTCTTGGGGGAAGAAATGAAGGAGGAATATGGAAGTAATTTTGTGGCCAGCAAACACAGAATATTTAAGATATGCAGCAAGCTGCCATGTAATTTTAGATTCCTGAAATGGGTAGTATGAAAACAGTTCTAAAACTCTGAGCAGGGATTATGGGCAATCCTGCACCACTAAACTAATTACAGCAGGGAGTTGGGTTGCAGAATTTCTGATTTGCATTTTTTGTCATTTTCTTGGCACATGTTTCTCCTTTCCTCATTGAACTGTAGAGATTATGTGGTTCAAGAATGCCTCTCATTTGGGTTCAAATAAAATTCTGCAGTGCTCTTTTGGATGCAGGACGTTCGTTGAAGTTTCTTTACTTGTGCTAATATCTATAGTAGTAAGATTTCAGTTCATCATTCATCAGTCTAATTACTCCTTTATACATACCCCCAGACTTCTTGGAATTTTATTTTCAGCTCATAAAAAAGCGATTTTATTGAACTTTCTGTGTATTTTAAGCATTTTACTCCTATTAATTCAACCATACCCTATGAATATATGGCAGAGCACACGAGAGATGGTACAGGAGCATATAGAAAATCTCTTTTAAATGTTTTTAGTCCTTCTGTAACTGATGCTAAGTAAATCTGTACTCACCTTACAGTTAAGGGACTCAAAGCACAGAGAGGATAAATAGTTTGCTCAAGATCCCACAGCTGCTAAGTGGCAGAACCAGACTTGACGCCTGACTGCCTCACTTCGTCTGTGCTTTGGGCCTCCACACACTGCTGCAAAATTACTCCCTGGTTAAATTAAAACTGCAACTTCTCCTGCCTGTTTTTGGTTCAGCTGCAGAAAAACAATGCTAATTATTCTCGATTCAAATCCATGTCTTGGCATATCTCTTTCTACACTGCTTGGTCAATTTATTTGTTGATTATTCACACATTTCTCCCACCCTCATTCTGCTGAAGACCTGTGTAGGAGTGGAAAGGTGTGTTACCTTTCTCCTCCATCAATATGCCAATACTCCTGCAACAAAATACAGGTTATAATGAGGAAAGCTGAACATTATTACTTACCTAAACTTGCATCTAACAGGGAGCCTTCAGAAATGAAGTTCCAAAGACCCAGGTAAAATTGTCTATTTCTATGCTTAGATATGATGAAAAAGTGGGCACCTACGTAGCAATGTGATTGGACAAATGTGTAAGAAGGAGAGGGGAAGTCCAGCAAGGTTGTCTGCTGTATCTCTGGCTGAGGTCTCTGTGTAGGATTCCTTTGTCCCAAGTCTAGGAAAGGATCCCTTCTGAAATGAGGGTCAGAAAAGAACTTTCATGTTCACCTAACCACACATCTACTGGCCTACTTGCATTAAATCCATACAGTCTGCCTACCCTTATATCCTTATGCCTGTCGCCTACCCAAACCCGATAGCCTCTCATGCACTAGATCCCAACCCTTGCCTTTTCTAGTGCCTCTGCCACTTCCACACCCATCAGATTTGTCATCTTTCTTAAATCATCTTTCCCATATCATCAATGTTCATATTTCTGCTAAGCCATTCCCATCAATATGCAAATTCATTGTAACATGTCATATTAAAAACAAAATCAGACTTATTTTTTCTCGTTTTTCATGAAAGTATCTTGGAAGGTGTCCCTCCATCAACAAGTATATAACTGAATTAGAAAATCAACAACTCTTTTTAGAGCATCTGCATCACAGAAGAGCAGTCACCACACAAGCTGCTGTCTTTAAAACTGGAGAGACACAAACACAAAAGCAAACGTGAAGAATCACAAGGTTCCTCTTACGAGAGCACAGACCTCAAGGGATCCTAAAGGAGAGCTTAAAAAGAAAAAGAATCTAGATGCCAACTTTTCACAGTTCACGAATAAACTCAAAATGGGTCACATAGTTCAAATGTAATACACAAAACTGTAAGAGTCTTAGCAACATAGGAGACAACCTAGATGACCTTGCCTATAGCCGTTAGAACACCAAAGGAACACTTGATGAAAGAAGAATGATGAGCTGGACGTCATGAAAATTAAAAACCTCTGCTCTGCTAAATGTACTGCCAAGAGAATGAGAAGACAATCTGTGGCCTGGGAGACGATATTTATGAAGGACATACCCGATAAGGACTATTATCCAACACATACAAAGATCACTTAACACTCAACATTAGAAAAACAAACAACAACCCAATTTAAAAGTGAGCCAAACATCTGAATTAACCAAGGCAGAGATACAGATGGCAAATAAGTCTATGGAAAGACGTTTCATGTCCTATGTTGTTAGCAAACTGCAAATTGTAATAATGGTATATCATTACATACCTATTAGAGAGGTCAAACTCCAAACATAAAAACACCTTCAAAATCTGGCAAGGAAATGAAGCAACAGGAATTCCCATTGCTGGAAAGAAGGTAAAGTGATTAAGTCATTTTGGAAGACAGTTTGTTGATTTCTTACAAAACTAAACATCACATGAGTCTGCAGTTACACCCCTTGGCATTTACCTAAATGAACTGAAGATTTGCTTTCACATTACACTTTTTACATGGAGGTTTGTAGAAGCTTTATTCATACCTGCCCAAACTTGGAAGCAACCAGGATGTCCTTCAGGAAGTGCAGGCAACATAGTATTAATTGGTGCTTAAAAAAAAGAGATGAACTAATCAGTCATGAGACACTGAGGAATCCTGAATGCATATTACTCAGAGAAAGGGGCCAATCTGTAAAGATTACATCCTGTACTCTCTCGATCCCATCTTTGACGGATTTTAGCCTTCACTTTTTCATTGAAATGTGGACAATTCTTAGTCTTCATTTGACTTGAAATATCAAGTTTTTGACAGTGTCCACTTTACGTTTCTAGATACACTTAAGACATATGATTCCTAGAACACCCCTAATGTTTTCCTCCCTATTGGCTGTCCTTTCTTAATCGCTTTTGTTCATATTCTTGCCTGTCCCCAAATGGAAAACACTGGAGGGTCCTAGTTCATTCTTTGGACTCTTTTTTTTTTCACTAGTACTCAATTTTTTTTGGTGACATCATCTAGTTCCACCATCTTAAATATTAACAATAACTGAGGATTGCCAATTTGAAATACTCCATTTGTTAAGTTGCAGTGAGGAATAAATGACTAAATTAGGAATTTAAAACTGCTTGAATAGAGTAATTACTTTATATAATTGGGTATAAACTCACCAGCAGTCTCATGGGAATGTCTAATGTCCCAGTTTCAAAACTAAATTTGCAGTTTGTCTCCCTGAAGTTTTCCTGCAGACTTCCTCATGTACCTAACCATTGCTGCCAATCATACTTCACATCTAGAGTCCAATCCTTCACCCATACATCCTTGCAAAATTATCATCCCCCTGCCATATTGCAAATTTACAAATCAACCTACTGGCTTTCTCATTTCCCTTTTGGTGTAGTTCAACACAGCAGGCAAAATGATCCTTAGAAAATGAATGAGATCATGTCACTTCTCCAAAATACCTATTTGTCCATCTCTGTCAGGGCAATAGCCAACAACTCTGAAATGCCTGAGAAGGTCCTTTATTAATTGACCAGTTGTAATCTCTCTGATCTTATCTCTTGCCACTATGTGTGGTTCACTGTGCTTCAGTGACATTCAATGTGCTTCATACTGGTTATCAGATTTCACTACTAGAACAAAATACTTGCAACTGGATAACTTTATAAAGAAGAGATATTTATTCAGCTTACAGCTTTGCAGGCTATAGTCAGAGATCAGGTGGTCTCACTGGCTTGGTCTCTGGTGATGACCTGATGATGCTGGATGGCATTCTATGAGAGGAGCACATGTGGGAGCAAGACATCACATCCCAAGGAAAAAGCTACAGAAAGGTAGAAAGGTCAGTTCTGTTTTCTTTCATAATGGTATTCTCCTGCGAACTAACCAAGGAGACCACCTTAATCCCTTCCCAGAGCAGCACACGCCACTGGGCTTCTCTCCTCTCCTTTAAAGGCCCAACCACCTTTGCACTGCCACATTGAAGGCCGCACATCCAACATGGGAACCCTTAAGGGATGAACCACACTCAAAGCACCAAGAATACCTCCTTCATTACCTTTGTATTGAGTTGATCTATTCTTGGATGTCTTCCACCTTTGCTTTCTCCAGAATCTCCAAAAATTTTACTATTTCCCACTTCATCAGGGCCTCTAGTGGAAGAATATAGACTGCTGTTTAAGTCATGTGATGTTTAAGTCAAAATTATAAAAATATAGGGCCACCATTGTGGCACAGAGGGTTAAACCACCACTTGTAATGTTGGCAACCCATATTGGCGAGCCAGTGGGAAGACCAATTACTCCATTTCCTAATGTACCTGGGAAGACAGAGATCGATGGCCCAACTACTTGGGCATCTGCCACCTCCATGACAGACTTTGATGGAGTTCCTGGCTCCTGTCTTCAGCATGGCCAAGACCTGGATGCAGTGGCCATTTGGGGAGTAAAAAAGTGGATGGGAGCTCTCCAGCCCCACCCTCACTCTCTGTTCCTCTGCATCTCAAATTAACAGAAGTTACAAAACCAGGTTCTTGAGATCCTGTGAGCATCTAGATCAAGCCATGCCTAATGACAGTCCTTGCACTTAGTGATACAAAATAATTATATCCTTTAGGGTTTATTAGAACATCTGGAGAATTCTTCAAGTTGGAAGGTAATGTTTATGAAAAAAAATACCATCACAATACTAGCATTTTTAATCATAATTTACAATGCTAACATCTTCATGTCAAAATTAAATTACTGATATTAAAGAACAGTGTAATTTGTTCTTTTGGAAACATGATGTTGTATACCATTAAGAGATGAGAGACAGAAGAAGGCAAAACAGAAACAGCAAATTATTGTGATGAAAGCCTCACATATATTTTTCCCTCAAGATTCAGCACCCTCAGGAGAATCTTTTCCTGCAGTTTACATGTGGGTGTGATCAGAAGGTCAAGGTCATCTGGCTACTAAGGGAGAATCAGGACTTGTGACTAGGGCTGTGTTCCTCTAAAACTTGCCATTTTCCCCATGCCATTTGATCTGTAAATCTTTCTACAGTAAGCCTTGTTTATTAAGCCAGTGGGTGAAGCCAGAAACCAAGTGGAAAAAAAGGAGTTTTTTTCAGTCTGTAAATGTCAAGGGTGAAAATATGTAATTGCATTTTCATCCTTGAGCTTAAAATCTTGCAATTCAGGCTTTTGCAAAAATGCGAAAGAGAGCAGCTTTTCCATCAGCACTACTGACAAAATAAGGACGATCAAATGTTATTGTGCAGAATCTCACTATTTTCACTTCTTTGCTGGAACCTATTCTGACTAAGTATGATACAAATCGAGTATAGTGTGGATCAGCTCCTCCGTTACGCCAAGCGCAATAAAATGTAATTGCAAGGTAAAGTGATTAAATGTTATCCTGAATCTGGTTTTCAAAATTAGATTTTAAAGAAATTATGCTGACTTTGCTTTTACTTTGTGGTTTTTAAGCATGTTGCAGAAACATTTAAAGATGGTGTGCTATTTATTCTGGGAGAGAACCATATAAAGCTTAACAAAAGTAATCCATTCAAATCAGTGTTACATATGTTTATTTATTTATTTTAAAAGATTTATTTATTTTTATTGGAAAGTCAGATATAGAGAGAGGAGGAGAGACAGAGAGGAAGATCTTCCGTCCGATGATTCACTCCCCAAGTGACCACAACGACTAGAGCGGAGTCGACCCAAAGCCAGGAGCCAGGAGCCTCCTGTAGGTCTCCATGCAGGTGCAGGGTCCTAAGGCTCCGGGCCATCCTTGACTGCTTTCCCAGACCACAGGCAGGGAGCTGATTGGGAAAGTGGAGCAGCCAGGACTAAAACTGACACCCATATGGGATCCCGGCACGTTCAAGGCAAGGACTTTAGCTACTAGGCCACTGCGCCAGGAGCACATGTTATACTTTAATATGAATCATGTAGCTAATATGTGATCTTATTTTTTAGAAAGAAAAATCTTGGATAGTAATTGAAAGATGTAGATAATTGATAGAGATTAACTTAAAATTTCATGTTGAATATATTATTTCAAGAATGCTTTACATAATAATATTGGACATGTACATTTTGCTTCAAACTTCTCATTGGTATGTTAATTAAATGATACAATCATCTGATTCTTTTTCTGGGTGATCTATATCAATAAATAAAAAAGGAACTTTTCAGCATAATTTATCAAATCTAACTTATGTTCTATGAATGAACTAATGTCTATCAAACTGTAAGCAGATTAGACTGAGGTATTCTTAACAATTATGTTTGGGATTAATTGCTGAGTAATTCACTAAAAAGAGAAGGAAGCTGAAGGAGGAAATCACTTTTTGGTAATAAAAATCTGGTCCTTTTAATATAGCATCATATAGCTGGTAGAATTCATTCAATTGTTCAGTTCAATGAAGCTCTTAAAGATCACCATTTTTAAAAAAATGTATCATTTTCATTGTATCTGAAAGGTGGTTATATGCAGAGACCCACAGACAGAAATCCCCCTCCCTATGTTGATCCACTCAGTGCTGGACACAGGACTGGTGCAGTAGCCTAATGACTAAATCCTCGTCTTGTATATGCTAGGATCCCATATGAGCACTGGTTCATGTCTCAGCTGCTCCACTTCTCATCTAGTTCCCTGCTTGTGGCCTGGGAAAGCAATAGAGGATGGCCCAAAATATTGGGACCCTGCACCTGCATGGGAGACCCAGAAGAAGCTCCTGTCTCCTGGCTTCGGATCAGCTCAGCTCTGGCTGTTGTGGTCACTTTGGGAGTGAACCAGCGGACAGCAGATCTTTCTCTCTCTGTAAATTTTCTAATAAAAATAAATAAATCTTAAAAAAAAAAAAAAAAACCCAAAGCCGACCCAGCACTAGATGGGACAGGCCAAAGCCAGGAGAAGAACTGTCCTGGCCTTCCAGCTAGGCTGGCGCCATCCTCTGTTGCCTCCCAGTGTGTTTCAGCAGGAACCTGGAATCAGAATGCACGTAGCCAGGACTGGAATCCAAGCACTTTTGTGCTAAATGCCTTTCTTGAACATCATTATTTCCAACAACATTGAAAAGTTTGTAGGTAGCCATTTCCAACAACATTGAAAAGTTTGTAGGTAGCCATGCTATCTTTTGAACTGTTTCCATAAAGACCTATAATAGTCTTCATTCCCCTACCCAATCCACCTTGTTTACTGGTCTTATACTTTCCCTAAAATTCAGGTAGATTTACTTGTCATTAAAAACCTTAAACATCCACATCAGGGACCCTGGGATGATATCAGGTGGCTGTCTCTCATCGCCAGGTACGGATGCAGTGGGGTTGCTGGGAAAGGCCCTCTCTCCACTCTCCCCAGATAAAGGAAGGAAAAACAAGATTGGAAACAGTAGTCCATACACGTTCTTCCATTCCTCAACCCTCCGGACCCAAATCGGCCGTCCACCCACGCACGCATCCTCCCCAACGATGTAAACATCATCAAAAATAAAATACATTTATTTAAAAGAAAAAAGCTGTAAGCAGAATCCAAAATTTTGATCACTTTTGAAAGAATGCCACGCCAAGAATAAACTTTTAACTTAAGCATATTTAATCACAAAAACTTGCTTTTACATTTTTAAGATCCTAATTTTTAAAAATGTTTAATTTATTTGAAAGGCTAAGTGGAGGCAGCAAAGGGAGAAAAGACTTTTCCCATTCCATGATTCACTCCTCCAGTGCCAAAAAAAAAAAAAAAAAGTCAGGAACTCAAGCCATGTTTTACATGTGGTTAGCCATGTGCTTGGGCCATCTGCTGCCTCCCCGACACATTAGCAGGAAGCTAGCAGGAAAGGTGGGATTGACCCCAGGTATCCCAAGTGACAGCTTAACCTGCTGTGCCAAAATGTTATCTCCCCAATTCTGAACTTTAATTATGATTTTCTTAGACCATTTCTAACGTTGCATAACAAAGTCTAGCCACTCCTAATATTTTCATGTTCTAACTGTACTAAATTAGTTTTGTGGCCTTCCAGTGGATTGTTTTCATTCATACTTACACACCATTGCAAATACTGTTCAAACATCAATCTCCAATTACCAATATGGACAGTTTTAGCTAACAATTCAAGTTTTGATTAAAGTATAATAACAGAAGGATACCAACTTATCCTTTGAGTTAGTTGGTCCTCTCACTTTCACAGCTCATGTGTACCTCTCCATTATTGCTATTAAAACCTCCGTTGATT